>NC_135445.1:217500-517500 GCF_051991255.1 Vanacampus margaritifer
CGCTTGCTAAGACCAAATCTTTGCACGTTTGAACATATTTGGCCAATCAGGATGAAGCTGACTTGATTACGATGACACGACTTCAACAAACAGCCCGGATTAAAAAACAAGCGCTTTTCCAAGCACAAGGAAGCAAATATGCAGCGGCCGCTGAGGGCAAAGGTTGAGCTTGGCTGACCTGCAGGCTGGTGACGGTGAAGTTGGCGATGAGGCGGATGACCTCGGGGTAGTTGTCCACCTTGACCAGCTCGCCCAGCTGGTAGTTGCTCTTCAGCCGCGCCAGCAGCCGGCAGAACTCGTGGTAGTTGTTGGGGTCCGGCAGACACTGCGTAGGTGGGTGGGGAAGCGCGGGCCGGGTCACGCACACACACATATAGAAAAGCCCCCCCCCCCCTCCTGCCGACGGACCTGCGGGTTGGCCAGGATCCTCTTGACGCCGTCCACCAGGTGCGACAGGAACTTGGCCCTCTCGGCATTGTTGAAGAGGGACCGCCTGACGGACGCGATCTGGACCAGACACGACAGCACCTGCGCGCAAAGCCGGCGGGTCAACAGCGCCCGGCGGGTCAACAGTGCCCGGCGGGTCAACAGCGCCCGGCGGGTCAACAGCGCCCGGCGGGTCAACAGCGCCCGGCGGGCCGGTGCCGACCGGACCGGTGCCGACCGGACCACTCACCAGCGGGGAGAGAGAAGGTGGGATGGAATGATAAAGGTTGAAGAAAAGCTGCAGGGTGGAAGAATCCAGGAAGGCTGCGGCAGAAAAATCAGCAGTTGGCAAAAAAACAAGACAAAACACAAACTCATTCCTGCCGGTACCAACAAATCCGATTGAATGCAACATTTCATGCTCACGTCATATTGCACACACGCGTGCACACTAGCGCTGTCAGTCAATTACAACTTTCCATCCGAAAATAAATCAGGCTTTGCATCGTAACTCGTCGTAAACGTACAATAAAAGAGTTTGGCGCGTTTGCCTTAATCGTGTTAATGAGTCACCAAATATGGCGACTAAATACAAACGCGGTTGCATCTTTGAAATCATTCAAAGATTGAATAGTAAATAATTCATCAAGTTACAGTTAACCGGTTAAACGGAGTGCGAGTCAGACGTGTCGTTTTCTGCCACTTGAGGGCATTAGTGTTTCACACGCACGCACAAGCAAGCATCAACGACGACTGTTTTCTACTGGAACTCCTCTTCATGCCACGTCAGGCCAATTGCATTGGATGACTTTTCATGAAAAGGTGCGATTGCGATTGACCCCGGACGACGAGGCTACCTGAGCGCCAGGACGTGGGGATCTGCACGGTGCAAAGGTCGTCCGACGACTCGTCGGTGGACGTCCCGATGAAGTCGTAGTTGAGGCAGTTGTAGCTCAACTTGAGAAGTTGCATCAGCAGGCCGTGCTGCGACTCGTCGTTCAAGTTCAGGTTCTTGCCCGATGCCTGCCAGCCGCGGGAAACAAAGCACGCAACCGTTTTCAAATGCGATGGCGGCAAAGCCAACACAAATACAACAATATGACGGGAACTTTTCAAAGATGGAGACAAAAAATGTCAATGACAAAAAGTACATTTGTGTGGATGTGCAACGACTTGTTTAGCGGAAGAGCCGCAATCCAACGCAGATGCAGCGAGACGGACGGACGGGTGGACGGACGGATCGACACGTGCAAGCGGCGAGCGGCGAGCACCGACCTGTTTGAGGAGGTTGCAGGAGAGCGTGAAGATGTCAAAGAGCGACGAGTCCCTGAAGGACGAGGCGATCTTCCGGTGTTTGGTCAGCGGGTGCGTCGTGTCCGCCTGGCCACAGACACACAATGAGACGGCGGCGGCGGAGGCGTGGTCATCCCGCCCAGCACCTGCCCGGGCCCCGCCCACCTGGTTGATCTCGTTGGTGAGCTGCGACAGGATGGTGACGCCGATGATGCAGTGCTCAACGCTGTCCTGCAGGAAGCGCGTGACGTCGGCGATGACGTTGCGGAAGACGTAGTCGTCCTTCTGCGAGTCGAACCAGCCCAGCTTGGTGATGCGGGCGTACAACTGGATCAGCGCCTGCGTCACGAAGGCGGCCAGCTTGGGCCGCGTGGCCAAATAGTTCAGCACGTAGTTCCCTGCCGGCACACGCGCACCTCAGCAACGCTTGCGTTCGCGCCCGCCCAAAATCCACACCCGACTTCACATCAACCGGCAAAATCCAAAAAGGCAGCGGAACGGCGCTCAGTCGGCTCTTTGCCAAAATTGGCGTGAGCTTTTTCAGCTACAGGATCCTCCTTTGCACGTCACTGGACTTTTCACACGACTCACAAGAACTTTGTGATGTTTGGCTTTCAGGTGAAATTTCACCACCGGCCTAAAATGCATTCAAACCTTTGCAGGTGACCTCAAGGTGACCTCAAGGTGACCTCGTGCATGGAACGTGAAGGCCTTTCGGCTTGCGTAACAACTCACGGATGTCGATGCGCTGCTCCAGGGGAAGCGGGTTGCTGGTTCTGGACACCAGCTTGGACAGGCAAGTGGCCGCCAGCAGCTGCGAGTACGACGACTGCGGACACACAAAAGCACGCGTGTCACGGGACGGCGTTCCGGGCCTTCTTTTAAGATATCGGCCGCACGTTCGAGCCACCGAATTGTAAATGCGTTCCATTTCAACTATGACCAGGCTCCCAAAGACGTATTTAAATGTTGTTGTTTTATGCTAGAGCATACAGAAGACTTTGACGCAGCCTCTGAACACAAGAGGACGCTTTAAGAATGCTGTTATTACAAAGACGGCCAGCAGGTGGCAGCAGAGTAGAAGAGAGTTCTTTTCCTCACCGTTTTAAACAGATTTGTGAATAATGATGAAACTTGGCGAAATTCGAAAGCGAATTGCTGCAAAACCGAAACAGATAGAAATATGCTTCTTTTATTTCGCTGATGAAAGAAGAGACACTAATCGTTCTTTTGGTAGGTTCCGTGCTTTTAAAGCAATAGAACACAATATTCTGTGGGCCTTGCAAAATCAGTCCAAATCCAGTTAAGCAGCTGGGAGCAAAGGGGGTTGCTTCGGTGAAAATGGATAGGAGTGAATGAGTTCAGATAAAAAACAAACATTCTCAGTCAGCATTTGTTGCCGCTGGACTTTGGCGACCAATCCTCATCTGCGTCTGAGACAAAAGCTCTTTCTTTACCATTTTTGGTCAATACGTCAAATAAAACTCGATGGCGTATCAAAAGTAGGAGCGATGGCGGGACTCGGCATTGCTGAGTCTTGGCGCGTTAACGTTTGTGAAAATCAGTGCTATCAAACGTCCCGACGAGTCACGGCCTTCGGTCCATTTCATGTTCATGGTGTTGCGCTTGGGACATTTTCTAAACGCGGGTGAGAGAAGCACCAAAGCGGCAACAACTAAAAACGGGATTCATGCAACAAACTCAATTTGTAGCCTGCCTGGCCCAGACCCCTTTTGGGCGTTCCCACTCGTCCAGTCTTGGACTGGGTCTCATTTCAAGTTTATCGAGGTCTCGGGTCTAGTCTGAGTCTTGGTCTCAAGCCCGTCTTTAGGTCTCGGTCTACAGTAGTCCGGAGCTCGGTCTAGTTTCGTTTCTGGTTTGTCCGAGGTCTTGGTCTACTCTCTGTCTTGGGCTTATCCGAGTCTCAAGCTGGTCTCGGTCTTGGTGTGGGTTTGACGTTCCGGTGCCAGCGTTTGCGACTCACACTTCCTCTCTCGAGCAGCAGCTGACACTTGCTGAGGCAGTCGGGTCCGTTGGTGAACTCCACCAAGGCTTTCTCGGCTTGGTGGCGCACGGCCGTGTCGGCCGTCTCATACAGCTGCTTGCACAGGATCTCCAGCTGGGCGAGGCCCTGCGGCGACACAGACGGCGCTTATCAGTCCAAAGCACACTGGCGCAATCACACGCACACACATGTGGGATTGGGCCGGCGACCACGTCAAGTTCAAATGACTGCCGATGGATGTGGCGAGTGACGCCGGCGCGGCCAAAGAGTTTCTGCGGAGTTTCTGCGGAGTTTCTGCGGAGTCTCCGCGACAACGAATTTTCTGTTGTTTTTTTTGGGCTGTGCTCAAAATGTCACCTTCCGGTTCTGTTAAGACTGCAGTGAAAATTGTGTTTAAGTTTATTCAGTCTAAACATTTTCAAACAAAACTTTTAAACTATTGCCTCATTTTGCTTCTTTTCAACAAGACGAGATTAATTTTGGTAAGACGCCGAAGCAAGCATCTTTCTCAAGGAAAGAGCAACAAAAAACCTGCTTCAGAAGTGAAGCTCGTCCGCTCATGTGGAGTCTCGCGTTAGCACACATGCTAATGCTAACACAACATGACATGTCCTGGCTGCTCCCGCATCGCAGTTACAGATGAGGCTTCGTTGTGAAGCACGCGATTGTTTCAGACCAGTAAGAGAACTAAATCAATAAAACAAACAAACAAACAAACAAACAAACTGCAGCGAGCGAGCGAGCGACGTGCGTGCCGAACGTCAGCCAAAGTTCATTGAAAGCAACGTGGAGCGCATACGGGGCCGAAGTCCACGCGCACGAGCCCCGAATTGCCTGCCGCCGGACACATTTGACATTCGTCGTGACGAGCGCGCGCTCGTCGCTGGCTGGTTGGACCGAATCGAGCGTCCGGTGGCAATAAGGAGCAGTGGCTGCGGGTTAGCTTAGCCACCTAGCGCTAGCGGGCTAAGTGGCCAGCACGGCGCTGCTTAGTAACCAATATAAACAAGACGGCAGGAAATAGAGCGTTTCCACTCGTTTCGAGCTCACGCGCAATCAAGCGACAGTCCGACATTTTGGCCATTTGTCCACCTCAACAAAAAACGACAACAACAAGCGGCTTGTTTGCAATCGGGCGGGAGGAGGAGTTGATGTCTCGGCTTATGCTAACGTTAGCATGGCTAGTTGGCGACTCGGAACGCGCCGCAAAATGTCCCGGACATGAAAAGGCGGCAAACGGAGGCTCCTTCCGATGTGGTTTGTGAGCGTTCGCCGGGCGATGGTGGCTCGTTCGCTCGCTGGCTGGCCAGGGCGGGCCAGAGAGCGGCAGGCGCACGACCGGTTAGCCGAGCAGACCGCCCGCCACGGTCGCCCTTCATTGTTGTTTCCGAAGCGGCGATTAAAACAACGGGCGACGCTGGTCCGCGAGAGACGCGCTCGTCGCTCGTCCCTCGTCCGCCCGGTGGACGACGAAACCCCGCGCGGCGAAGCCAACCGCCGGCCCCGGCGTTGCAGCAGCAGGCCACGCAACGGTGGCGGGCTGGCGGGCGCTCGCTCGCTCGCTCGCTCGTTCGTCGCTCGCTCGGACGGCCGAAGACTGCGGCGGTGTCCGTCGCTGCTCCGGCGGGCCCAGCCTTCGCCGTCCGCTCGCGACTTCCTCGCCAGAGTCCCGACGCCCGCGGCCTCCTCGAGGCTCCGTCCGTCCGTCGCGCGCGCCGGTTGCAAACACGCCAAGCCCCCGCTCACCTGCACATGATCCGCCATTTTTCCCCATTTCATGCACCTCTCGCTCCGCTTATGGCTAGTCAAGCGCGCGACAGCGCCCCCGGCGGCGGCCCGGCAGACTCGGGCATCAAGTTGATCGCAATGGCGACTCAATTCCACTTTCATCTCTTCACTTTGAAATCATTGAGTGGACTGCAATATGCAATTTGGATAGTCATTATTATTACAATGTGCACTTGTATAGACTTTTCCCATCACGCTCCACTCAAAACGTTCACAACACACGTATTAACGCACAATAACAGACCGTGTGCACGGGTTTGTTTTCACCTCCAAATTGCCACATTCAGGCTTATTCTACACCCCTCTTCAAAATGTGTCTGATTCGAAATATGACAACCACAAATGTGCTTCACGTTCCAAGAGTTTCCACAATTCTCCACCCTAAGAATCGCTCTCAGACATATTCTACACTCAACATCAGGGTTCACCAATTCCGGTCCCTGCGGTCCGGAGTCCTGCAGGTTTTAGATGTTTTCGCCTACACATCATACTAAAGATCAGGATCGTTATCAGGCATGCTGATGATTTGATTACATGAATCCGGTGTGCTAGTCGGCGAAAACATCTCAAACCTGCAGGACTCTGGACCTCGAGGACCAGAATTGGTGAACCCTGCTCTACATCATTGCCACCAATCTGAAATTTCTTGACCGATTCAAATCATTCCACATTGCAGAAGTTGCTCGTATATAATTGTATTGCTTAATTTTTTTCGCCTCTTTGTGTAGCTTTCTTTTTTTTTTCCCAGCTGCGCTTGATTGCTCGTAAAAGGGGGCGGGACAAACAACAGGAAAGGCCGACTCATTGCTTGTTTCATGTCTCGTCTCAATACTGGCCAATCTTTAAAAAAAAAAAAAGCTGCCAAAAATCACGGATGATCTTTTTTCGCAGTTTTTGTTTAGTTTGACAACACAAGCGAGCGTTTAGTTCGGATGGAATATTTTCCTTGGAGATGACACCACAATCTTTTTTTCTTTTTTTTTTTTTAAAGGGACACCACAATCGACACTTCCCGTTTTCTTATCTGCTAGCACGCATACACGCCGGAGGTTTGTCAAGTTTCACACTTTGTGCTTCCATGACGAGCGTCAGTTTCGCGGAAATGATGGAACATTCAAAATACCCTGCATGTTCTGTATCAAATGGTAACCTGCCTCTTTGGCCCACTTTTTTGGGAAATGGGAATAAGGTCACCCTACCTTATTGGGCCGCTCCGAACAGTTTGAAGCAAAACAACGACGCCAAATGCCTTGGTGAGACTCGCAATGCCGGATGTCGCCTCCGGGCGGCGCCGTGGCGTCGCTCCACCTGCAGCCAAGCGTTTTTACGTGTCCCCGAAGAAGAAGCAAAAACCAGCCTCCGCTACAAGCACAAACATCAACACTGAATTCTGTGTTTATTCCTTCAAACGCAGAAATTAAGTAAAGCGAACATTTCCCGATACAGAAAATTTTGTCCTGTTTTCACTTCTGACATCATAGATGTAGGCTCGCAAGGTTTGTAATGACGTCATTCCGGGTACGTAATCCTAGTCAAATATCAACTCCATCTTGTTGCGAGTAATCCCGCTAATATTTTAAACCAACGACGCAAGCATAAATTGTTTACATTTTCAACGGTTTAATTGAACTGCTGAAATTGTGTTTGTGGCAAATCTAAAAAATCTATTAAAAAAATAAAATAAACATTATCATGTTATACATTTTTGACAGTTCAGGTCGCCCTTTTGATCATATTCAAGGTTTTTCATCCATTTTTATCCTCCTGACGGGTCACGTGCGTGCTGGAGCCTCGCCCAGCTTTCTTCGGGCATTAAGAGGTTATTCGAGTTCACAAAATAAATAAAAACACAATTGCAAAACATTTTTGTCAACCATACATTTCAAACGAGTGCTTTTTAAAAATTAACTGTGTATATTTGACAGCTATAAAATTAAGATGAATCATAGAAAAATGTCCTTTGTTTTAAATGTTTTCATCCCTGTCAATTTATTTCACATATTGGGAGCTCTCGGGGGTTTATTCGAAACATATTCTGGTGGCCAAACCCAAGTAGGAAGGTCGAACAGTCGTCTGGGAATTGTAGTTTACTTTAATACTCAATACTTACTGTGACTTTTTTTAATTTTTTTTTTATATAAATCTTGTAGTCAATAAATACTCTATATGTTTAAAAAGAAATTAAACAGATGCTAAAACTAACAAAAACTAAAGCAAAGCTTTAAAACAACTGCTTTAAAAAGTAATCAAAATAATACAAAAAACGAAATTCAAAGCAAAGTAAAAATTGTCCCCAAAACATTAGAAGGTTAAGGCATGCATTTCAAAATCAAGAGTCAAGTCAGTTGGAGTTAGCGGGCTTCGAAAGCAGGGGGGCGTGGCCTAGCCGAACGCGGCAGCCAATCAGAGCGGCGGAGGGATGAGCATCTTCCAACAGTTCAAATCCGTTCCGGTCAAGGCGGAACCAGTTCAGACACAAATCAAAACCCTACAACACGTTTGAGAACAGGATACAACTTGAAAGAAAATGCTAGCCTTAGCTAGCAGGCTAACGGCTAACTGGTTAGCCTTAGCGGAGGCCAACTTGTCTGTAAAAAGCAAAGCTGAAAAGTTTCCCGTTTGCGTTCAGGCCCAGCCTTCGTCCTCAGCGCTCCGCTGATTGGCCCAGCGGGGCGTGTATTGGGTTGGCGCGTGCCGAACCCGGGGCCGGGACCGTCCGGAGGAGTTGGTGGCAAAATGTGCGCGCGGGAAGGGAAGGAGGCCACTTTGGGGGGGCCGCTCACGGGGGGGGCCAGTCATTTTGGCGGCGCTCATATTGGGGCCACTGGGGCGGTCCTCGGCTTTCGGCTCCTGGTGGGAAAAATCTGCAGGAAGTGGACCCCCCCCCCCAAAAAAAAGACACGGTTACTATTGCCTTTTACATACACACACACACAAGCACGTGCACAAACTCAGACACACACACATACCGGGGGCCATCATTTTGGGGCCACTCATGCGGTTGTCGTCTTCTGGATCCTGGTGGGAAAAATCTGCGGGAAGCAGAAAGAAAACATGTTTAGTTTTTTTGTCTAAAACCATTTTTAGTGAAGCAACAGATACAAAAATGCATTTTGGCTTCCAACTTGGAACCACCGCCAAAAGAGCACCCATGAAAAAATGGCGGCGTCCTCCAGCATTGAAGTGGCCCGCCCCCCCCGTTTGGAATTTCCCGAGCTTGTGACAAATTCATTTGTGCGTCCGTTTAGCGTCGGACGACGACGACGTTTCCTCTTCAAATCGTTTCAGCGTCAGTCACGCCGCGCTCGAGCTTGCACGATGACGCGCTCGCGTGACGTCTGGTCGTGCTCGCGTGGCGCTTAGCTTAGCAATTAGCACGCGTCCCCGTCTGTTCGTCGGCGGGAATGAGGACGACGAGCGTGTGTGCGCGCGCAAGCACGTACCCGAAGGCGTCGGCGCCGTCGCCCCGGCGTCCGTCTTGAGGCGGGCTGCCGCCGGCCCGTCTCTGATGGACGGCTTGTCCTTGCACCCACGCCGGCGGGCGCTCGTCCATGCCCGCGTTGCTGCCCGGACAAAAAGCGTGTGCGTGAGCGCGCAAACATAAACGCTCACACAGCAAAAACACACAAAAGTTAACAAGCAGTTCCGTCAATCGTTGCAGACGACGAGCGTTTTGCTGCTGCGGTGCACAATCAATCAATCAGCCAATCAATCAGCCAATCAATCAGCCAATCAATCAGACAATCAATCAGCCAATCAATCAGCCAATCAATCATCTGCCACCGTTCAGAATGAATGTCTGAGCCTGCAGGAAGTCGATAGCAAGCGGCGGGTGCGATGTGGCGAGGGCCGACATTCCAAATGATCAAAGAAAGAAAGACGCGCGCACCTTCGGCGGGCTCCATTGCGAAGGTCGTGGATGTAATTTCCTCGCTCCATGTCGTGGCCGCGGCACGAGTTGAACACTGAAACGCACAAACGCATTCGTGTCACTTGCTAACAAGGCGCGCGCACGTGCGCGTCACTCACATTTGATGGTCTCGGCAGGATCCATCCCGTCCACGTCGATCAGGTACCTGACACACACACACACACACACACACACACACACACGCGCGCGCGCAGCCTCCATCAAGCAATCAAACACGCACACACGCATGCGCGCTCCATGAGCAAGCGACCTGCAGATCATGTAGCCCGTGCGGTTGAGTCCGTGCGTGCAGTGGACGCCAATCAGCTTGTCTGCAACACAAAGCGGACGGACGGACGGACGGGTGAGCCAGCGGCGGCCGGGCGAGGCCGGGCGAGGTCGGGCGAGGTCGGGCGAGGCCGGGCTAACCGTTGCGGCAGTTGTCTCGCAGGAAGCGGCGGACGGCTCGCTTGAAGGCCAGGACGGCGTCGGCGGCGGGGACCACGTGGCCCGCCGTGGGAATCTTGACGTAGCGCAGCGAGGCCGGCAGGTCCTGCAACAGGTTATTAGAGGCAACAAAATAACACGAGCGTACAAAACTCCAGAAGACGCAAGCGTACGCTTGTAAACCTCCGTTTCACTCTTCACAATTTCCGGACAGAACCGAAAGATCCAAACGGACGTCAAAGAGGTTAAAATGGAACTTCGACACATTTATTTGTTCAATATCTTGAAAGCCAGAAAACAGACGGAAGCGTCAGCAAGCTGGCGAGCCGACGATCGTGTAAGCAAACTAATGATTGGCAAACGGCAGCCGGCAAACGGACGCCGGCAAACGGACGCTACCTGCGGTCCGTAGTAGCGCGTGGTGAAGGTCAGGTCGATGACGAGGCCCAGTTCTTGCCGGTCGGCCCGCACGGCGTCCAGCAGCTCCCACGGTCCGAAGGCCTGCGCCGGCGCCAGCCCCCGGTTCAGAGACTGAGCGGGACGGCGAGTTGCGCGTTAGCATTCGCCACCAGCGGCCGGCCAGACGACGAGGCGCTCACCTGCTTGAGAGGAACCTTGAAGGCCACAAAACGAGTCCCGCCCAGTCGCTTGCCCACCGCCAGGTAGTCCAGCCACCTGCGCGCAAAACACACGCACACACGTCCAGTCAGCCAATCGTGGATCTGAAGGTCACGACCTTCGGCAGGACCACATTTTGAGCGGGAATTGCCGTTGATGGAAGTCGAGCAAACATCGCCATTTGTGGCCACCGGAGGACATTTTGCTGCCGGTGGCTTTTTTTCTGGCCTTGTCTTCAAGCCCAGCATTTTGTGTTTGAAGTACTTTTTTCAGGCGAGCGCATCTCAGCCTCACGACGCTTTTCGGCAAAACAGATTTCGAAAATGACGCCGACATCCTGTCAGCCGGCGCACTCAAGTCTTTTCAAAAGGTGGCGACGACAACAGCCAACGTCAAGAAAAACAGGAGATCGACTGTTTGTTTGTTTTTAGCCTGTTTTACTGCCACTTCCCCTCACTCTTGCAACCGGCCGACGCCTGAGCTGGACCGCGTCCCCAGAGGGAGGCGTTGCTATGGAGACCTCTGCACCAAGTGACTGGCTGGTCCTGAGGAAGAACCCCCCCCCCCCCCCCACACCCCACGCCGGAACACAAAACGAATCAAAATAAATACAATGAAAATGATCATAACTGGTCTTTTTTTAAACGACGGCCTCGTGAGGATAAACGGATTGGAGACAACGGATGGCTGGAGAGAAATAAAATGGCGCCCGAACCAGCGTTCGAAGGGTCGCCGGTTCGAATCCCGACTTCAAATGAGTGAATGATTGCGTCTCATTCCCGACTGGCCAATCACTATCGAGGGAACGTCTGAAGTTTTTCCTGTGAAATTTGCTCCCCTCGCTAACTTTATAAATAAAAAAGGGAAGAAATTGGCGAGCTTGAGATGAGCTTGGACGAGCTCAGAGTCCGCTTGTTAACGTTCAAGCAAGTCGTCTCACCCACCTGTCTGGAATTCCATTTTTTCGACCGTGGCGAGGCATTTTTCACTAAAATTGGATTTATTCCGTTTCTACGTTAGCTAAAAACAAATGTAAAACTTTTAGAGCTCTTCTCGTTTCCTGTAATTTGCGCAGTCACATTTTCATTCTTGCTGCACGGTGAGGCGACGCGTTTTGATGACGTCAGCAGACCGTGTCCGGAGCTGCGTTTTACTGACCAAAGAGGCCGTGGGAATTGTGAGCTTTTGGTCGGCGATCGTCGCTGCTTTGAGTGGATTCAGTTTTTGTTGTTGTTGTTTTGCCTTGTTTGGGTTTGGCGTCGTGTGGTCAGTTCGCGACTTGTTCGCTGCTGGTCCCTGAGCGGCGGGAAAAAAACGCTTACGAAACACACATCGAAGCGGGTCAATCATTTACAGTTCATCGGGGAGCCGCGAACGCCTCATGGGACACATTCCGAAAGTGCGAGCCACGTTGAACTTCTCACACTTTTACGTTTTCGTAAAAAAAAAGAAAAAAGAAAAAAGAAAAAAAACTTGTATTGGAAGAGAGAAACTTCCCAAACCTGCTGGACCGCAGTTTGACGCCTGTGCACTAGAGGGCGCCTACGTACCGCTAGTGGTGCTACTCTTGCCACCTGTGGAGATAAAAGCATTCAATCCAGAAGCATCCGTCCATTTTGCGAACCTTCTATCAAAAGGGGTGTCGCAAGTTACCCCCACGCTTTCTTTCCATATTTCATTTCGTTATTCAAACGCAATTATTCTTTTATATTTGGTGATGAATTTGCTTTAAAAACTTTTTTTTTTGCCTTCTTTCCAGTGACACATTCGATATCTATTTTTAGGGTTGCTGACGTGAGCACAAACGTCAAATGTGACTTTGATACGGAACGCTTGCGCCGCCATCAGCACTTGCAAGAAACGGACATCATGTTCATTTCATTTCTTTTATTTGACAATAAAAAAGTTTGTGCGTGAAAATGAAGGAAAACGTGTGAGGACAAAGTCAAATATTGACCACAAACTTGTCGCTTTCCGACTGCAAGAAAACATTTGAAAGCCGATCGGCTCATCTGTAGGAGGAGGCGGAGGGCGGTTCCGAGGTGGGCGCGGCCGGCACGGGGGCGTGCGTGCCGCGCGCCGGCTTCGTGGTGAGGGCGAGCGGCTGGTCGTCGCCGTGTGTGTGTTCTGTGTACGTGGGCACCGGGGCGGCGGGTGACGCCAGCGCCGTGGTAGGCGTGGCCGGGGAGTCCACGGAGGAGGCGGGGCTGGCCTGGGACAGGTGCGTGTGTGACAGATGGGAGACTGTGTGCGGGCGCGACAGATGAGCGCGTGTGTACATGCCAGCGTTGTTGGCGTCGGCCGTCTCATCGTGCGCGGGCGACAGCGGCGTGCGTTTGGGCGGCGGGGGGGGCGGCGGTGGCGGCTGAAAAACAACACGCGCGCACACACAGGTGAGCGGCGACATGGCGCGTTGCTATGACAACACGGCTGCCTTACCGTCTTGATGGATTTCGCTCTTGCTCTTCTTCCTCTTCTTCTTCTTGCCCTGCTCACGTGCACAAAAAACACACACACAAATGATTGACATCAAGAAAAATGGTCGGTGCGTGCGTGTGTGCGTTAACGGACGTAGTTGTCTCTGGCCGACCATCCCGGGTAAAGTTGCGAGTGGACCAGACGCTCTTTCCGGGCCAGCTCGTAGTATTTGGCCTGCTCGTCTTTGCTCAGAGAATGCCACTGTGCACACACACACACACACGAAGGTCTTTGCATGTACAAACATGGACGCACGCGCACGCACACGCACACGCACTGACCCGCTGTCCCAGTATCTGGTTGATGGTGGCGCTCTCCTTGACTTGGCACTGGGCCACCACTTTGGGCCGCTCGTCCCTCATAAACAACATGAAGGCGTTGAGAGGCTTCTTGATGTGACCTTTGACCTTCTGACCGCCACCTCCACCCACCACCACGACAGTCTGCGCCGCTGCCGATGACTTCCTGGTAGGGCGGAGACGGCAAATGCGTTAAGGTGAGCGGCCGAGGACGTGTGGCTGCCATATTGGATGTGGCAAAGCGCAGCCCTTTTGCATCGCGCACAGTTGTCCGCATCGTCCAATCAGCTGCAAGTATTGTCCAGGATGTCCCGCCTTTGCCCAGCAAATCAGCGTGGCGCCCAAACGGATCATTCCAACAAGTTCCTCCAGTCAATCGCAATAATTACGAGTTTACAGGCCACATCCAAAATGGCGGCCAGCCGCACGCACTTCTGCTCATTTGAGTGACATTTGCCGTCCGCGGTACCTCAGCGGGCTGCACTCTCGGGCCTCTCCAGGTTCCTGTTTGATGGCGACGGCGGCGGCGGCAGAAGATGAGGGCGAGGCGCTCAGCAGGCCGGGCGACGAGCTGCACGGAGGAATCACGTCAGTCGGGCGCAACGTGATGATTTTGTCCAGCAAGCCTGAAAATCTTTGCATGTTTTAAACGCAACATTTCAATTTAGGACTTCATGCAGCAAACTTTTGTTCACAACAAAGTTGAAATAAGTTTTGAGGGATTAAAAATCGAGCCAAAAGAATCATCGGCATTGTGAAAAGAACGCTTAGACGATCGCAGCCCTTCTTTCCAACTCTGCTAGTCATGGAGCAAGCGACGCTAAGCTAAGTTAGCTGGCGACGCGGGCATTGGGTTCGGACGCACTAAAACAAAACAAACGAGCGGACGCGACGTGACCAAGTTTGTTGAGCAAACTTTCAAAGCAGCAAACAAAATGAAAACACGGCAGCGAGCGAGCAGTCCACAAAACAGCGCAACACAACTAGACATGCACAAAGAATTGAAAAAAACGAAACATCCGAACTGGCTCCGTATGAGGGCTGTTGTTGCTCTTGAATATTTTGACATAACGTTTGCCTTACAGATCAATTTCCCCCATTTATTAACCAATCACTGATTTATTGGCTATTGTTTAGCGGTAGGGTTGTAACGATGACGGCGATATTGCGATATTAAACACGGCCACGATGCCGTCATTGTCATGATATTAAAAGCAGGACATCTGTTCAAAATGTCAAGTTGGTTTCCTTTCGTGCAGTTCTAGCACCCCCTGGTGGTTAGTTTTTTAGTGCAGTTTCATTTTCATACGGCATGTTTTGGCATGTTTCAAAGCCACGCTAATGTCAGATGAATGCGCATGTGGACAAACGGCAAATTAGCGAGCATTAGCAAGTAAGCGCCTCAATATGAAATCTTCCGCTGTTGGTTTGCATTTCTGTGATACACAATATTGTGTGTGGTTTTTGTTTTTTTTATACAATATGCTGACCTTTTTTTAATATCGCCATCCCGCCCACAATATCGGGATAACGATCGCAATGTGGCTTGGAAAGTTTGGATATCGTTACATCCCGATTTTGTGGTAGAAGAAAAGCAAACAATATTTAGCAAAAAGGCAGCACACGGCTTGTGTTGACGATTTTGGGACAAACGACACCAAAGTTTGTACTCACAGCCAATCCAGCGCGTGCGCCACGGGATAGCGGGCGGCGTGCGGCGGCCGTGACGAGCCTGCGGGAGCACACGTGAGCGTCACGCGCGTTTACGATAGCGCCCTTCGCCGGCGCGTCTCACCTGCGTCGGGCGGCGACGGGGCCTCGGGCCGGTAGGACAGCAGCGGGTGAAGGTGAGCCAGGTGGGCCGGCACGCCGCTAGACTGCAGGCGCACACGCGCGCCAGCGCTCAGCTGAGGGGCCGCCATGTTGTCGTGTGAGCGGCAGGCGGCGCCGAGCAGGTGAGCGGGCGAGTCTCTCGTGGCTGCTCTTCCGGGGATGTCCAGCAGGGGCCACTGCCACGGCAGATACTGCGCAAGCGGGCATACGTGCACGAGCAGACGCATGAACGCGCATTCGTGGGGAGTTGACGGTCCAAATTCGTTTCTGGGGTCGTTTCCTCCCCACTGACTTCTTCATTTGCTTCGAGTTGCACCTTCCAAACCCTCCAAACCACATTTTGCTAGCTTAGCAATTAGCATGCCATTATTAGCAATTAGCACTCGTTTGTGAGCACATTTTGCTAGCTTAGCCATTAGCACGGCTTCCCGTCTTGCCCTGGTCTTCGTCGTAACTTCATTTGCAAAAGCGAAGCTTTGTCGCTGCCACGCAAGCCGCAACGAGCGACTCGCGTGTTATGAAGTCATTCATTCGTCACGTCGTCAGACGTGACATGACACATCTGACATGCGCGCTGTTGACGTGTTGATGTGGCGTGCGGTTGACTTACCGCCGCCAGGCCTCCGCCGGCCAGATAGGACCCGCACAGGTCGGGAATCATGAAGAAAGGGTAGCCCATGTAGGCCGGGAGCTGGAAGAGACCCCCGGTCGGCCTCCTCAGCGCTGCCACGTCACGACATGTCAAGGAAACGGCCGTCAGATAAACAAGCCTGACTTTCATTGGACTTTTTCCCAATCTTGTTCGTTTAAAGGGCTTTTTAGAGCACGTTTGGTCGTTTTTTTTTTTCCAGAAATGCTGCTTTAATTCAGTTTAAGTATTAGTTTGAAATATATTATTTTTGAGGCGATTTTGCTTACAAATAAATTCTGCCATTCTTACGCAATTTTTTTACACAACTTTTCCCTCTATTTTTCCTGCCTCCTTTTTAAAGAACTCAAAAATGACAACAACAAAAAAGGCAAGTTTTTGGGGTTATTTGATCATACTGTAAACATGAGAAAGCTTATTTGATTGGACGTGCAAAATTTCTGCTTTAAGTCAAATAAATACTTGTGCCTTTTCATACTTGTTAACATGAAAGTGGGCAAATATCGGTACCAAACACAAATGTGGTTGTATATTTTAGTTCATTGATACAGTCATTTATAGTTATTTGAAGTTGAAAATCAAAGTATACATCATGAAGTCGTGTTTGTGTTATGGTAATGTTGCGCCACTAGGTGGCATTAGTGTTTCATGTAGGACGTTGATGAAACCGTACCGTTTTCTTTTCAAATACAGAGTAATCGGTATTTGGAAGATGAACTGCTGGACTCCAGGCCAGTTTGTTCATTGTAAATGAACAAGTCGGCGCCAGTCCCGACAAATACATGATTTATTATTGCTAAAAGTCGAGCATGAACGACAATTGTATTCAACTTTGAAATGCGAAACGATGACAGGCTGCAGAGCTCAACGCAGATGAGTTGTCAATGAATGGTTGACGTCAGATGTTTACGCACGTGGGTCGGACCCCTGCTCGGTTGCGGCCGCGGGCCTCGTTCAGCTTCCACAACAACAACAACAATTAGAAGAAGAACAAGAGGACGCGTTGAGCGACCGGAGCGGTACCTTCTTCGCCGAGCAGCTGGCTGAGCCCGGTTCGGCCGACCGCGTCCGGCTGCCTTGTGGCTCGCTCGTCCGCCGCCTGCCCGAACACACGAGACGAGACGAGACGAGACGGATAGCACGAGAAGCGAGCGGTGCAGAAAGTTGGGCGTCCGGCCGGCGGCGCGCTCACCTCGCAATCCGACGCGTTGTTGTTGCTCTCGGACTCGTTGACGAGGGACGACTTGACGTCGTCCAAGTCCCGCCGGGCGGCGGCGGCCGTTTTGTCGTCTTGCTCGCACTCATCCTTGAACGGGATCAGCTCGTCGTTGGCGCCCAAGTCGGCGTCGTCCCTCAGCTGCGGCATGCTAGCAAGCTAACTAGCTAGCTAGCCGCGGACGCAGCGCACTTTCCGCAGCAAGCCAACGCGTCGAGAAGTTGACCAGCCGCCTCCTTTAGCTGCCGGCTGACGGCGACCGCATGCGGCGCTCCACTTGGTCGCCAAACGTGCGATGAAAACAGTTGCGAGGCGAAAGAGCTAGCGCTTCGCTGCTAGCTGTTAGCGTTTAGCTTCCTGGCTGCCTGCCTGCCTGCCTGCTTGCCTGCTTGCCTGCCTGCGGCGTTCACGGACGCCGTCGTGCTCGCTGCCTGAAGTGTGGAACGAGTTCCACGCGTAAACTCATCATGTATGCACCATCCAAGGCGTTCAATTCGAGTTAGCGGCGCCTTGACGTGACCGACTGAAACGTTTCTACGCCTCCGCGTCAAGTTGCTCCCGAGGAAGAAAGGGCAACTTTACTACGTTATTCGAGCCGTGTGAACTTCTCACGGCGTCCCCGGGAGCATGCGTGCGCACGTTCGCGGGCTGCGTTCCGGTGTTGCGCGCGCGCGTCGGAGGCGCGACGCAAGTGGGAGAGAGAGAGAGAGAGAGAGAGAGAGAGAGAGAGAGAGAGAGAGAGAGAGAGAGAGAGAGAGAGAGAGAGAGAGAGAGAGAGAGAGAGAGAGAGAGAGAGAGAGAGAGAGAGAGGTGGGGAGGGGGGCGCAAAAGCGTTGGATGTTCACTGCCCCGGGATCTGCATCCTGCATCCGCTTGTCGTGTGTGCTATTCGTCCTATTCCGGAATAACACACAAATGAGAAGTATCGTTTATTGTTGTCAATTTCGCCTCCAGCAGAACACATCGCTAGAAGAAGAAGAAGAAAGAAAAAAAAGAACACATCGCTAGAAGAAGAAGAAGAAAGAAAAAAAAGAACACATCGCTAGAAGAAGAAGAAGAAAGAAAAAAAAGAACACATCGCTAGCAACAATCAAATGACAACAGCACGCAACTGAGTGGATGATGCCACTGACACATTTGACATTCTTTCGGGGCTCCACTCAATCAATCTACAATCGTCCATTTTCAAAGCACAAACAATTCAACAAGTTGCTGCACGTTTGGAGACAAAAAAAAAAACGAGTGAAAGAAAAACAAGACAAAATATAATACTAGGGGCTTGAGAAGTTCTAAAAGTAGATTTAAATGAGAACAAATCTCCACTCTTTTCAAATCCTTTTGTTTGTCAGAGAACGCGATTGCGAGAATGTGTCGTTTGCTAAACTTGGCTTCTTTCGCACGGAATTTACAACAATGAATTTCCGCATTCAAAGTCCTACATTCACTTTTGGGGTACTTGCATGTTGCACGGGTGCTGCCTGCACATTTTGGGGGGAAAAAGGCAAAATAAACCTTTGCATATGGATTTGATGGTTTTTGTGTGTTTTTTGTTGTTGTTGTTTGCCAGCCAGGCCTGACGTGTATTCAAAACATCGTGACTTTTTGCTTTTGAGTTTTGGTTTACGCCACCCGAATCAGCAAAATTCAAAATGGCCGACTTCCTGTTAGGTTTAGCATATGGCTCCAAAAGACTTTTGGGAAGATCTTAGGCTGATGAATATGCCTTCCAATGTTCACAAATCGAAGTGAGTGAAATGCATAACTGGGACTGTTTTGCCTCCAAAATGTAGAGGGCGCTGTTGAGCGATTTATTGGAAATGACATCTAAAATATTGACGTGCAACCTTTTATGAGTTTTTGCCCATTTTGAGAGCCTGAAAAATAGCATGATTCTTTTTTATAAACAGCGGATCGTCACGGCAACAGTGTGCGAGGAAAACAGAAGTCTTCGACAGCTGTTCCATGTTGAGATGAAGCTTGAAGAGCGTCACATGCTTGTTGATGTTTTGTTTTGACTTTGACGCCTGGCAAAATAACACAAACGGCCACAAGATTGAATCCTAAAGCTTTATTGACTCTGAATTTGTTGCAGTTGGGATCGCCGTCGTCAAAAGAAGCACAAAATCGGGCCAAACAACCCGTCATCAGATTCCCCGTTGAAAAAAGTCACAACGCACGCACAAACGGGCCTGGAAAAAGGAGAGGCCAAAGGTTTGGACTTCCAGCGGCAGCGTTGGCGAGTCACGTGACGCTCCTCCAACGGCAAACGGCTTTTACAAGAGTTCAACGTAATTGGCGGGAAACATGCCGTAATGGCCGTCGGGGGCGTAACCTCGCCACCAGCCTTCGTCCACCATCTCGATGCCCGTGATGATGTCATCGGGGTCGAAGGTGATCTCCGTGTCGTCGGCTGCGGGTGACACACAACGCTTTGTGGGTGGAGCTTGTGTGCGCGCGTGTGTGTGTGCGCTGCACGTACGTACCGGCCTGGTAGTCGTACACGGCTTTGGCACGAATGTTTTGTCCCGCGTCGCCGTCGCCGTCGCCGTCGCCGTCGCCGTCTCGGGCCTGAAATCAAGCGTCAAGTGTGAAAATACGAGCAAGCGAGCGCATCCTCGACCCCTTCGTTTGCGTCCCGACTGACCGTGTCGGCGTCCTGGCCGGCGTCCTGGCCGGCGTCCTGGAAAGGGACGGCCCCGCCCACGCGCCTCGGCACGGCGTACTGGTTGTCTTGCACGTCTGTGGAAAACATGGCGTCTGCGAGCGCCTTCAGCCGCTCGCCGCCCGGCGCCGCCTGGTACAGATCGTCGTCAAACTCGTCCGACCAATCGTCGTCCTCGGCTGCGCAGAGACGCACGTTACGTCCGGCTTGCCGTGGCTCATTAGCCGCATGCTACACGTTAGCTCTCCTGTCCTGCCCCTTTTTCTTTGTCATGTCCCAATACCATCCTGTCTTGTCTGAGCGGTAGCAGCGCCTGTTTGGCAACTCTTATGCCGTCCAGCCTCATCCCACCCCGTTCTGTCCTGTCTTGTCTTGTCCCATTGGTCGCACTGGCCCGCTTTCCTCGCCCTGGCCTGTCCTGTCCGGAACTGTCGTTACATGATACCTTGCTTACAGGGTACAGGAGTGCCTGGCTATTACTTGTCCTGGTCCTCTCCTATCCTGTTCCATTGATAACCCAGCCTGGTCTACTATCCCTGTCCTGTCCTACCTTTAGCGAGACTTCCTTACGGGAAATAGCACTGCCTGACTCAAAACGCTTGTCCAGTCCTGTCCCATACTACCCCACCTCTTCCCTGTCCTAGTCCTGTTGTGTTCCATACTGCACCGAATTGTCCTGTCCCGTTCAGTCTTGTCCCGTTCCATTGCTAGCACTGCCTGGTTTACTATGGAGTCCTCTTTGCTAAGTTTGTGTCCTGTCCTGCGCATTGCCCCCCCGTCTCGTCCTAGTCCGTCCCGTACCGATAGCGGCGCCTGCCTGCTTGACTAGCCCTGTCCTGTCCTGTCCATCTGGACTCATTATGTCTCGGCAGTCCTTGACAGAAAATGACGCACCTGCAGCCTGGGCAGTCGCAGGCATCACGGGCGAGGAGGCGGCGGCCACCGCCGCACGTGAAAGGAAGTGGTCGGTGGAGGTCGGGTTGGGACCGGGCAAGGAGGGCGGAGTCCAAGAAGGCAAGACGCTTTGGGCGGCGGAAGTTTGGCGACCGGCGGGAAGGTCGAAGGACTGGAAGCTTTCCTGGTCGGTGGGCGAAGTCTCCGGCGGCGGGATGGACATCGCCGGCTCCCAGGCTGGAAAGGTTTTGTGGCCGAGGGGAGGCTGAGGACTGTCCAAGGCTTGCTGGGACAGAAAGGGACTTCGCAGCTTCCCTACGGAAGGGTTAGGGTTGGCTTCCATGAAGTTCAAGTGAAAACGTGACAAAATGGCCTCGTAACGGCAAAAAGAACCCAACGGGATTATAGCCCATTTGGAGCCCAATTTTCCTCAAAGAAATCCCAATCAGCCCTGCGGAACCTGGGACCGACCATGTCGGAAGTGGTGGTCATCCTGGGACTCCCATCAGTCGGCTTCGTCAGCGCCGGATGGCAGCCGTGTGGCCAAAATCGCGGCGTCCCAGGACAAGACTTGCTCGAGACCACAACACACCAGACCAAGACTTTTAAGGGTCCAGACTGACACCGAGTCGAGGCTGGCCCATGAAAAACCGCAACAAGGTTCAACGGCGTCCTCTCTCTTCAAACTTTTCAATTGTCAAATCTCAGTTTGAGCAAATGAAAAGAGCTCAAAAGAAGATTTGAAGATTTGGAGTCGGTTGAACGGCGACGCACTTTTTGTGTCAATGGAAAAGCGTCTTCCGCAACAGACAAACTTGAGCCGCTCTCACCCGTGTTCACGTTTGCGGCACTGAATCGAAGCTATGTTTGCAGCGCACGGGCGCCGGTCTCCACCCGAAGTCCAGAGTCCGGCTGTTTAAAAAGGCCTCGCAATCCCAGACCGAGAGCCTCCAGACCAAGACCCATGTGGACTAGTACAAGACTAGTTTGTTGTTTATGTGTGTGTGCGCTTTTGTCACTTTTGGGACTGCAGCGCAAGTCGTGAATGTGCACTGCAAGTTGGAGTCCAAGTCCAGTCCAAATCAAAATCAGCATCATCATAAAGCGTGGCAGCCTTGGAGGCGGGGCTCTTTTGCTTCATGTGGACCTGCAGCGCAACCGGCAGAAGAAAATTTTCAGCCCGGTGCCAGAAAGCCTCCTGGAACATCTGAAACCACTTTAACGAGAAGCACTCGGGACGTTGTTCGGAAGCGGCTGGAAGTCAATCGGCTCAGCCGGCAACAGTCGAGAGTTGCCGGCAAGACGAGAGTTGCCGGCAACAGTCGACTGTTGCCGGCAAGACGAGAGTTGCCGGCAACAGTCGAGAGCTGCTGGCAAGACGAGAGTTGCCGGCAAGACGAGAGTTGCCGGCAAGACGAGAGTTGCCGGCAACAGTCGAGAGCTGCCGGCAAGACGAGAGTTGCCGGCAAGACGAGAGTTGCCGGCAAGCTTTCCGTCAAATGCAACGACGCTCGCAAACTCACCAACGACAGCAAAGTCCGCAAAAGCAAATAAAAGAGGCAAATGTTTGGCATTGGAAAAGTCTGGGCTCGACGTCACCACGGCTGTTCTTACCCGCTTTGGGGGCGGAGCCTCCGTAGCCGAGGTCCAAAGGCGCCGCCTCCCTCGTCTTGAAGATGTCGCGAGGGTTGAAGGAGCGCTGCGAGATGAGAACCTGGGCCTCCTGGCAACACGCAAGCGCAAGCGAGGCGTCAACCGACCGACGGACGGACGGATGGCCATTAGCATGATGGCGATTAGCATGATGGCCATTAGCATGATGGCGATTAGCATGATGGCGCTCACGTTGGCGGCCTGCGCTGACCGGGCCCACCTCATCCCCGGGCTTGGATTCTCCGCTGCGTCCTGCACGCTCTGCAACGCAAACCACATTTGCACATTTTCATGCACAACTCGGCCTTTGGACAAAAGTAGAACCGGCCAAGCGTCTTGTTGGACTTTTGCTTTTGGAAATCAATTCCTTTGTGCTTGCCGCGTTTGAGTCCTCAAACCCGCGTTTGGCAAACGGACACGTTTTTTGGAGCCAACCAGCGCTCACCCGGCGTAGTTCTTCTTTCTCCCGCTCTTCTTCCTCTCGTTGCTTCTGCAGCAGTCTGACAGACGGACAGGACAGGACAGGACAGGACAGGACAGGACAGGACAGGACAGGACAGGACACACTCGTCATTAATGCCACGTTTGCCGTCAAGATGCAAAACTGGCGAAGGAAAACTCACCTGTTGTGGTCGATGGTGACGTTTCGCTGATGGATTTGCTTTTCTCTTTCTTTGCCGCGTTTCTCCTCCAAGTCGCGCCGCTCCTGCTCCGCCGCTTGCCTCTGTAGCTCCGCCTTCTTCACCTCCTCCTCACGCCGCAGCTCCTCCTCCCTCTGTCAACACGCAACAGCAATATTTTTACAACACTTTCCTTCATGCCAACCAGGACTGCTGCCATTTATGCGTATGTGTGTGCGTGTGCGCGCGCGTGTGTGCGCGTACCTGCGATTGGCTCCAAAAAGAATCTTTGTTGATGAGTTGAATTTCCTCCACGGCGTTTGTTTTGCGATAAACGGAGCCCTGAAAAGAAGGCGCGCTAAAATGAAGAGGCGGGCATTTCGACGCTTTTTTGCGGCGGTGCGGTGGGCGTGGCCTCACCACGGCTCCTCGGCGGGGGAGGTCGCCGGGCTGCGGGGCGGCGGGCTTGTGGAAGTTGAAGTCGGTTCCCGACGCTTTGGACACTTTGGCCAGAATGACGTCGGGATCCACGTCGTCCTCGTCGCGAGCGTTGATGGTCACGTGGGCCCCCTGCGCGCACCCGCAACTTGAAAATGGCCGCCGGCAAGAAGGCAAGACCGGGCAAAGGCGGGCAAAGGCGGGCAAAGGCGGGCCGCTCTCACCTTCAGGAAGTTGGCCACCGCGCCCAAGTGGTTGGTGCGCAGGCCCTTGTGCGCCTCCTTCACGCCTTCGCCCGTCTGCAACGTCACACGGCACGTCACGCCTTCTGATTGGCCAGACGGCAGATGACATCATCGTCGGGGTCACAAGCACAAGTTGGAGTCCAAACGGTCGGACGGGACTCGACCGCACATTCTGCCGCTCGACCGTTGATGTCGTGCTCGCGCCGGCGACAAATGGATGAAGAGGCGGGAAAGACGAGGAGCGCCGCGTGGCAAAAACGCCTTCAACTTTCAGAAATGCTTTACATGTTTCAGTCTTCCTCGCGACAAGACGGCGGCGTTGAACCTTCGCACCTGCGGAAACTTCAAACAAGTCCCAAACCGCTTTCGGGGTTACGAGCGGACATTTCAACATCGAGCCCGAATGACGCTTAGAATGTGCAAAGGTCATCTTGGCCCGACGGGCCTCGGTCTCGACCTCAGACCACTTTTTGAGGGTCTCGTCCGGGAACGGAAGGCGTTTTGCCGTCAAGACCGGATCGAGATCGCACCGTTGTGAAGCTGCCACAACGTTGACATTTGTTTGCTGAAACCACAGCACAACCCGCTTTCTTTTTTTATGGCCAACGGTCACTTTTTGTTTGTCAACTAAGACATGCTAACTTTGCTAACGAAGCGCCGCGACCGTCGGTTCAAGCCGTTCCCACGGCAACAAGACCATTTGGAAGGCAAATGTCAGAATTGCTTTCCCGTTCTCAAGATGTTGGCACACGCACGAAAGGTCAAAGGTCTCACCCACCCAGTTGACCAGCACGTATTTGGGCAGGCCCGAGTTGGTGTCTTGCACCCGGCAGAAGGCGTACATGACCTTGCCGCTGTTCAGCTGCTCCACCATCTCCTCCAGGCCGCCGCCTACACGCGCACGCACAGGTCAAAGGTCATCTTGCCTTCTCCAAAAAGGTCACAGCAGCGCCCTCACCTCCTTTTCCCGCCACGCGGAGGTTGTTGCTGTTGCCCTCGTAGGTCATCAAAGCCCTGAGACACACACACACACGCGTACGTGTCAAACGCGCGCACACACACGGTCGCAGCGGGCGAGCGGGCGGCAGCGCCACCGACCAGTTGACGTCGGAGCGTCCGTCCACGACGTCCTTGTAGGCCGCCATCAGCTCGCCGCCGTTTTTGCTTAAGTTGAGCGCCATGTTGCCGAGTCCGCCGCAAGCCCCGACGACGTCTTCCTGCCTTCCTTTCGGTCTTGCGTCCTTCGCAAGCTGTCCGTCCTGTCGGCCGAGTCGCACCGACCGGTTTGGGGAGCGAGAACCTACCGGGCCGCATTCTCCCTGCCTGCGTCCCGGCCCGACCCAACCGGTCCGCTTCATACTTCCTGATAGCGCTCGTACGCTCCCGCCTGGCCGCCATGTCGTGGGTGTGTTGCACGTGGTGGGGACATGTCATTGACACGATGCCTTTCCTAGCCCCTCCCCCGAACCCCAACCATGAAAAATGATTGCCTCCCCCCATTCCTTCCCCTCAACCACAACCCAATTCAAACCTAAAGTCTAAAACCAAGTCTTGACCCTCAAAAAGAGGTCTGACCACCAAAATGGCCCCACAAGTTCAAGTTGGGCCCCACAAGTGTAGTTAAACCTGGGAAAAGAAGCGCGTGTTTGAGCCCCGCAATGTCGCAAAGACGGGAAGTCGTCCACGCGCACGTTTGACGGACAAGAAGAAGGTTTGAGGTTTGAAGACGCCGAGTGGGCTGAACGAGGACACGTTTTGATCCTTGTTTTCTTACCTCCAATTTTTCCTTGATATCCTGGTCAGGTGCCCTCGAACCATGCGATGGGCCGGTCGATGGTCCCGTCCGCGGTGACCCCCAGCGGCACTTCATGTCCCACTTGACAAGGACGCTCGCCCACTCAGATTGGCAATCCCTCACATGCGAGGTGTGATTGATGGTTGGTGTCGGCGGTGCAGTCCCGGGTGCACACAGATAGACGGAGTAGAGACAGCTGTAAATCGAACCCGCCTACGCTCATTAGATTGGCTAACTTTTGGCATTTGAGGACCGATGAGCCAATCGGAGGTCGAGTGGGCCATACGATGCCGAGCCAGAACTTGAGCTCGGGTGAACCCATTTGCCTTCGGACGCTTGACGGCGACGCGAAAACAAAACATTTTCATTCACAAGAAATCGTCGGTGATTTACGCGTCGTAAGAGTTACGGCGGTCACGCGATGCGCGGCGAAGAGAAAGTAGCGAGCTGGCGGTCGCGATCGCCAGGCAGCGAATGAGGTCACGACACGGCCCGGTTGGCTTTCAAATGGCTGCTGGATCACATCTGTTGATAGTGTATAGCGCCACCTACAGCGCTGGAGTCGCCTCTTCGCAAAAAAACAACAAATGGAAGCAGGCAACATTTTCACAAAATTGGCTTCCGAAATGTGTGAAAAAACTCACCTTCAGACGACCCCCCCCGCCCCCCCCCTTTTCTTGTTTTTTTGAATGACGGAATGTAGACGCCGAGTGATGAAAAGTCACAACTTTAATCGTGCGCAATCAAGCCAACGTGAAAGTAGAAAAAAAGAAAGAAAGGAGGTTCATTTGCGGGGGCGGGGCCAGCGGGCGTCACTGGTCGCCCCTGCGACTCTTCTTGCGACTCTTCTTGGCGCTCTTGTCGGGGCTCTTGGAGTGGCTGCGGCGCCGGTGGCTCCGACGGTGGGCGGCGGGCGACTTGGAGCGGCGCCTGCGCTCCCGGTGTCGGCGCGGGCTTTTGCTGCCGCGGCGGCGCTCCCTCCGGCCGTCGGGGCTCCGGCGGGCCTTGGGCGAGCGACTCCTGCGGCGGGGGGAGCGGCTGCGGCGGCGGCGGCGGGGCGAGGGCGAGCGGTGCGGCCTGTCGTCACGGCGGGGCCGCCGGTGCGCCTCGGGGCCAGGGATGCCGTCGGGCCGCTCGCCGCCACCGCCGTTTTCGTCGTCGTCGTCGCTGCTGCTCTCCGCCTCGTCCAGGTCCTCGTCCAGGTCCTCCTCCAGAGCGCTGACGCGGGGCTCCAGCATCTCGGCCTCCTCCAGGACTTGGCGTTTCTGCAGCCGCGGCAGGATGATGTCGCACATCCTCTCCGAGTGGAGCAGCTCGTGGATGAACTCGTCCACGTGCATCAGCTCAAACTCGCCGTTGCGGTTCTGGGTCTTGATCTTCCTGCGGTGGTTTTGGATTTGCAGACAGAGCGAAAAGCGTCACGGTCGGCATTCTACAAAGTCAGCAAGTTTTCACGTCGTAACAGCACAAATTCCAAGTGCAAATAAATAACTGGCTTAGGGAGCATATGTATTTTTTTTTTTTAAAGGGTTCGGGTTGGCTTTGCCGAGAGCGAGTCTGGTCACGTGCCCTATCGGTCGCATTTCAGAGGCGGGGCAAACCTGAGCTAACAGACAGCGGAATGAAGCAATGAGCGAACGTGACGTCAGAAAAGCCACACTTCAAGTCTTTTTTTCGGTGGGAAGTCGGAGTCAAAATCCTAGTAGTGAATGACTTATGCCGTTGTTGCCACAAATGGACGGATTTGATTGGCCTGTTTTCGGCCGGTTCCGAATCGCTGTCTACGGACGCCTGTCCAGACCCACTTTCTTTTTGCCAGGCAAAAAAGAAGAAGAAGAAAAGAAACCATTTTGGCCAGATTGGAACTTGTGAGCGATGAGCAAAGTGAGCAAATCGACAGGTAAAAGAAGCGGTTCCCTCCAGACGTGTTTTGACGCACAGAACATACGATTGTCCAGAAGATGCCGGAGTTGACGACGATGATGATGATGATGATGATGCGCATGCGCGTACCTGTAGTCGTTGTAGAGCGGCTCCAGGTACTTGTAGCAGTCGACGGCCGTGCCGGTGAGGCGCATGTACATGGCGCCCAGCAAGCGCACGTACTTGAAGTCCTCGTTCTTGATGAACTCCACGATGATGTCCTTCTCGGGCTGGATCTGCAGCAGCTTGAGCGCGAGGCACAGGAACGGCGTGGGCTTGATGTTGCCCCCGAACACGCCGCCCACGAACTTGAGCTCCATGGCTTTGTCGACCACCAGCTCGGCGGTCAGCCCGAAGCATTCCTCCTTCCAGTACTTGCACTCGTAAATGCGAGTCCGGATGATCTTCTCCACCAGGTACTGCGGGTTCGTCCCGTGGATGCTGGTGGCGTCTTTCACCGTCCTGTTCGCCATTTGGGCGCCGGAGCAAACAAACGTCGTGCGCCTGCGCCTCGTTCGCGAGTTCACTTCCGCTTCCGCTTTGTCTGCCACCCAAAGCCGGAACGCGCGACTGCACCTCGTTCCAAAATGGAACCGTTTCAAGTGACTACTCTTCGTTCCGTCGCGTGTTTAGAAGGCGAGCGTTTTCCAGCCGGAGAAAAATTGTTGTTCTTCCGCTTTGAGCCGAATGGCGCTTGGACAATGGACCCCCGCGTTTAGCTGGAGCGCCACCTAGCGAACTGGAGTGTGTATGCAGAGAAATTCAAGGACTTCATTTTGATTTTGGGAAGACAAAGACGTTTCATTGTTGTTTTTATTGCAATACAGTGATCAAGCTAAATATTTGTTTGTTTTTACGATGTTTATTATATATTGATTGCTCACCAGTTCAGGGTATAATAGATGGATGGATGATTGTTCATCTGGAAATATATATATAAAAAAAATATTCATTTTACATGATCAATCTCTATATATGAGGTGGGCATCGAGGGCCGGAGTCCTGCAGGTTTTGCATGTTGTCCTTCTCCAACACAGCTGATATATGATCGGCTCATCGGCATAATGCTGATGACGAGCCTGTTGATTGGAATCAACTTGTGTTGGAAGTGAGAACCCTTCAAAACCTGCACGACTCCGGCCCTCGAGGACCGAGATTGCCCACCTCTGCTCTATATTATAATTATAGTTCTGAATAAATGGCACAAATGTCCGTACATGAATTTAAATACCGATTTTTGTTGTTTGTTCAATAAAGCAATACAAAAAAAACCCTTCTTCTTCGTGTCCCGTTTCTTCTTCTACGCTCCGCCGTGACTCCCCCTCCCTACTCCAAAAACCTCCAAGCAGGCAAGCAAGCAGAATCAAAATGTCGGCCGCAAGGTTACTTGTGCGTTGGGTGGCGAGAGCTTCTCCCTTCCTGGGCCGCCGCCAGGCCGTCCTGGCCCCGCTGGCCCCCACACTGAGCCGCAGCATGGCGGCCGGAGGTGAGCGCCGACTGCCGAGCCGCGGAAGCTGACACCATCGAAAAGGCAGCTTTGTTTGTTTGGTGACCGCGACGAGGAAGGACGAAGCTCGGTTCGCGTTCGCCTCGAAACCCGCCACTAGCAAGTAGCAAGGAAGCATTCACCGACATCGATCTCGTATTTCAAATGTGCTCACTAAGATTGTCGATTAAGTCGCGCATTTATTTGCATGACCTCGTTTTGCTCAGCGATGACATTGTAGGTTTGTGTGTCAAACGTCAAAGATAAGTTGACCAGCGGTCTCGTCAAAACGATGCTTATCATTTCAGTATTCTTCAAAGTTGTCATTTCTAGTTCCTGGTTGTTCATGTTCGCTTTGAGAGCTCGCCTTACATTTGTGCTGCATTTTGCATTTGTGCGGTCTTGCGTCAAAAGTGACGGCAATCAATTGTGTGTGCTTTGAGGAATCCCCACGGACGAGGAGCAAGCCACCGGCCTGGAGAGGATCATCATGCAGGCCACGAAGGAGGGCTCTGTAAGTACCGGCACAGATACTTGATTGGCGAATGAGATATTGTAAGGACGACCATCACAAGTATTTGAAGTTGGAGTGTTCGCAGATACTGACAAGCCATACTTGATTATGCAAATATGTCTATGTGAAGAGCAATTGATCAAGCGGTACGATGCATGTCGTCCAGCATGCACCCCCAAACCCTGCGGACGGCGTACAGTTTGTCGGCTAGCGCCAGTGTCGATGGGCACGTGTGTAAAATGAATGTGTGCTGCTTCAGGACCCTTACAGCATGCTGCCGTCCAAGATCTACACGGGTTCCAAAGAGGACCCTCACCTGGTGCCCTCCATCAACAACAAGAGGATCGTCGGATGCGTGTGTAAGTCACAAATGCGTCCACTAGAAACGTACTTGAGCTTGAAGCTAGCTTTGCTACGGCAAACAATATCGCAGTTGTGTGAATACTTTCCTGTTGATGAGATTTGCCGTTTTTGTTTGTGTGCGCAGGCGAGGAGGACAACACGGCCGTGGTTTGGTTCTGGCTGCACCAGGGCGAGGGCCAGCGCTGCCCGTCGTGCGGCGCCCACTACAAACTGGTGGCCCGCCAGCTCCCCACGGGCACACCTCCGTGACCTCATCGCACTTCCTCCTTCCGCTGCTTTACTTTCCATCTTGGGAACCGTTTGATGATGGCGTGCAAATAAAATGGCTCCATACGTTTGCCTCCACTTTGGTCTCGGGAGAATGTGCTGACCTTAGCATTAGCATCACTCTTGGTGTTAGCTTGATGCCAACTTACTCTTTAGGCAGAGGCCATTTTGAAAAATAGTCAGTTTTGCTGCAAATCAATTCTCACCACAAACTTCGTTGCAAAGTCAGGTTATGTAATTAGTTGAGCGAATGCTACATGCTATCTTGGGTGACAGTTGACCAGCGCCAAACCCGCTTTAACCGGTTTGTGTTGTGTCCTGCTAGCGATTGGAAGCTAGCCGCTCTGGCGCTGATGAAGGACATCACGTTTTCAAATCCAAATATCCTCACAAATCAAAAGTCCGATGCGTATCAGTCGGCGCCATTTTAACCGGGAATTGTCAATTGGCTCGTTATTAGCTGGGAGCTACTCTCAGAAAATTTAACGTAACGTTTCCACATTTATTGTCAATTGTCACTTAAAACAACAAAAAATGCGGTTGCAGCATCAAGCGTGCCGGATGTAAAAAACACAAACCATGGAAGTTAGCCAGTGTCAGTATTTCGCCAGCTATGACACCACAGCGTCATAACGTGACACGGCAGAATATTACAGGCATGAGGAGCGCACTATCATCATGATCTTTTTCCAAAATATATATATATATTTTTTAATTGAACAAATAATAAAAACAGTATGACGGCCAGGGGGAGACAAATACACAGTAAAAGAAACGTCTTCAAAATATACTATAAAGTTTGACTTGCTTTCTTGTTTGTGGAATGTCAAATACATTTCATCCATTTTTTGACTTCATTACCAAACGTGAAAAAATGGTCTGTCGTGGATTGGGGGTACTTCCCACTCCAATAATTGCATGGGAAGTCAACCAAATCGAAGGAGCGTTATACAAAGGGGAAAAGGACTCTTAATAGTCAAATATAAACATATCCGAACTCATTGATGGGGAAGGTTATTGTTTTTGATACAACAGCTTCTCAATGTACGCATTGACAATATGCGTGTTTCTGGAGTCAACCAGCTTCACACGTGGACGTGATTGGTCCAAACAAACGTTTACAAGATGCCACATCGGCCAATCAGCTCGAAGTATTGTACAGAATGTCCCGCCTTTCCCGAGCAAATCACCGCGGAGCAATCCCAGATCGATATTGTGAAGAACTCCCTCGAGTCAATCACAAAATCAATCTGGCTATTGCCAGTTGAAGTAGCTGAAAGGTCAATTGAGTTGCATCTACGATCCAGTATCTAAAAGTTAGCACATATTTGGCGAACCTTTTTTTGTGGCTGAACGAGTTTAGCTCTAATGTGGCTCCCCGGACTTACCTCAATTGTGACGTCATATTCGGGACACACTTGCCTTCTTGAATTTCCTGCCAAGGAGCAAAATGTGACACCAATAAGTCCGAAATGCTACATGCACGTTTCATTGGTTAGATTGTGATGATAACTTTTCTCTTATCACTGTATATAAACGCTCTCTTCGAAAGGTATATCGGCAAGTGCTACTCAAAGATGGCCTGCATCATGATATCAGAAGCATGAAACAAAATGAGAGTCCGTCAGAAAAACAATTGGCTGGAAAGTGTTCTACAAGTCAGCATTCAGTTCACAATACCAAGGTACTATAGATAATAGTATGGTTGGCTGCTTCTTTGAGAGCTCCATCCAAGGATTCACGTATGAAACACGCACTGATGACAGTGTTTACAGACAAAAATTGAAATCAACAAAATAACACAAGTTGTCAGTCACGGTGGCAACGCAAGATGGCTGCCCCCCGGCGTGTGGGAGGACGTTCAGACCAAAGCGATCAAACGCGGAGCGACTGTTCATCGTCTCTCAGACAGACAGTGCGCACGCGCGTCCGAGCCGCTCCTCCTTTGGTCTGCTTGCAGTGCGCGCTCCCCGCCGCAAACACCAGGAAGTCATCGATTCAATCGGGCGCCGGACCCCCGCGGGCCCCCTCGGACTCCGGCTGACCTCCGGCCCAGCCCGGCCCGGCCCGCCTCGCCTCGCCAGTTCGCGGCGTCAAAGTGCGGCGAGACGCGCGGACGCACGGCTAGCGCGGCTAGCTTCTCGGCTAGCTCCTCAGCTAGCCTGGACGCCCGCTCCGGAGACATCTTGATTTGTTTGGGCGCAAAATGTCGGCCAAAGAGCACAAAATGTCCACCACGGAACGGCCCGTCAAAGGTAACCGGCGCACTTTTCCTCCTTGGACGATTTGTCGTGTAGCCTAGCTGCTAGCTGGACTCTACGCCCATTTTACGCGCACTGTGATGGCGTCACCGACATCGTCTGACACGCCTTGCATCGATACAGTCGCTCAAATTTAGTGGGCGTTCACTTTCTTGTTATGTCACAATAAATGATTATGTTGTGTGATGACAAACTTAGCAGGTGAAGTTTGAACGTGATCACCTGATAAGTTGGACTTCAGTATTCGGCCAAACTTAAATGAAACAATTCCTTCCCGACTCCGTTTTCCTTTTCAATCTTTGTAAACACTTGTTGGTGTTTTTAAGTAGGCGGCCTATATATTTATCATCTGCATTTTAGGGAGGAGCATCGACAAGCCCCAAAAGCGCAACTGGAAGGAATTGCTTTGCTTTCTTATGCTCAGTCCAATGATGCACGCTATTTGCCAGGAAATTTGGCGATTTGGAAAAGAAGAGCGTGAAAAAGCAGGAGCTCGCAGTCTTACACTAAAAGACAAAAATGGCGGCAATCGCAGCTTCATGTAACGTGGACGGCGACTGAATAAATGTCACGTTTGTGGAGATATTTTTTCTTTTTAAATGTTGCGCAACGCAACATTTGACCAATTGACGCGTTGCTCAACTCATACATCAAATTCCGTCAAATGACATGTTGTGCTGTTCGTGTGAACTACATTTGGACTCAACTTGCAATTGGCGTGCGTGTGCGCCTGCAGCGGTGCCGTACCCCCCGGGCACGCGTCTGTCGGTGTCAGAGCTGTACGTGGACGGACGTCCCAGCGTGGACGTGCTGAAGGCGCACCTGCTGAAGGAAGGCCGGCTGGAGGAGGAGGCGGCCCTGCGCATCATCAACGAGGGCGCCGCCATCTTGCGACAGGAGAAGTGCATGCTGGACGTGGACGCGCCCGTCACAGGTACGCGCGCCGCTTCACATTTGCCGCTTCTTCTTTGCCGCGATCGTAGCCAGGCCTGCCGAAATCAATCACATCATCCGTACGGAACGCGTGCGTGCGCGTTTAGTGTGCGGCGACGTGCACGGTCAGTTCTTCGACCTGATGAAGCTCTTCGAGGTGGGCGGCCCCCCCGGCAGCACCCGCTACCTGTTCCTGGGCGACTACGTGGACAGGGGCTACTTCAGCATGGAGGTGAGCGCTGGCTCGGCGTGCGCGCACTTCCTGTCACGTGACGGCGGCTCGTGCTCTCTCGCCAGTGCGTGTTGTTCCTGTGGACGCTGAAGATCCGACATCCCGACACGCTCTTCCTGCTGCGAGGCAACCACGAGTGTCGGCACCTCACCGAGTACTTCACCTTTAAGCAAGAGTGTGAGTCCAAAGTCCGAAGTCCGAAGTCCAAAGTCCAAAGTCCAAAGCATGCGTTTTCTTGGCTGTTTTTTGCCCTTACTTTGTCTTTGTTGCATATTTTGTTGTGTTTTCCTCTCGAAATGACAAGCTTACAAAGACACTTTTTTCTTTTCTTCTTAAGTTTTTTGAAAAGTGTTTCAGGAACCAAGTTGTGGTTTGGAGCCATTTTTCAATTGAAACGAGTCCAAATCCTGTGATTTCAGCACAACAGGAATTGTTGACAGATTTCTGTCGTCTTTCATCTTCTGTGTTGAATCCAAATAAGACTCAATTTGCTGCTAATCACCCAAACAAAGTCCATTTTTTCTTGTCTTTCTTCTCAAGTCGTCTTTTTAGCAGCAACCGAAAATGAGCTTTTGTTTTTGCAAAAAGTGTCCTTGGCAGGATTTGTCGCTTTGTTTGGCACATTTCAAACATCTGCATTGCATTGTAAAGTGTGACGGAAGGCGTTTGTGTGTGCGTGACGCAGGCAAGATGAAGTATTCGGACCGCGTGTACGAGGCGTGCATGGACGCCTTTGACTGCCTCCCTCTGGCGGCGCTGCTCAACCAGCAGTTCTTGTGCGTCCACGGCGGCCTCAGTCCCGAGATCAGCAGCCTGGACGACATCCGCAAGGTCGGCGCGCGTGACCCGCCCCCCCCCCCCGGGGGCCCGCTCGCCGTAACGCCTCTTTGTGCGCAGCTGGAGCGCTTCAAGGAGCCGCCGGCCTTCGGGCCCATGTGCGACCTGCTGTGGTCCGACCCCGGCGAGGACTACGGCGCCGAGAAGAACCAGGACCACTTCAGCCACAACAGCGTGAGGGGCTGCTCCTACTTCTACAGGTAACGACGCCGATGGCGGCGCGGCGGGTGGGCGGGGCTTCATTTGTTTTTGTGCGCAGCTACGCCGCCGTCTGCGACTTCCTGATCAACAACAACCTGCTGTCAATCATACGAGCGCACGAGGCGCAGGATGCCGGGTGAGCGCGCGCACACGCACGGCAGGCGACACGCGCGTCGTCGCATGTTAACGCGCGTCGTCGCATGTTAACGCGCGTCGTCGCATGTTAACGCGCGTCGTCGCATGTTAACGCGTGTCTTTCAGTTACCGCATGTACCGGAAGACTCAGACGACGGGTTTCCCGTCCCTCATCACCATCTTCTCCGCTCCAAACTACTTGGACGTGTACAACAACAAAGGTAACGCCGGCTAACGAGCGCGCTCGCATGAAGTCGCTGGAATTGGAGGTCAACTTGTTTTTCTGGGGGGAAAATTTCCCGTGGAATACTTTTAGATCCCAAATGTTCCCAAAAAAATAAATAAATATATATATAGCGTATATTCAGGGATCGTCGACAGTTTTTGTTGACTAAAACTAGACGAATAAAAATGCTCGATTTATAGTCAATTAAAAATGGCCGGAATAAAAACACAATGAGGTTGACTCATTGAGATCAAAACTACAAAGCGTGACTAAAACGGGACTACATTGAAAAATGGCGGCTACAATTAACACTAGCGCCGTTTGTCCACTAGATGGCGCTCTGCCTCCATTCAAGTCTTCCATTGGACTTTTTGTTTTGGATTCGCTTTGCTTTAGTTTATAAGATGGAAGTGATGCGCCCCCTGAAATGTTTTGTCTGTCAGTCCCCATGTTGATGATGATGATGATGATGATGATGATGATGATGAAGAGCGCGTTTGTGTGTGTCAGCGGCGGTGTTGAAGTACGAGAACAACGTGATGAACATCCGTCAGTTCAACTGCTCGCCGCATCCTTATTGGCTGCCCAACTTCATGGACGTCTTCACGTGGTCGCTGCCCTTCGTGGGAGAGAAAGGTCAGATCGCGTCGGCGCTTAACACGTGTGGCGTCGTAGATCAGATAGCGTCAGCTCACGTTTGCACTTGTCTCCGCCCCCCGACCTCCGACCTCCGCGTGGCGTCCGCAGTGACGGAGATGCTGGTCAACGTGTTAAACATCTGCTCCGACGACGAGCTCATGACGGACGCCGACGACGCGGGAGAAGGTGACGTTGGCAAGTCGCCGTGACCTCTGAACCGCGTCTAAAACTAAGAGCGCGACCGCTTCCTGTTGCAGGCGGCGCCCCCGCCGTCCGGAAGGAAGTCATCAGGAACAAGATCCGCGCCATCGGGAAGATGGCGCGCGTCTTCTCCGTGCTCAGGTTAGTCCGCTGGAAAAAAGGATGGCGAGCTCGCACCCGATTGGCCCCCTTAACGAGCGTGTGCGTGTGCGTGTGCGTGTGCGTAGAGAGGAGAACGAAAGCGTGCTGCAGCTGAAAGGGTTAACGCCGTCTGGAACGCTGCCGCTCGGCGTGTTGTCGGGAGGACGGCGCACGCTGCAGAGCGGTGAGATTTAGCATAACACGCCGATAGCATTTTGCCGCGTCTGACCTTTGACTCGTCTTTCTGGCCGCAGCCGCGGAGGAGGCGGAGGGAGCTCGAGGTAAGCGCGTCGCTAATTTTGCCGGCAGACGGCAAAAGCTGCCACATTTGCCAGAGTTGCCTGACGTGGGCGCGTCTCGCTCCTTCCCGGCAGGCGGCGACGACGACGACTTCAAGCCGCCGCACAGGATCCAAAGTTTCGAGGAGGCGCGAGGCCTGGACCGCATCAACGAGCGGATGCCGCCCAGACGAGACGGCCCCGCTCCGGGCGGCGACAACGGCACGGACGATGCCTAGCCCCTCCCCCTGCCTGCCTGGCCCCTCCCCCTCTGCCATCCACACTCGGACGCCTCGGGTGGACTTTAGTTTTGCTTGCACGAGCCCACGCCATGCGGGGGCGGGGCTCACATCCTCAATAAACAAGGCAAAAAAGTTTTTGTGTTGACGTTTATTAAGGTGATGACATCACCTTTACCTGATGACATCACAGCTTGGCCATGCGGCCCATCATCTTCTCCAGCTTGATGGCGAGCGTCATGTCGCCTTTGATGCGAAGCTTCCCCGACATGAACGCCAACGTGGGCTTCAGCTTGCCTGCGCGCACGTGGGAGCACGTTACCGTGGAAACGGATCAACGCGCAAACAGGCTGACCCGGCAACGCGTTGCTATAGAAGCGGCCATGAGCGCCGTACGCGTGGCCGTCGATGCCTATGGTAACGGGTTCAAACGGCACACACTAACGCCTCGGAAACCAGGTAGGTTAGGTTTACGGCCTGTGATTGACGTGGATGCCCGGTGAATGCCGCCGCGGCACGGTAACGGAGGCGGTCCGGCGTCGGAGCGGAGCAACCGGCCGGATGGATTGAGTCATCGGTCGCCACGGAAACGCTCACCTGCAAACATTTTGCTGAAGTCGCTCGAGTCCATGGTCATGACCACGTCGGGATCGGCGTCCGGCTGGCCCCGCCCCGCGCCGCCGGTGCCGTTTTTCAAGTCCAGGAACCAAACGCCGGCGTGTTCTCCTGCCGGCAGACAGAACGCGGGTGAGGGACACGCCCCCCTCTTTTGAGCGGGCGTCGGCGTCCGACCTCCAGCTCACCCGAGAGGTCAAACTGGTAGAGCGCCTTGGTGGACTTGACCAGTTCCTCGCTGAGGACGCCTCGGATCACCTCAAAGGTGCTTTCGATGGGGCCGCCGGGAGACGACGAGGGCGGCGGCTTGAAGGCGGGCGTGGCCCCTAGCAAGGAAAGACGGCGTCAGGCTGCCGATCGTCCGCCGATTGCTGGCCATTTTTGGAAAGCGCTTTACCGTGCTGCTCCATCTGCTGGGCCAGCGCCTCCGGGGCTTGGTCCAGGAAGAAGTCTGGCAGGAGCGGGTGACCTGCGGACCAATCGGAGCGCAGCGTGAGACCGGAGTGCGCCGGTGCGCACGGGTGAGCGCGCCAGCGTGTCACCTGGCTGGACGGCGTACTGATCCATGTCGTGCACGCCCTGCTCCCTCAGAACGTCCTCATCCACCAGGAAGTGACCCGTGAAGGTTTTTGGCCGCGAGAGGATGGCGTAGGCGGCGTCCGCCATGATGTCGGCCGTACGACACTGCTTGCCCACGCCCTCGCCGCCCAGCATGTCCATGGCCGCCGTCTGGATGGCTACGAGCACACGCCGCCTGTTAGCACTTGGCGCGTTAGCATTGGCCGCAAGTCACTCACCGGTTCTCGGCCAAAGGGCGTTGACGGCGATTTGACCTCTGAACTCCTCGGCCATCCCCAGGACGCACATGGACATGCCGTACTTGGCCATGGTGTAGGCTGAAGGCGACACGTGACATCGTCAAGCGGCGCTTGAGGCTGTTGCTATGGTGACGTGGAGCTCGCTACGAGAACTTGCGCTTCACTGCCATGGTTGAGCGGTCGCTATGGTTGCCACGGTTACCCTTTTCTTGGTCTCAATGCTGGTGTGTGTTGCCATGGTTACCAGTTATGTGTCAGTTAGCAGGCGCATGTGGCTTGCTACCGTGTGCACGGTCGCTACGGTTACGCGTGTTGGCCGCCGCGGGTACTTGCTGTGCGTGGGTTGCCATGGTTACCGGTGTGGTTCTTGAACCAGACGGGATTGAGGTTGAGAGGCGGCGACAAGTTGAGGATGTGCGGAGACGAACTCTTGAGCAGGTGCGGAATCACCAACTTGGACCTGCGACACACACGCGCACACGTTACGTCGCACCGTGTTACGTCGCACCGTGTCACGCGTGTGCGCGTGACGAGCTTTGGGATAGGATGAAATCATGACGACGAAAATTGATCAAATGGAAGCGAGTGTTTGAAAAACAAAAACTAAATGTACGTAGGTTTCATGGAAATGCAAAATCAGCGTGAGAGCGAATCCCGCCGGAATCACCAAAACGCACTCGCGTAACAAAACGGAGGAAAGCGTCAACTGCAGGCAGGCAAGAAGACGGGCGGCCATGTTGTTTGTCGCTGTCAACGTTCACGCGGCCGCCCTTCATTTGGTTTTTTGGCCTCAAAAATATAGATGGCTAATCGTCAAACGGACCAAAACCAAATGTGAAAACGTCGTCAAGCAAAGTCAAAGCAAATCTCAAGTGATGATGTTGAGAAATCCAAACGTGTTGTAACGCCGGCGTGCGTGCGTGCGTGCGTGCGTGCGTGCGTGCGTGCGTGCGTGCGTGCGTGCTGCTTCCTACGTCATGTATGTTCCTCTCAGGTTGATTCCCAGCATGAGGTCCACCTTCTTCATGGGCGTTTCCAAGGTTCCCGTCAGGTTGATGGCGCTGGCGTTGTTCACCAAGATGTCGATGCCTGATCAAGATGAGGAAGATGATGAAGTTTTGGCCATTTTGTGAAAATCGGTTCATTGGCGATCTCAACCTCCAAACTTGTCGATGGCTTTCTGAACGGCGTCCTCCACTTGTTTCTCATCCCGGATGTCGACCACGCACGGCAACGCTTTCCCACCGAGATTCTCCACTGGAAGAGCAAAACACAAAGGTCACGTACGCGTTGGTTAGCATGTTAGCACGTTAGCACGCACCCTCCTGCGCGGCGCTGTAGATGGTTCCGGGGAGCTTGGGGTGAGGTTGCGCCGTCTTGGCGGCGATGACCACGTTGGCGCCGTCTCTGGCGGCTTTCAGGGCAATGGCCTTGCCGATGCCGCGACTGGCGCCCGTGATGAAGAGCGTGCGGCCCGCCAACTTCCTGAAAACAACACGGAGGACTTTCTATCATCCCCCGCGCCAAACGCTGCCAAAACACGTTGAGCCCGTGAAAGCAACCAAAATGAAAGTCCTTCCTGCTCTTTAGGCTCAGGTCGCTGCTTCTCAATTTCTTTTGGTTACGCCCCCCGCAGGAGGAAGGGAAATATGTGCTGCCCGCCACCAAAATAACATCTCCACCATGACTGTCAATGGTATCATTTGTCAATAAAGTCACCTCTGCAGAGGATTTACGACACTTGCCGACAATGTGAGGGCCGCTGCCACCTCCTGGAGAGAATGTGCAATGACACTTTCATCGAGCAAAAATATATATGAATTACATTCTGAGCAATGACGTGTTGTGCTTCTGCCAGACTTCTTGGCACGAACTCTTACGCCACATTTTTGCCGTCGACAGAAAATAACGTGAACGGCGCGGAGAAATCAATGGATTCAAGGCAACGCAAGATGGCTGCCAGCGGCTTCACTTCTCACCCCGGCGATGTGCGCCCCGCAATTAGCTAGCGACCAGTTCGTGGTTTGGCCACAGGTGCGGGCGACCAGTCCCGGGCGGACGTGTCATGTCACTCACCTGCAGCCGACGAGGACAAACCGAATGCTAGCCTAATGCTAACCAATAACTCGTGGCTAACGTTTAGCAGAAGCACAAAAATCTCACGAAAGAAAGCATCGAAATGTGAATTTCATCCGCAATGAGACACGCGTTGCTTGACATTTGACTGATGATTTTCTTTTACATTTTTTTTTTAACCATTTCACATGAAAGAGGCCGTTTGCGAACTCACCCGCTGTTTGCAAGCATGACCTTTCAGGAGAAAACGACGACGGCAACACTAAGAAAAACAAAACCAAGAAAAAAAGGACACTTGAGTTTTCGTCCACCTTTCACCCACTTAAGGCAACCGGAAGTTCTTCCCGACGGACAGAGTTCACTTCCGGTACACTCCTCGGGTGAAAGGAGAGAGAGAAAAAACAACTAATTTCGTGTTTCGATTGACTTTTATTGATCCGCCTCACATTTGTAACGTTCAGGGTTCGAATCCCGGCTGCTGCCGCCCCCCCTTTTCCTCTTCTTTTTTTAGGCCCTAAAATAGTCGCGGAGCATTTTGGGAAACGTAGTACTGTCGTGAGTGAAAGAAGGCTTGCGACACAATGGGAAAAAAACAAAAACATTTCTGATGCCATCTTTACAAAAACATGTTAGCACGTACTGCGCATGTTAACTTCACAAAATAATTCAAATGGTCAACATAGGGACGTTGCCCCAATCGACAAACAGAAAATTCATATCTTGAATTGGAATTATGACTAGGCAGAATCACACTGCATATATCTCAAACCGGAGTTCAAGATATCAACAATCCCGTTTCAGATATATTCCTAATTGATGAGTTGATATTAGCGGCTGAAGTGGATATCTGTAATAACCAATCCCATCCACATGAATGGCAAAAGTGACGTCATTGGTCCCAGGCGAAATGACGATTTATTTGGAATTTCATTTTGCCAGTTCGCCACGGCAGAATGCAATTACAGATGTCACAATGGCGTTTGACTTCTCTTGACTGTCGCCGGAAAGACCGAAAAGCGAGTTCAAAGTTCCCTTTGAAATGATCAGCGAAGACTCGCCATACACGGCTGCCATCTTGTGGCCATTTTGGAAACGTTTCAAGACGAGGACTTTTTTCTTTTCTTTTTAAGACAACAAAAAAGAAGCTGCCCTTAATCATTTGAAAATGTTCTATCTCTTGATATCTATGTATTTATCTATCTATAGAAGATATTGAAATAGAAAGTAATAAAGCCAGGAAGAAAAAAAACCAAAACATTTTTCTTCTTCCTACTCCTGACCATTAATATGCGTTCCCTTCTTTTAAATCTTTGTAACTTTCTTTTACAATATTTTCTCTTGCTTCTTTATATGTGCAATAAACAAACTACATTACAAAACAAACAAACGAGAACATGTCACACACACAGTGAGCATCCATTTAAAAGTTCAAATTGTATTGTTCTTGTGTGAATAAAATGCTGCACTCTGATTGGTCGATCAGCGGACACATGAAACAACAGCGTCTGATTGGACGACAGCCTCACAGGTTCGTCCGACATCGCAAGCGACGTCATCAAGCTAAATCCCGGCGGCTACATTCATCGCTAATGCTATGCTAAGACCTAATACTAAAGTGAAGGTGGGAGCGGGTGCATTGGGAAATGGGGTCGACGACACCCAAACGGAAATCCGGAAGTGCGTTTGGAGAAGCAGAACATGTTCCCCTCCAGAAAAGAAAAAGAAATGTTCCCCTCCCATTCATTTGCATTTGTTAGAGATGTTATATTTGGGCCTAAAATCAATTCTTAGACGAGAGGTCGGCCATTTTTTTTGGTTCTCCTGGCTTGGCATCTTCTTATCCAACTGCACGCTTGCCTAATTGAAACCCAATTTATGGACAGATGAGCGCGTTTTCTGCTAGCTACGATTTGTATCATATTTGCAAGCACACAAGCTAAAAATGTTTCTTTTCTAAATTTGAATTCTTTTTATGAAGCGTTTTTACTTGTCAATAATTGATTTGTATGTTTGCACATCTAGAAAAGCTGGAGTGTCTCTGAAGCACTTTATTCGACAGCCTCGCCTATTTTGTTAGCCGCTTCCCTCTTCACGCCTCATAAACTTTTTGGGGTTTGTTTAACGAAGCTTGCGGGCCAAACGTCATTTGGAGAAAACGGCGAGGGCCGCTGACAAACAGAGGGTGGGCCGCAAATGGCCCCCGGGCCCCAGTTTGGACAGCACCAGGGCCGGACGGGCCGTGTGGTGTCGTATGGGGCCGATGTGGCGCTATTGGATGCCGAGGCTCCTCCCACATTTGAGAGGGAGCAGACAAGTCATCAATTGACAACGTGGCGAGCAAACGCAAGCGGCGGCAAGTCCAAATGAGATTCTTGCTACGAGCCCGGACGGCCCCGATTGTGGTCCTGGAGGGTTCCGATCCTGACACAGCTGATTGATGGAATGGGCCCGTCGGCCCGTCAGCAAACATCCCATAAGTCCCGGCGAGCCTTCGGCAGCTCGTCATTTCACGCTTTTTATGGCGACCATCTTTTTTTGGGGGCCACTTTCGGACCCCAACGCCACCTTTGAAAAACCTTCGCAAAAGGCCCGAGGGAAGCCGTGCGTGCTCAGAGGCCATTTCCCAACACACCCGCTTTTGCGGGAAAAAATCTCTCTCGCGCTCTCACGCTCACAAACGCACACAAACGCACACAAACGCACACAAACGCACACAAACGCACACAAACGCACACAAACGCACACAAACGCACACCTGTTAGTTGCCATGAAATGCAAGGACATAACACTGAGACAGGAAGAAGACATTTTGTCACGTGCACGCTCATAACACTGTTTGACCGTCGTCACGGTCGGAATATTTCAGTGACAGGAGAAAAAGATGGCCGCCAGCGCCACTTCCCGCTTGGGTCTCACGTTTGCGCAGACAGCGAGAGCGGCGGCGTCCGTCGTCGCGCTGCTTCGTCGCCGACGTTAGCACCAAAATGAGCGCAAATAGTCCGGGAAACGACACGCCAGTCTCTGCGGCGGCGGCGGCGGCGGCGACTACACGTCCAGGATCTCCTCGGCAGTGCCGCCGCATCGCAGCCGGTAGCGGCCGGTGCGCCAGCTGATGGTGGGATCCCAAAGCGCCGACAGGAAGATCTGCACCGCCATGGACTCGCGGATGAACCAGGCCACCGCAAAGTCCAGCTTGGAGAAAGTCGGACGTCCGCCCTGAACGGCAAAACGACAGAAAAACATTCGATTTGTCACCAGTTGCCTTGAAATTCAAACAACTCCTTGGAGTTCAGAGGTCACGTCAATCTTGATTTGACTTGACAACATTCCAAATCGCGTTGACATGTGAACTTGTTGCAACTTGGAATGTTTTCCGAAAACAAGTGCAAGTTGTCACAGTGCGTGTGACGACCAGCCCGACGGAGCCGCCAGCCCAAATGGGGCACCCGCTTAGCGGCTAGCGGCTAGCGGCTAGCCGCCACTCACGCTGGCAAATCAATTGGATTTTGTCGTGTTGAGGTGACGACAACTTCAACGTTCATTTTTGCAGGTTCGAAACGCATTGAGATGAACTGAATTCCAAATCGGGAAGACGAGTCGACACAAAACTTCAAAATAAAAGCATGTTGACGTCTGCGTAGTAAAAGCCGTCAAAATTCATCCTTCATCGACAAATAATCCATCATCAAATCAATAGACGACGATTTGAATAATGCTTTTGAATTGAAAATGTTCAGATTTCATGAAAGAAGACGAATTATGGTGTGAAAAGACGACATTTGCAAACATCTCCTTTTACTTTGGAAAACAATAACCAAGCTGCTAAGAGTGCAAACAGAAATGCCACATTTGTTACAAAAACATTTTACAATATAAAATAAGCAGCAATCGAGTCAAACGTGCTTTTGTGATGCAAATTCAAAAGGAATCCAATTAGTTGAGCAATCGATCGGATAATCCATCGATTGATTGATTCGAAGAATATTTGATAGCGACGGCACGACCGAATTGGAATTTGGGAAGACGTTGCCTTGGTTTTCCCATCATGCAAAGCATCAACCATTGTGGCGACGGTGGGTTCGACCTGCAGGCCACTTCAAGGCAACAAGAAGAAGAAATGTTTGGGGTTCGAACGGACGAACTGGAACGACTGCTTTCACTATTCGTGTCTGTTATCTGCCAATCGCGCATCTTCGAACCTTCACAAGCCAATTTCAAAAGGCCATTAAGTGGTCGTCAGAGCGCCCCCCGGTGGACACGTTGGCGACAACACTTGGCGGTCCAAGCCTTTTCTGTCCTCTCGGGACAAATGCTAACCCGCTTGTGGTCGCACCTTTGACACTCATGGCCCGTTCGGGACAATCAGAGGGAAATAACATCGTCTGCGCAAGCAACAAGATTGAGCAAAGATTGGCGCGGGAAGTCGCTACCTGAACGCCGGTCAGCTGCACGTAGTCGGCCACGAACCACGCCAGGCAGTGACACATGAAGAACACCATCATGTCGCACCTGCGCACACGTGCGACGTTGCAAAAGGAAAACTTCTTTACAAACACATTTGCTTCATTTCCGGGAATACAAAAGCGACGCTTTGCTAACACGCTAATTTGATAGCATACAAGTTGAGCTACTTCAGCAAAAAGGTGAAGTGCAACATCATTATTTTATTTTTTCTTCTTCAAAGGACAAGCAAAGTTAACTCATGGACTGCCAGCCATTTTGACTGAAGCAAGCCCCTTCGCTCCGGGCTGTTTGACTGGTTTTGCGAGGCCCACATAATATTGTGTTGTATTGCTATCGAAACATGGAACGCAACAAAAGAAACATTTTAGCGTCTCTTCTTTCAGCAGAAGAAAAAAAGTACATTTGCATCTGTTTCCGTTTTGCAGCAATTAGCATTAGCATATAGCCAAGTTTCATCATTATTCACACGTCTGTTGAAAACACTCGGGGCAAAAAAAGAGAGCTTTTTTTCAACATGGCCCCGGTTGATTGCTTCTACTCTGTTGCCACCTGCTGGCCGTTTTCTGTCTTAACTAGCGCTGCTTCAAGCATTCTCTTCAGTTCAGAGGTTGAATCGAAACCTTCGGAATGCGCCAGCAAACGCGTTAAACAACAAAACTGAAACCTCATTGAAAAATTGTGCAACAATTAACAGTAAGCGACGTTTGCTTTTGTACTTTGAAGAGTCTGTGTTGGGTTTTTTGGGCGGCGAATTCGGAGCGACGTCAAAGAAGGCGTCGCCCGTGATTGGCTGCTGACCTGAATACGTAATGAGCGGCCCAGCCAATGATGAGGCTGGCCAGGAAGCACTCGGAGACGGGTTCCAGCACGGTGCCGGGAAGCATGTTGATGCGCAGTTTGGTCCACCTGCCGACGAGGGAGGGAAAGCTCTTCGTCATCGTCATCATCATCATCGTCGTCTTTGTTGTCTTTGTCGTCGTCATCATCATCATCGTCGTCGTCTTTGTTGTCGTCGTCGTCGTCGTCGTCGTCATCATCATCATCGTCGTCGTCTTCGTCATTGTCATCATCGTCATTGTTGTCTTTGTCGTCGTCATCTTCGTCATTGTCTTCATCATCATCATCATCGTCATTGTTGTCGTCGTTGTCATCGTTGTCGTCGTCGTCATCATCATCATCATCATTGCCGTCGTCTTGTCTTCGTCGTCGTCATCGTCATCATCATCATCATCATCATCGTCATCGTCATCGCGGCGTTCACCTGATCAAGCGGGACTGGAACTGGCCGATGGAGTAGGATCCGGAATTCTGCAAGGCCACCTGCGTCGCCATGGAGAACTTCCAACCTCTGCGGACGACCAATCGGTGAGCTTCCACAGTGGACGGCCCCGCCCACAAGCAGTGCACATGATGTCACATGGAACGCTTCAGCCATTTGCTTTGAGTGTTTGGAAAGTCAAGACTGCAAATGGCGGAAGCGGTCTGGCATTGAACTTTGAGAAAGTCAGAAGGACACGTTGCTAATCGCTAATGCTAAATGTGGTGGCATTGTGCGAGCGTTTTTGCCGCCACCCGCCGCTTCCTGGAAGCGGGTTGGAGCTGTTGGGGTCAACGCCAAGCGGAATATCGGCACATTGGCCCCCAAAGTGTGTGGTCACCTGTCGGCGATGGCCTTGGCCATGAAGTAATCTTCGGCGATGTACTGCGCAAACGCCACCAGGCCGCCGGCCTGGTCCAGGACGTCCTTGCGCATCAGACACGACATGCCCGTCACGCACTTGATGCCCATCACGTTGGCAGAAATGTACGAGCGAGGGTGCGACGTCCCAAAGTAGACCTGCCGGCAAAGTTGCCTTCCGTTAGCCGGCCGCGAGTTAGCCTCGTCGTAAGCAGCCTCGTCGCAAGCAGCCTCGCTCGCGTGAGTTAGCGTGGCACAAATGAGACTCGCCTGTGTTGTTATCCTGGTGTTCGTTAGCCTTGTGCTACTTAGCCTCACGGATTGTGTTAGCTTCATGCTAATTAGCCTCGTCCGACTTATCCTCACAGGCTACTCTCCTCCTTCTAGCTAGCTTCGCCTGCTGCGTTAGCCTCACGCTAGTTAGCATCACAATATTCAGCCACGCGAGCTAGCATCTAGTTCTAGCGATCCTCACGCTAGTTATCCGCAGCCGCTCTGTTAGCTTCAGACCAGTTAGCCTGGCGCTCGTCAGCCTCACCTGCTCCAGCGTGGCGGCGAAGCCCTGGCGGTCGGCGACGTACGGCAAGCCGTGCACCAGGCCGACCTTCTCAGTCATCTGATTGGTCAGATCAGTCAGCGTGTCCGCTTTCACTGCAGTGCGCACACACACACACGGTTAGCATTAGCGTTAGCACGTTGGCCGCCGGGATGAGATGACGAGATGTTGGCGGGCAACCTCGGATGCCGCTGTCGCAGATCCACACCAGGCCGTACTTGGCGCCCTCGTAGCCTGGCATCAGGTTGTTGATCTTGGGGTTGATGCCCACCTTCTTGCCACCTGCCGGAGACGAGAGAGCGCGTGAGTGCGATGTGGGAAAATGTGAGTTTTTGAGAGAGCAAACGGACGAGTGTGTGAGTGTCCGTGTGAGAGCGAGAGAAAAAGTGCACGGGAAAGTGACTGTGAGTGAAGGGATGTGTGAGAAAAAGCATCTGTGAGAGTGTGTGGCGGGCGAATAAGAAAAAGGGGATGATGTGAGAGAGTACCGATGTGTGAGTGGACCCCGAGCGTTTGAACGTGAGCCTGCACAAAGTGGACTTACCGACAAAAAGCCGAGCGTCCACGTTGGGATATTTTCCCAGCAGTTTCTTACAAACGTCGACGGCCGGGTCGTCCTGGTCCTGAACGCACATCAGCACCTCGTACTGCACGCACACGCACACGCACACGCACACGCACACGCACACGCACAAGGTTAGGCACCGCACGCACACGCAGCAGGTCACAGGTCGGCTACCTTGGGGTAGTCCATGGTGAAGAAGGTCTCCAGGTTGGAGATGAGGTTGGGGTCGACGCCCTTGAGCGGCTTGAGCAGGGACACGCCCGCCGCCTGCTTGACCTCCGACCTCTTCTTGTGCAGACGCAGGCGCCTGCGGACGGACAGACGGGGTCACGGGTCGCTTGGAGGACACATAGCGGGAAGTCATTGTGTCACGCTGCGTGCGTGCGACGTGACGGCGGCCGCCTCGCTTCACGCGCCGGACATCCGACATTTGTTTTCTCCGGCATTCAAAAAATGAATTTAAACAAACAATTGTCCTAATCATTGATCATTTTAGGATTAAATGATTAATCAATGAATCAGGAAAAAAAAAAGAGATTCCAAATCACAACATGGTTTTTGGCTTGTCAGAAAATCAGCAAAAATGTTGGCTAATTGTTTTCAGAGCCGAAGCAGCAAAACAAAAGCGCAAGCGTTCGTCATCAGTCGGATTTCATGGACGACGGAAAAAATGAAAAACTGCTAAACAAGGTCTACAAATCATTACAAATCAATTCCTTTGATCATCACTTGTTTGTCAATTAATCAATGAATTGTTGCACCTACAACAGCAAGTCAAACAAATAAAACTGCTTAAGACGAATTCTCGCTAAATGGAAACAAAAAAAGTGTTTTTTGTCATCTTTCAAGCAAAACCTGCTCACGACATCGAAACGGCTTCAACTTGTTCGATGCTTTTCAATGTTTTGTTTCGGCTCCTCCGAATGCTCTGGTTTTTGTTTTCTTGTAAATGGCCATTTTCAATAAAGTTTTGCGCAACCGGAATGTCTCGCGTTTCCGTCACAGTCTTAAAAATGATCAATCGTCAAAAAGTAAAGAAAAGAAAATTCAACCGCTCGTCACCACCAAAATAATCGGCGACATTTTCGATTTTTACGACGCAAGCAACAAACATCAGGAGTGCGCGCGGCTAGCGACCAGCGTGAAGCACAAAAACACTCCAAAATGGCGGCCAAGGTCTCAACAACGGCCTCGATTGGCGCCAAGCGACGCGAACGCTGGCGAAGAGCTCGCTCAGAAGCTCCAGGATGGCCTTGCAGCGCCATCTTCAGGCCAGGAGCGCCACCACACACGCTCGCCATCAAACCAGCCCCGCGGGAACTCGGGCGTCTCAATTCAAGGCCAACTTGTTATATTTAATATATTTGTTTGATGCAAGCAGTTGACCAAATGATGTTGGGTTGTTCAAATCATTTCGAAGGAGGTTTCAGCCCCCTCAAAAGCAGCCTAACAACGCCAATGTAATTACTGGTGTTCAATAAAGTTTTATTTAAACAAGAAACATGAAAAAGTCGGCTAGCTAGCATACGCCCATTCGAAAACACTCAAGCGATGACACTTGACGTCAATTTGATCCAATATTCTTCTAGTTGACTCGCGTATGACCAGGACTGAGAACCTTCAGCCGGACCAGCAGGAAGCTCCTGCCAGTAGCGCTGACAGGCCAGGCTAAGCTAAGCTAAGCTAAGCTAAGCTAAAGCTAAAACTAAAGCGGCTAACTCACACGTAAATGATGGACATGAAGTGCATCAGCCACAGCACGACGAACAGCAGCAAGCCGAACACGGCCAGGCCCTGCATGGCGACCTCCGCCAGGGCCATGGTGCTCCGCGGGAGGCGGGGGAGGGAGGCACGCCGGCCGGACGGACGGACGGACGGACGGACGGCCGGCCGACCGACCGACCGCCGCCGGGAGCAGGAGACGGGGGGGTCCCGCCCCGGGCAAAGTGCGCCGAGCTCGGCTGGAGGCGCTCAAGGATCCGGCGAGAGATCCAGTCTAGAAATCCGCTCGACACCAAAACCGCCGCCTGGAGATCCGAACCCACCCCCGCAGAAGCAGCACGTCGAGGCGAACCGCTCTTCCCGGTCGCGGTGGTGATGGACGAGCCCGAGCCGTTTGAAAGTCAGCAGACCGGCCGCGGGTCAGCTGACCTGCGCGGGGGAGGGATAGGGGGCGGGGCTTGGGGGCGACACTGACGAGACGAGGGCGCTTCCGGTCAGCGTCAACCGCAATTGGACGGACGGAGGACGGAAGTAGCGTCACATCGTGATCGCGCTGCCTTGGAGTCGTTCTTCTTCGGCGCATACGCCGGAAAGGGAAAAAGAAAGAAATGAGAGAGATCGGAAGGAGCCGAAGAAGGCCGAAGAAAGTCGAGTGACGTCCGACATCGACTTTTCACTGTCGGTCACCGGGCTGTCAAAAGTCGTCCGAGGACGGCCATCTTACGTTGCCACTTTTACTGACAACTTGTGTTATTTTCCTTTGGCTGAAAACATTGTTGTCAGTTAGTCACGTTGACTGTTTGGAGTCACAAGAGCCTCGCAAAGAGCAAACTTGACTGTTTGCAGACCAATCTTGTAGGCCTCGACGTTAGTGTTGATGCAATCGCAGGCTTGCCCCTAGCATTATTATTTTATTTTTTTTTAGCAATTAATCGTTTTGAACTTAATAAACGATGAATAGTAATCGCCGGATGTTTTTCACCACTCCCACTTGGACAAAAATTGGATTTGATTTGGGGCATGTAATTGGTCGTCCTGGACAATTATGACATGGACCGGCGACCAGTCCACTGCATGTATCGTTACAGCGTCACCATCTATATCGGACAGCGAGGGAGAGAGAGATTAAAAAAAGAGAGAGAAAAGGACTGGTCGCCAGTCAATGTCACAACAAATATGGACTGGTCTCCTAAAATGACACACACGGACGCCCTCTCAGCTTTGTGGCATTTATTGACCAATCAGTGGTTAAGCGCGGCAGCGTTTCCATGGCAACTGGCCCAGGCACACTCGGCGTTCTCCTTCCAGCTGGCCCCGCGGTCCTCGTACACTTCCTGCGGAGCAGACGGCGGTGAGCGAGGCGAGCGAGTGCACATGGCCGGCGACCAATCCTGACCTTCTTCCACACGGGCACTTTGGCCTTCAGCCCGTCCAGCAGGTGCGCGACGGCCCGCTGGCCTTGCTGGCGGTGAGGCGACGAGACGGCCGCCACCACGCTGGCCTCGCCCACCGGAACCCACCTGAGGAAGGGACGAGCGCTCGGGTTAGCGCGGGCGCTCGGCGCCATTAGCGCAGTTAGCGTGATGAGCGACCCGAGGCGGTGGTGCACGCAGATGTGCGCGACGTCGGGCCAGCGCGCTCGCACGTCGCGGCACAGCTCCGCCAGCTCCGATGTGACCATGGCCTCGTACGCCTCGTACTCCAGACCAATCACCTTCCGGCCGGCCGACTGGTCCTCGCGCGTGGTACCTGCGGCACGGCAGGCGGCAAATCTTAGCTTCGTACGTCTCGGCAAACAGGAAGTGATGTCACAAGCACCTATAAAGAGAGAAATGGCGCCACAGGACGCGCTGCCGACGGCCGCCACCGCTTCCTCCACAGACAGCCAATCGCGGCTCAGCTTGAAGATGTCCCGCCCCTTCTCTGACGCCGCCATCTTGAGAGGGAGTATTGGTGACGAGGAGAGAGGCGTGACTTGATGGGCAAGATTGTTATGATTCTTATTATTGTTATGACCATTAGGATGGTTATGGCGTTCGGACGGTTTATTACGTTGGTGATTGTTATGGCAGCCGAGATCTTGTTGTTATGGCGATTTGCTGATGGTTAGGAAAAAGATGTTGGTTTGTAGGGTTCAGATTGTTTTGATGGTTACTATTGCTATTTTATGATGATGATGATGATGGCATTATTGTTGTTGTGATGATTATGACAACTATGATTGTCATAATGTTTGCAAGATTCTTCATTGTTATGGTCATGATGTTAGGATTGATTTGATGGTTGTTCTCGTGGTTGTAATTGTTACAATGAATATGTCATGACACTTCAGATTGTTCTGTTTTGGCAGTTCGGATTGTTATGTCAGGATGATGATGTCGGTTCGGATTGTTATGACGCGGCGATGACTTTATGCCTGTTTTGGTTGTTACGATATGATGCGAATTTTTGCCATGACACGATGATGATGATTACGTCATTGATTGTTATGGCGATTTCGACTGTTGCGCGTGAATGTTCCCACGCTGGGATGGTTGCGAGTGCAAAAGCTCACGGGCGGCCAGCTCATCCTCCGCTCAGCGGCGGCACCACGGCGACCTCGTCTCCGTCTCGCAGCGTCAGCGGCTCCCGGTCGTCGACGGCGACGTACTGATGGCGCACCGCCAAGACCACGTGACCCTGCAACGCTCGCAGCCTGCACGCATGCGCACACGTCAAGCCCCGCCCACTCGCGGCAGCAGAAAAACATTCCCACCTGGGGTGCTGCCCTAGCAACCGAGTCCAAAGGTCCTGGCTGCTGATTGGTGTGTCCACTTGTAGAAGCTGCTCCCGCCGTCCGCTGAGCTCGGCGCTCTTAGCGAAGTACAGCACACACACCTGCAACACACACACAAAATCAGTAAACCCACTAACGGGACGAGGGGGCATTCTGTACTTCTTGGGGCGTCACATTGAAACTTTTGCCTTCGCAAACGTAACCGGCATGCGAACCCGCAAAAGCAATCGGAAGGTTTCATTTTTGTGACCTTATAAACGACCTTGGAAACGCTGCTCACGTTTGTACGAAAACGGCCCAAAAGACCAACACTTGTTTTGTTCCCGATTAGCGCGTCAGCCCTCATTTGGAGACATTCAGCTTTTTTTCTTTTTCTTTTTTTACTGATCGTGTATTTTTCAAAAGGTCGTCATTTTGAGAACTATTTCTTTGCTACTTATTACTGCGACGAGCTTTCCGTTACATACACACTTGTGAAATAACAGCTGCTCAAATGAGCTTTAATGTCATTTAATATCAATGACAAAATACTTGAAAATAAATATGCAACATATTTCTAGAAACCTCTGCCGGTCTTCCCTTTTCCCAACGATCGCAATGTCCCATCACCGGCGAGCTATTTTTAGAACAGGCCCGCCGGCAAGTCATGTGGTCTTGGGGAAACCACGTGAGACGGACGGTGACCCCATGGGATCGGTTGTTTTGCAAACAGACACGCGCGCCGACCGGCGGTCACAAGTTGCCACGTGACAACATGACACTGCGGATCTCGCGCCGGAGCTCGTGACGTCCGTTAGCTTGAGCGCGAGACCGCCAGCAAATGCAACTTTGGACGTCGTGCCGATCCAAGTACGCGTCGACGGTTGGCCTTTCGGTCGCTGCTTCTTCCAGGAAGGGAAGAAAAAGAAAAAGAAAAAGAAATGTTCGCTCCGACGTGTTGCCGGAACCTCATCTGCTAAAAAGCGTCGCTCGCGTGTTAAATCGGCGCAAAAGTGGTGAAAGGAAGCAATCAGATACTCACGCGAGCGGTCATGAAGAAAAGCACTTCCGGTCATCTGGAGACTTTGGGGCGAAGAGAAAAAACGTTTCAAAACAAGACTTTTTCTTTCGTTCTTTCTGGGGAGACGAGAAGCGCAGGTCCGTGACGTCACATGAGACTGCGCTTCCATTGGCTCGCTCGCGTTCTTCCTCGATGCAGCGTTAGATGTCACGTGGTGAAGCAGCGCCACCAGCTGCTCAGATGAAGTAAATGCGTCCATATTCACGGATTTCGATTTGTTTTTGTTTTGACACGTTTTTCGTGGGAAAAAATGTTTGGCTTTTTTTTGGTTGAAAAAACAAAATACATTTTAGTTGAAAATGCAATCCGTGCCCTCCGTTAATAGCGGCAGTTTTTTCCTTTTCAAACAAACAATAATAAGAAAAATAGTATGACAGCCAGGAGGAAAATAAACTTCTTCAAAAAGATATTATAAAGCTCAAATAAATATAGTTTGACTTGCTTTCTTGTTTGTGGAGTGTCTCCATTTTCAAACATGAAAAAAGAAGGCCTTTTCATCCTTAATCAAATATTTTCATAACTCTTCTGATGAAACATCAACTTGAAACGAGCTGAATGGTCCCGAAACGCAAAGTTCTTTAGTGTTGCTTTAATGTACCGACATTTGTGTAAATATAATTTAGCCAATATTAGAACAAGATGGATGAGATCAAATGCCTTTTTACTTTCAGATGGATAATTATTGTGTAATAGCGACAACAGCGACCAGTCCAGGCCACCCAAACAGACAAGCGACCAGTCCGTTTGGCTCAGCATTCATCGGCGACCAATACATTGGACTATATTGGCATTGACATGGACTGACGAGCAGTCCATGCACTTTTTTTGTGCCGCCACATCTACTGGCGACCAGTCCATTTGTTTGTCTGCAAGTATCCGATGATCATACTTGAGATGTTTGTCAGCCATCTTGAGATCAAAAATAGACACTTTTGTTACGGACGACATCCCTCAGACAGGAAGTGATGTCACACGTCCAAACCCTGACGAGTCAGGAAGTCTTCCAGCGCGCTCAGTCTTTCCACCAGCATCACGTCCAGGTCCGACTGGTTGTTGGCGCCGGGCCCCGTGCGGTACTGGCGCCGGACGGCGCGCTTTCTTGGCGCCGTGGCCGCCACAGAAAATCCTGCAAACACAATTTCGTGACTGGCACAAACGCAATTCAAGTGTTTGTCACGTTCATTATTTTGCTTTGACGGGCAAATACGGGTTTGAGGTCCGAGCGGCGGCCGTTTGGCGCCAAGTCAACGTTTGCCCCAAAAGCCGCTTTGTGTCAAACTGATCAGAAAAACAAACGAGACTTTCGAATGTCCATCGACAGGCTAACAAAGCTAACATGGACAGTTGAGCTTTGCAAAAGCATTTTTGGAAAGAAAACGTCAACGTGATCGCATGCTATCGTCGTGGTTTGTACTGCCCCCCGGTGGCCAAGGCGGGTACAACAGCAGAAGAACCTCAAGTGATTTGAATACAAAAAAAAGGTTGAACTTTGCCACCATGGGATGTTTTTGAAGTAGTTGTTAAGTACCAAATTGTTTTGAGAAGGAAAAAGAGCCAAATGGCGTCCACGTTCATTTGAACTTTCCAGACGAGCGTTAAAACTCGTGTCTCGACATTTTTTTTCAAAAGCCGCGCTTGCCGTTCGCTTGAGTAGAAAATGTCTCGGAGGAGTGCTGGTTTCTGCAGGTGCGCTTACCTTGGGCTCTCTTCCGCTTCCTGGGCTGAGTGAAGTCCGGGAAGAGGAGGAGCCTGCGCCGCCTCTGCTGGCCAATCAGGAGCAAGGCTCCATCCTTCTCCTGAGGCTCCTCAAAGATGGTCTCCAGACTCCTGAGGAGCAAAGCATGCTGGGAACCGGCGTCCACAAAAAGCTCCTCGCTTGCTCCTTTTGTACCTGCTGCCGTTGGGACATTCGTAGTTCTTGTTGGTGTAAATCTCCTCCACGCTGAACTCCTTCTTCTTCACCCTCAAACCGCAACAAAAGGCTACTTTGACCTTTGACTCTTTTGACCGACGATGGCGACGATGCTTGGCGCTCGTTTACCTTTTGACCTTGGGCAGCCCCATGGGCGTGAGCGGCGTCTCTCGCGGCGATGTCCGGCGGATTCGGATCTGCGACACGCGCTTGGCTTGCTGAAAACAAACAACGGCAGCTCGTCAAGACCAACGGCTGAAGTCGCTAACGGCTGAAGTCGCTAACGGCTGAAGTCGCTAACGGCTAAAGTCGCTAACGGCTGAAGTCGCTAACGGCTGAAGTCGCTAACGGCTAAAGTCGCTAACGGCTGAAGTCGCTAACGGCTGAAGTCGCTAACGGCTAAAGTCGCTAACGGCTAAAGTCGCCTCTTCCATCCATTTAGTAGGATTGGAAATGTCGTTACAATGCGACGCCGCTTTGTGCGTAAGGTTCGAAGATGGAAAAGAAAAAGTTGACATGATTTGCTCATGGCGGCCATCTTGTGCCATTTACATTCATTTCGTTCAATTGATGAAGTGTAACGAGTGGCGTTTGTAGAAAGTTGACATTTTTCATTCGTTAGGAAAAACTAACAAACCAGCTCTAAAAACAAAATACAGAAAAAAAAGCACAAAACAAAACATTTCTAAATGGTGACGCGCGCGCACGCACGCACGCACGCACCTCCTTGGAGCCGGCTGCTGATTGGGCGACGGCGATCAGAGGCGACGCGTCGATGGCGGAGCACGGAGGAAGAGGCGGAGCAAGGAGGCGCTTCCGAGCACCGCGATTGGCTCTTCTCTTGGTCCGTCTGTCCCTGCGAGTCACGTGACGTGTCGCCGTCAGATGAAAGGTCGCAAATGATTGACAGCCCAAAAGACCACGTTGCAACTGACCTGAGGTCGACGTCGGCCGCTTGCGTGTAACTGACAAGAAAAACAAAAAGCGCGTCAGCGGCGTCATGCGTTCAAGCGGGCGGCGACAAGCAAGCGAGCAGCCAACCAGTGATCGATGGCCAGACTGGGCGGGGCCGTGCGGTCCCTCAGGGGCCGCCAGGTATTCCAGCCGCTCCCGCCCGTCGGCGCCGCCATCGTGGCCACGGCCACCGGCGACAGACGCAGCAGCGGGGCGGCGCCCGCTCGGAAGTCGCCGGACGCGGGAGGAGGCGTGAAGTCGGAAAAGCGCCATGGGCGGCGCCAGGCCGACCAGGCCTGCCATTGGCTGCCGGCGGCTCGCAGGAACTCAAAAACCTCGTCCTGGCCCCGCCAACTGCGAGGACACGAAAACTGGCCGTTCAAGACAATTGCGACATTTGCTCAAAAAAAGAAGAAAAAAAAGCAACGTTGACATTTTGGCTTCTTCTTTTGAAGGAAAAAAAAAAAGTCAAATTATGTAAAGGAACTTTCATTTGAGGGTGATTATGGCGCCGCCATATGGACAAAGTGGGTAACGTTATGCCTAAAGGAAGACCACGTTTCTCATAAGGACAAGCGCATTGCGTGCTTTTCGAGCGCATGACATTCAAATTGACGTCCATCTTGGTAACGAATGTCGAAAGGAAGAAGCAGTCGGCACATTTGTGCTTTTTTGTGCGTTGCCGTCATCCTCCTCAAAATGAGAGCGCCCCCTTCAGGACATCGCAAACGGGGACGTTCAACTCGTTTTAGGTCAATGAGAAGAGTTGTGAGCAGATTTGATTCAAGTTGAAACGTTGCTTAGTGCTGCTTTAAGTATGGAAGCGCCAACGTCAACATTTTCGACTCTGTTCCGAGGGTTTCATTTTTCAATCATAATTATTCCCATGACTTCAATAGTTAAGTCACGATTATTCACAAATTTGAGATCTGTTCTAAACGTACAATAAAATATTTTTTTCTAGGTTTTCATACTCGATAAAAGAACTGATAGAAAATGTCTGCATCTTTTAGTCATCGGTACGTTCATTTCATAATCATTCATAAAATTGAGTTCAACTCAAAAATTGTCCTTTACCGGAAAAAAACGAGTGTGATATTGATTTGTGTTGAAGTCATTTTTCTGCCACTAGATGGCATCATTGCATTTGCAAGACGGTGGTGACAGCTCCGTGCATTTTTCTTTTCATATTCAGAGCTAGCTTAGCTTTAGCGTGAAGCCACTCGTGAAATTCTGCACAATTGTAGTTCCAACATATTTGCAAATACGTTTGTAGGCTAAATGCTAAAAATGTAGCCTTTTTTACCCACAATGCCACGGGGCATTGACTTGAGCTCGTGCACATGAAGAAAGAAAAAAGGCCTTTTTTGGGGATCATTATTATGCAAATACGTTTGTCAACTTTGCGTATTGATAATTTGATGAATGATTTCTTTTTATATCGATTGTGCAGGGCCTAATTTCCATTTTTATATATTTTATATATTTTCTCCATCGCGCCAGCGGGTCGCGCCAGCGGGTCGCGCCACCTCGTGGCATTACGGCAAAAAGAAGGAAGGAAAGATCATCGGGCCTACGAGGACGTTGGAACGTCAACTGTTGAGTGTCGCCATCCAAATCCAGTTCGCACCTGCAGCCGTTGCGCCTGACAACAACGCTGACGGCCTTCAGCGATTGGCCGCCTTCCTGGCGTCTTGTGGGGTCAAAGTTGAAGAGCGTGAGGGGCGCGTGGTCGGCGGCTCCGCCTCCCGTCCGGCGCACGACGGCCATGCGGCCGACGAACCTCCCGCGCTCGTCGCCTTGCCCTTTCTCGTCTTCTTCTCTGTGGCTCCTCCTCCTCCTCTTGATGCCCCGCCCCTCCCGTCCACTCTTGTGCTCCGATTGGCTGTCCAGTGCCGGCAAAGCCCATGGACGAGAAGAGGAAGTGACGGCTGGCCCACAGGAAGTGGAAACCCGGCCGCCGTCGTCACACCTTTGGTTTGGCACAAAATCTTCAGAAAGCACAAAAAGGTCATGAAAAGCCCACTAGAACCGCCAAACTCGAACGGTGTTGTTGATTTTGAGTCCCCCTGGTGGTGTCGACGTATCCCGCGTTACCTTTGTGGGCGTGGTCTTGCGCGCGGGCCCGGCTGGTCTTCCTCTTGCGGTTCTTCCTCCTCTTGGTGCCGCTTCTCTCCAGGGCGTCCACGCGGCGGCCCAACGACACCAGCGCCCCCCGCAGGAGACGCCGCACCTCCATCCTGTGGGCGGCCAGGAGGCGGGGCAACAGCGCCGCACAGGCACACCTGAGCTGAGGACCAGGATGCTGCGGATGCTGATGACGAGTGTGAGATGAAACTGCAACGGCAACGGATCAAATATCACATCCGAGGTTCATCCATTGTGGTCCGCCCACAAACCTTTTTCTTTTTTTCGGACTGGCGGTCGTGACCCGTTTTGAGGAGGATGACAGGTTTTTTTCTCTCAAGTGTTTTTATGACTCTTGGCATGAAAAAAAAAATACCTTGATTTTTTTTTTTTTTTTTTGAAAGGTACATTTTTCAAGGAGTTGCTGACACGTCCACTAGGGTGGACAGCGTGCATTTCAACAACTGAGGAAATATTTTTGTAAGAAAACGACAAATACTGTAAACATGATAAAGATGTTTTTTGTTTGATCTTTAACATTGTGCTCCGTTTTAGTATATTTAAAAACTGCAGAATGTGATGCAAAAACCTTTCAACAAGGAAAAAGAAACTTTTTGAAAGCACAAAAAGAAAGATAACGACTTCCTGGGTGAACCTTCACAAAACCGCGTTTGTTGGAAAGAGAATTCAAGGAGTCCAAATCCGAAACGATTGACAAGATTGGCGAAGGTCTTTAACGCATTTCTGTGCAATGTCGTCATCTTTCATGTTCTCAAACATATTATAAAAGCTTCAGAGGCTTTTTTTTTGTTTTTGCAAAACATTGAATATTCAAATTTCAATGAGATACTTTTGACTCCTTCTTGGTGCTCTTAAACTTGATTGTTTTCGAGAACACGTGATGACATTTCTTGAAAAATGTTGTTAATGTCACATGATCAACTCAAATGTTTGCAGATAATCAATATGATTTTATTTTTTTAACAGTGCTTATCATTATACTATTTTGCTCCCGAGAAACATTAGTGAGATTTTAGACAAATCCGATTTTGCTCTGTGACAAAATGAGGTCAGAAGGACAGTTTGCGACTTTGCTGACTATAAGAGCACATTTGAGAAAGTGATGAGATGGTTAGCGACTGTGTCAGGCTGTGACGTCAACATCTTGCGTCTTCGAGGGCGTGGCCCGATAGGTGACATCAGCAGATGCCGTTTGCTGGTTTTGGATTCAGGTTTGGCTCACACACGTACTCGTCGGCGCGGTTCCGTAGACGTCCTTGTCAGCCAATGAGAACGCAGGCTGAGGCGTCACTCCCGGCGGGGGGCGGGACAGCATGACGTCTGAAAAACAAACATGACGTCAAACCTTAAACAAAACAGTTGACAGACTTCTCGCGAGATCCCCCTCCCCCTTACTAATCTTCACCAAGTAGCATGGAAGCTAACATGGCTCGTTAAAAATGTGCTGGAATGCAAAACGACGCGAGAGCAGCTGGGAAACAACACACACGCACACGCTTGACAACCTTTGTGGCAAAAAAAAAAAAAAAGCTTCAAAGTGTTGTGCTAGCAGGCGCGATTGGCTGCCATTAGCATCCGTAACAAAGCTAACATTTTGGATTTATTTTATACCTTACTCTGTGGAGGCGGGTCAGCAAACTTCCCGAACTGTCCCGAATGTCATTTGAAGACTGTCGGGGGCGGCAAGAAGTCCAAAATAAAACGATTTTACCAGAAGAATCGGAGACTCCAGCGGAGCGGCGTTAAGCTCTTCCCAAACAACTTCCGTCCCGTTTTTCGAAATAAAAGATTACAAATACAGGAGATGAAACGATTACTATTACGACCTCTTGTTTTCCTGTTTGCTGTCTTCTGTCGATGTAGTACGTGCGACTTTTCCCGACTTGTTTCATTCTAATACTGTCGACACGAGTCAAAGGTTACGTGTATTACATTTTTAGCGTCTTCTAACGACAGTTTAGTGTGAAAGTGCAGCACGGAAGTTTGATTTATAGACGAGAAGATAGAACACATCGTCATATATTATATATCATATATTTTTAACGATGAAAATACACCAAATGTATAATCGATCATTAATGAGTGACGCACGCGGGCCGAATCCTAGTGTCAAAATTTGGATCATTTCTTTTTTAATCACCAATCTACTGTGTACTGTTAATCCAGGCAAAAAGTGTGCGCTTTATTCATTTCCAATCGACTGGGCAGTCGAACGTGTTGAAAATGTATTTGACGTTGTTACAATGTCCATGGACGAGCAAACCTCTAAAAGTGAGAATTTAAAAAAAGAAAAGAAACAAACGTCATCCTAAAACATGATGACGCGCAACAGTGCACAGCTCATTGGGAAACGGAATCCAAATGTACTGTAACGTGTCAAAATAATGACCCCAAATAAATAAGTCGCTAAATTATTACTTGACAAAATGTGGAGTCCAACTCCGCTGGGTTCCATTTAGTAACCCAAATTTGTATGCAAGCGTGACCACCGATAACTTATGCCAACGCAGTAGAAACGTCAGATTTACTGGAAATATTTGAATGGAAAGAATTTCGTGGCCAGCAATGAAAACAAATAAAAAGCAGTGGAGAGGGCTGGATGTGACGTCGACAGCAGAACGATTTAATTATCTTCCACTAGATGGCACTGTTGCCCCACACGAATTGATGGCGTACATGGTTTGACCAATAAATTGAGACGTTGCACGTTTCCAATATGCAACATCCTCGTCGATCGGCTTCTGCAGGTTCTCCTCGTCACAGGTTCGTTTTGGGATTAAACAACTTTCCGTGTTTGTGGAGAGCAAATGTTTTTAGTTTTTTGCTGCAATAGTTTTGAGATACAAGCTTTTTGTCAGGTTTGTTTGGCTCAGCCATGAGATTTGTCAAACGTGAAACCAGGTGTGTGTCTTGATGCAATCAAGGCTGTTTTTTAGATTTCTGATGGACATTTTCAGGGCTTGCTATTTAAAGCCCACCCAAACCAAAAGATGTAGCCCCGCCCCTTTTGTGGAGGGAGTGCGAGCGGAGCAGTTAGCACTCCGAGGATGCAGGAAAAAAGGTGTTGAGAGCTAAAAGGTTGACTTTTATTCTTGCATTATGTTGGCAAAAACATTTAAATTAATAAGTTAGGCGTTACAGTGTTTGTCAGTGAAAACATCAACAACGTCCACACGACGGCGTCTTCTTCTTCTTCTTCTTCTTCTTCGGGAGGGGCGGGGCCATGCGGGAAGACCGGCTAAGCGCTACACATTGTTAGTGGTAGAAAAACACGGACGCCAGCCTGACTGAGGGCTAAGTCTGGCCAATAAGGAGAGCGGGATAGCTAGGGGCGGGGCTTCAATAAAGTGGCTTTCATACGGATGTGACGATGTAGGATCCGCGTTCGCCGCCGCCGCTTCCTCCTCCTTCGCCGCCCTTGGGCTCCCTCTTTTTGGTGACCGGTGTGGGGATGAGCGAGGGCCGCGTGGGCGTGGTGGATGTGGCGGCGGAGGTGGCAGGAGGCGCAGCGGGCTCGGGGTTGCCCTTCCTGGGACTGGGCGTGTAGTTGAAGGGGCTGACCCTCGCCGCCACGGCGCCGCTACGCTGCTGAAGGCGTTGCGGCGGCGGCGCAGGCTTGTCGTCCAGGCTGTCGCAGCTGCGGCGCAGGTTGAGGTTGGAGGACGAGGACGAGGCGGAGGAGGGGATTTTGGAGGGGGCGGAGATGACAGGCGGCGCGTTGGGCGAGCGTGCGGAGCACGAGGACGCCGAGCGCGGGTTGTTGACGGGGCAATCCTCCAGACGCACCCACACTTCCTCCGAGTTGACGGCTTGGCCCGCACCGTTGAAGGCTTCTCCCACACCGGCGCTTTTGGCCCGCCGCCACGTTCCCTTGGAGCGGACGGCGGCGGCGGCCTCCTCCTCGCTTCGGCCCTTCTCGCTAGACTCGGACGAGGCCGAGAGGACGGAGGAGGAGCTTCCGGTTCTCTTCCAGGTGCCGACGCGAGGCAACGAGCTGGAATGTTTGCTCTCGCGCTTCCAGGTTCCCGTGCGACTCAAGCGCGAGGCGGCGGCGTCTTGAGGACGCGACGGACTCTCCGACTGCGAACGAACGGCATCCGCTCTGCGAGACGTCGCTGCGGGTCCACCGGCGCCGTCCCGGAGGCAGGTCGCGGCGGTGGACTCTTCCAGCTTCCTCTTGAGCGTTGGACTGGGCGCCTCTTTGATGAAAGTGGACTGCCGGACGAGCGCGGGTTTCTCCGGTTCCACCTTCTCCTTCTTCGGGACGTTGGCCGAGCCCCTCGCCGTTGCCGTCGCCGCCACGCCGGGCTTGGCAGCTGTTTTCTGGGCGGCCGGCGACGCCGTCCGCGGCAGCTGCGAGTGTCTCCCTCCTCTATGAGAGGAACGCGAGGGTGTGGAATCCCGAGACGAGTCGCCGCTTCCCGGCGCTTTGGCCGAGACGGCCGCTCTGGGTTTGCTCCTCCCCCTGGCCGCAAGTTCGGTCCTGGGCTTGCCGGTGATCAGACTCCGGTAGACCTTCTTCCCACCCCTCACCGACTTTAGCTCCTCCTCCTCCTCCTTCTTCTTTTTGTCATCCACTGACGGTTTGACCACCCTGGCGCCTCGTTTTGACTCCGCCCCCTCCTCGGGCGCATTGCTGGCAGCGGGCGTCGGCAGGTGGAACGGCGAACCCACAGATTTGAGGGACAGCACCGAGTCGGAGTCCGACGAACCTTGGCGGGACAGCGACGAGGCGGCGGCGGCGGCATTGAGGCTGCTGACGATGGAGTTGGCGCCTTCTTGAATGGCCTTCCAGTCGAAGGACTCCGAGTCGGGGGAGGCGGGGCTCCGCGGCGCCTTTGTAGGCTCCTCCTCAGCCAGAATGTCGTCCTCCTCTTTGGGCGCTGGAAGCGCCGCGGTGGCGGCGGCGCTCTTTTTCTTCTTCTTGGGCATGGCGGAGCTGATGCACTCCTGCAGGAGGTCGTCTTCCGAGTCGATGCTGAGCGAGCTGAGCGAGGAGTTCCTGGAGAAGCAGACGGGCGTGTCCTCCACGTGGAAGGCTTTGGGTGCGTACGCGCACGGCCGCGTTTTGGCGTGAGCCGGCGCGGGAGCGAGCGGCGAGGGCTCGGCCACCGCCGCCGCCACCGCCGCCGCCACCGCCGCCGCCACCGCCTGGTCTGGCTGCCGAGGGGCGGCAAACTCGTTGTTGTTGTTCTCCTGGTCGATGTCGCTGAGCGAGCTGAGCGACGAGTTCCTGGAGAAGCAGACGGGCGTGTCCTCGATGGCGAACTTCTGCTTCTCGTCCAAGGCCAGCGGGTTGGCGCCACTTTTGCTTTGAGGGAAGACGGCCGCCGCTTTCTTGTCCTGCTCGCGCCGCTTGCCGCTGTCGTCGTCCCGTTTCCTGTCCTCGTCCCACTTGCGGTCTTCGTCCTTGTCGTCGTCGTCAAAGTCGAGCGAGCTGAGCGAGTCGTTGCGCGAGAAGCAGCACGGCGTGCCCTCGATGGGCGTGTAGTGATGCGGCGAATCGAAGGCGAAGCCCGGCTTTATTTTGGCTGAAGCCGCACGCTGGGTGGGCTTCACCGGCGACGTTGGCTTCAGCGGCGCGGTGGACGCGGGACGTCCGGCGGCCTTCTTGTGCTGCTGGGGGTTGAAGAGGGGCGGGGCCTGAGGAGGAGGGAGTTGGGCCAGCTCGCCATTGGAGGCGCCTCGAACGGGCTTCCTGGGTTTGGCTTTGGGCATGGCGGCGCTGATGCACTCGGCCAGGATGTCGTCGCCGTTCTCGCCCTCTGGGGGTCCGGTGCGGCGTGCCTGCGAGGAGGCGAGCACGGCGGGCGGCGCCGCGAGGGGCGGGCCGGCGTTGGCCTCCTCGTTGGGCGGAGAGTCGATGGTGAGGTCGCTGAGGGACGTGCCGGTGGAAAAGTTGAGCGGCGTTCCCTCCACACAGTAGACCCGCGGAACCTCCTCGGCCGGCGGCGGCGGCGGCGGCGGCTCCTTCCTTTGCGGGGGGAGGAGCTTATAGACGGGAAGCTGGGTGGCCTTTCCTTGCGCTTGCTGCTTCTTTGGTTTCCGTAACGACTTGGGCATGGCCATGATGATGCACGCCTCCAAGATCTGCGTGTCGTCGTCATCGTCCGACTCTTGCAGGTCCTGCCGAGACGCCGCTTCCTCCTTGCGCGGCCCCTCGCCGCCGCCGCCGCCGTCCCGCGCCATGTCGGCCGCGATGAAGGGCTCGTCCAGACTGAGTGCGCTGAGACTGGAGGCGTAGGAGAAGCCGTGCGGCGTGCTCTCGGTGGCAAAGTGCAGCAGGACGTCGGCGCCGGTCTCCTCCGCCTCCTTCTCGGGGGGCTTCTCCTCCTCACCTTTGGCGGGCGGGGGCGGCGGCGGCAGGGCCTGCGGCGGCGGCGTCTTGGCGCGGCTCGGGGGCATGGTTTGCCCGGGGCTGTCGGGCAGGTCGCTGGGGCTGACCACGCCGCTGGGCATGCCGCTGCAGGGCTCGCTGGAGCGCACCGAGCTGGCGATGGAGGAAGTGGAGAAGCTGTCCAGCGAGCTGACCGACGTGCAGCGGCTGAACATGAGCGGCGTCTCCTGAGCGTACGGCGGCTCCGGCGGGCTCTTGGGGGTGCGGGCGCCCGACGGCGCCTGATGGTGGTGGGCGTGAGCGTGGTGGTGGGTGCGCCGTCCCCGGGCGGCGGGCGCGGCGGTGCTGGCCGTCTGACTCTCCACTTCTTTGTGCTGCTGCCGCCGCCGCTGCTGCTGCTCGTCCCCGCCCCCTCGCCTCTTCCTCTCCGCCACGTCGGCGTCCTCCTCCTCTTCCTCCGGTGACAGCGAGGAGAGCGAGCTTCCCCCGGAGAAGCAGATGGGCGTGTCTTCCACGCAGTACGTCTGCGTGGATTCCTGGTGACCTTTGGGCGGCAGGTGGGGCGGGCGCGGCTTACCGGCAGAGGCGGCGGGCGGTTGGGAGAGGGCGCCATCCGCGGTTTGAGAGAGAGGCTTGCGCGAAACGTCGCCGTATTTCAAGCTGTAGTCGATCGGCTGCTCGGGCGCGGCGTCTCCTCCGTAGTCGGACGCCGCCTTGGCCACGTAGCGGGAGGGCGGCGCCGGCGGCACTCGAGCGTTAGCGGCGACGTCGCTCCTCAAACCCCCGGCCCGCTCGTCATCGTCGTCGGTCTCGGTCCTGCCGCGGTGACTCGGACTCTGCCGGCCAGAATTCAGCTGCTCGTCAGAGTACTTGAGGCTGTAGTTGATGGGCGTGTCCACCTCGGCGCCGTCGTCATCCGCCATGTGGTTGACGCTGCGAATCTTGTGCGCAAGGTCCGCCGGGTACTTCCTGTAGCCGCAGCATCTGTTGGCGGCGCTGTCATCCGAGGAGTAAAGTGGTTCCGCCGACGGCTTGGTTTTGCCACGGTTGCCGTAGCCGTCGGCGCTGGTGACGCTGTTGAGGCTGTCGCTGGACGCGCGCACGCTGCCGGCGAAGACGGGCCGCGCGTAGGGCGCGTCGTCGGCGCTTCGCTTGGAGCCGTCGGCGTTTTTGGGACTGGACAGAACCGGCGTGTTGGCGTAGGAGCGCGCGGCGTTGGCCGTTCCGCCGGCGTTGCAGCCCCGCCCCTTCCTGTGTGCCGCCTTGGGGCTGATGTTGTCGATGTTGTCGAAGGTCTCGGACAGCTGCTGAGCGTCCAGCTCCTTGAACAGCGCCTTCTGCTTGCGGGCGTGCAGCGAGGGCGCCCCGGCGCCCGGCGAGACCACGTTGGCGTCCTTGTAGCGAGCCGGCCGGTTGGCCATCAGGTTGCGCAGGGCGGCGGCGCTGCCCATGGCGATCATCTTGTGGCGGGAATGGATGAGGTTCCGCAGCATTCCCACCGCGCCCAGCTCCCACAAGGCCTCCTGGTCCTTGGCGTCGCGTGCCGAAAGGTTCCAGAGGGTTCCGCAGGCGTTGGACACGATGGTCAGGCTGTGCGACTTGAGGTGCTGCAGCAGCGTTGGCAGGCAGCCGTGATCCCGCAGGATGTGCCTGCAAGCAGCACAACGGGACGTTCACAATCGTGACGTTCGCACTCGGGACGTTCGCACTCGGGACGTTCGCAAGCGGGACGTTCGCAAGCGAGACGTTCGCAATCGGGACGTTCGCAATCGGGACGTTCGCATTCGGGACGTTCAAGCGCATGCGGCGCAACGTGTGCAAAACGGAGACATTTGGAATCTTAGACGGCTTGAAAGATCTCAACATGTTAACATTCGGGCTGGCTTTAAAACAATCAATATCAAAGCGATTTTCCTTTTCCTCCCCCGAGAGCTTCATAAAACCATGGCGAGATTATTTGAATATTTCTTGTTCCCATCAATTCATAAGAAAAGAGAATTCTGAAGGCCATCTTGTGCTTTCTTGACATTTACTTTTGAATTTAAAAAAGTCTTTTTGAAAGCCCTGACTTATTTACTGACTTATGATGGAAAATTTTTTTTATCTCATCCTTGCTGATGTCCATGTTTGTGTTGCACTTTTAAGTGATTAGAACACTTTGCTTTCGTAGTACTTTTGCACCGGCGGACGGACGGGATTTCAATCATTTCATCTGAACAAACGGCCAGGAAAGCGTTGAACCCGCGAATGTGCGTGCGTGCGTCGCCGCCAATATCAGCAGGCGGCTTTCGGAGGCCGCCGGCAATGATGAGGTCGGCCCGCCAGCGCCGCCGGCTCACCTGTAGGCCTCGTTGGTGGCGATGAGGCTGGAGACGTTCCTCAGGATGCCGCCGCCGCTCTCGATGATGGCCAAGGTGTTGGTGTGGCTGCGGTGCGTCAGCGCCCCCACCAGGAAGGCCAGCGCGCCGTCCACCGAGCAGATGTCGGCCTTGTTCTCCGTGCAGTGCGCCGACAGGTTCCACAGCGCGCTCAGGACCGACTTGAGCGTGGACTCCTGCCCCGGCACATTCACAACATGGGCCCTTTGCAACCACAAAGACAAACAAGCCTCCAAAAACGCGACCAAGCCCCACCCACCACCGCTCTCCTCATTCTTGCCTCCTTCGTGCGCTCGCTGCAGGTGAAGAAAGTTCATTGAAGGCAATTGACTTCAAATTGGCTCGTTTACGCAAGAGTTCATTACGGGTGACGGGCCGTATTGAAAGCTCAATGTTTTTTTGAAACCGCAGTCCAAGTATGGTGTGATCGTCAAGTATCGCTAATCGGTATCGGCGCGACAGAGTGTTGTGAAGCCGCAGCAATTGCTGCTGCCGTTGCGGCAGGCGACTGACCTTCTGCACGTCCAGGGCGCAGCCCATGAGCGCCCGCACGCTGCCCACCTCCCGCAGGGTCTTCTTGCTGTTGACGTCGGCTCGCCACGACAAGTTCCTCAGCACGCTGGCGATCACCTGCCGGGCGACGCACACGTGGGCTCGACGCGGCTCGTTACGCGCGGGCAAGACGGAGGACGCACCTGTTGCAGGTCTTCGCTCTCCGACTTGAGCTGCGTGACCATGGCGCGCATGCAGCCCTTCATGGAGCACAGCGTGGCCTGGTGGCACAACAACAAGTGGGCGGGCTCCATTATCGTCCTGTTTATGAATCTAAAGGCTGATCACGCTTGTGAATGTAGCAACATTGCGGCTTTTCATCAGGATTTCTTTACTTGACGTAAACACATTTCCAACATATTCAGACCATTTTTTTACTACAAAGATCTTTTGGAACCGTTTACGAACCTTCACCAAAACCACAAATGAAGCTACATTCGCATGTCACTATACTTTTTATTTATTTATATATATATATATAAAACAAAAAGGAAATTATGTTGACATTTTGGACAACTTTATTCATAGTACTTCGTTTTTAAATTGGCTTAACATATGCTAATGAGCCCTGCAATTTTTCTTGAATAATTCTGAAACAAATCTGTTCATTCTTTCTTTTACTGCAAACGAATATCGGCTTGAAAGATCCGTTATCGTTGACGACCACTAATCGTCATCCGCCTTGAAAAAAGCGTATCAGTGCAGGAGTGCTCATGAACGCGGCACGGAACCTTGTTGGCCACGTCCCCGAAGGTCAGGTTGGTGAGCGCCATGCCGGCGTAGCGCCGCAGCGTGACGCTGTAGTGGTCGCCGCTCAGGCCCAGCATCTCGCAGTCCACCTGCAGCAGCTCCGCCACCGCCTGCAGACCACCTGAGCGCCGCGGCAGGCACACAGTTAGCATCGATAGCGCATCAAACCCATCTTATTTGGCAAACAGCGACAAAGAATCATGGATGCACGATGAGATTTCTTTTTCTGGTCAGCTCACCGAGCTCGTTCATGGCGTGGCGATGTTCCTCGTCGAAGGAAAGTTTCATGAGGACGCAGACGGCGGGGCAGATCTGGTGGTCGACGGGCGAGGGCACTGAACACATGCAAAGACAGATGAGACCAGGCGGCGCCCCCTCTGGCGGGGTCAGGTATGGCGACGCGCGCTGATCTGAATATACCGGGCGGCCATCTTGCTCCTCCCATCTCGCCAGAAGATTACTGTACAAACTTTCCGGTATACGTGCAGACGAGACATACGCAGCTCGTAAGCAGTTCGTATCGGGCCGGTGGGCGTGTTTGGTCACTATCTGTTAACGAGTCCAAATAAATAAATACATCCTAATAAGAATAAGCGGACAGTACGAAGACCCCCTTTTCCTTTCATCGCTCAGTTCCTTAAGCCCCAATATTACATTTGGCAGAGAAATCCTTTCTTCTAATTTGTTAATAAAAAATATGCACGTTTTGTCCTGTAAACATCATTAAGTGTATCATTTCTACATGTATTTAAGGCAAGTTGTAAAATGATTGTTTAACAAATTGAAATCATGATAAATCCTGCTGTTTCTACGAAGTTCTGTCTGAAATCTCTCGTATGGCGAGAAAGGTTTGTTGGGAGGAGCAATATGGCGGCCTGGCGGCTTCAAAAGTCTTGGCACGGGTTCACTCACTGGGGTTGTCCTCTTGCTCGGCGCCCCTCTCGTGGTTCTCCTGCCAGCTCCAGCAGGCCTCGCAGTAGTGGCGCACCTGCTCCAGCAGGTGGAGCACCCGGATCTCCCGCCGCCCCCGTTTGTCGTCGGGCTGACTGTGCACGATGTTGTGCAGCGCGGCCGAGGCGCGGGCGCGGGCCTCCTTGCTGCCACGGGAGTTACCTAGGCAACAGAAGCGGGACGTGAGGAGAGGAACGGCGAGCGACGGCGACGGCGGCGGCGAGGAGCCCCTGGCCGCGGCTACCTAGCAACAGCGAGTCCTTGTCGTTGCCGTGCAGCAGCTGGATGAGCAGCGGCAGGCAGCCCGACTGGCGCATGGCGATGCACGAGTCCTGCGAGCTGGACATGGCGAGCAGCGTGCGGGACATGTCGTCCTTGTCGTGCGTCCCCAGCATGGACAGAAGGCTGTACACCATCTCCACCTGTAGGGGAAGCGCGGCGTCACCGTCGGCTCAACTGCCGCCAGCCGGCGCTGTTACCGGGCAGGAGCTCACCTTGGTTCCGAGGTGGCTGGTGATTCGTCGAGGCACGGAGTAGGCCGTCTCATTGGCCGGCTCCTGGTCCAATCGAGGGCCGGCGTTCTGACGGAACACGGGAACACGTCAACGGCAAATTGATGGCTTTCTTCTTTGCGCGTTTAATTGCCAATTGACAAAAGTCAAATCCAAAATCGAAACAAAAAATTGTTGAAGCGATATTCTTGGCCGTTTGAAAGCATTTGGGCCGATCTGTCAAGACCCGCGAAATAGCGCGTCCTGTCACAGCTAACGCAAACAAAAGATTGTCATCAGAATTTAAAAAAAGGTTCCTTAGTATATTCGTAGCAATACGACACGGGTTGCTTTCAACAAAAAGTGTTTGACACTTTTTTTTTTGCCATTCACTGCACGAAGTGCGTCAGCTTTTCTCACGATGGCAACACGCGTTGAAACGCTTCCTCTTGTTGGCAGTGGCCCAGATTTCATTTCAATTATTGGAAAGTAGAAAGAAGGCCTTCTAGAAGGATTGCGGGAGTCCGGACTGACCTGCGACACGCCCGGGGCAGCGCCGCTGCCCTCATTGGGACCCTGAGGAGCTTCTGACTGCACACAACAGCACAAAAAGGAGGTCAACACGTTCGCACCGTCCTCCAGACACACAAAAAAATTAAAGTCTACCTGCAGTCGAGCTCCCAGCTTGACGATGTCCTTCTCGATCTGGTGAATGCGAGCCGTGCGAGCCTGCAAAGGTGCACACGTTTAGAACCCGCGCACGCAAAAGGAGAGCGGGCGGGCGAGCGACGGACCTCGGCGCGCTTCTCCATCTCCTGGCGCGAGCCCAGCTGCTCCTCCATGGCGGCGTGGATCTGGCGAGCCTCGAACTCCAGCTGACGACGACTCATGTCCGTCTGCAGCGTGAACTGGAAAAAGAACAAACAGCCGCCGACGTGACGAATGCGCGGCATTGACACACTTTGGTCCACTTTGGTCCAATTCCGTCCAATTCCGTCCAATTCCACGTGACAAAAGCTTTGAAAGGGCGGCGCTTACGTTTTCACTTAGAGGCAGGCTGTCGATCCTCTTGGTCAGATTGAGAAGTTGAGCGTAGTACCAGCCTTTCTCCTTCTCCTCCTTCTCCAGCTCAGCCAATAGGAGACTTCTGTCAGCGGCCGCAGCCAATCACAGAGCGCACGGGTTCAAGTGCGCCCACGCCAGCCGGCAGAGGACTTGAGGGCGCGCCACCGACCTTTCCTTCTCCAGCTGGTCCAGGCAGCGCTCGTGGCCGTCTCGAGACGGCGCTCTCCGTGTCGCCGACGCGCCGGAACCTGCGCCGGATGAAGCCGAGCTTGATGACGAGGAGGGCGGCGCCGGAGGCCTGGGCCTGGCTTGAAATGCGGACGGGTCCAGGCTCATCTCTGAGAGTTGACCACAGAAAAAAAAAAAAAAAGGAAAATCATTTGTATGGGAAGCAAAGATGGAGAATTTGTAAACATTGTGAGGGATGAATTCAAAGGCAGCACATTCAACAAACACGTTGTGGAGGTTTTCCATTTGCATCAATGATCATCTGACCAATCATCTTTCCCCGAAAGAATGCAAATGCAGGAATATTGATTACAAACTATTTACTGCCATAATGGCCAGAAAGAATGCAAATGCCATAAATGGGGTTCGGCGCCCTCCTCGGAACTAAAAGTTCAAAACGGAGGACGAGAGACATTTTCTGTTGGGAGGCTGAAACGGCCAATTTGGATTTGTGGACTTCTCTCAACGATGACTCAATGATCAAAACTGTTGCCGGGTGAGCAATTCAAAGTATTTGGGATTGTATTGAAATATTTCAAAGTTGAGAGAAAATGTGCAACGTTTTGCGTGTGCGCTGTTGACCTTTGAGCCTGACGATGAGCTCCAGCTGAGAGCCAGACGCCTCCTCGGAGTCTTCTTCTATGGTGCCCTGAAGCTGCTTCAGCACTTCCTGTTTAGGGGAGGAGAAAAAACACTTCCCGTTTGAGAGTGGGCTGGGCGTGGCCTCAACAATAAACGTCAGCGTGGTTTCGCTTTAGCGGCACTTGGAAAGGCGTGTGACGTTCTGACTGAATGTGGACGTCAAACGTCAAAGTGGTTTGAAATGCCTCAATAGATCCAGCCTGAAAAATACGAAATCAAGTGCCATCGGTCCACCAGGGGGCGCCAGACTGACATGTGTTGACACAGTTGAAGGAACAAAAGAACACATAGAAAAGTCTGTGTGGCTGGCTGGCTCCAACATCAGCTGACCACGTACAACAACGAGCGCAGGCTGACCGCCGACGACAACAACAACAACAACAAAGTCAAGAACGGCAAGTCAACAATTGGCAAACGCGTGCGTGCGCCACAACAAAACGATGGCAGAAGGCAAACTCACCACAATCAAGCCACAGCGTTCGATCAGCGTCATGATGCGAGCAGCCGCGGCAACGACAAACATGCGCGCACAGGCCACGGACGCCGCACGTCAAGGCGGCGCCGCCCAGCCGACAGGAAACAGGACGTGGAGATTGTGTGTGTGCGCGTGTTCGGGCAGGAAGCAGGAAAAAGCAGCAGGAAGTACGAGAAGAAAGGAAGGTGTGCAGCAAAAACAGGAAATCAAAGTCAAGCGGAATGTGCAAGTGGCCCGCCCGCCCGCCGGCGTTCGTGCATTCACAATCGCCACATCGGAAGCAAGTTCAGCCCATTCAGGACGTCTTCAGTCCGTTTGGCGTGAAAACGTTGCATATTTCTGCTGCGTCTGCACAGCAACCCGTTGCTGATTCCGCTGGCGCGATTGCAACACGTTGCCGGCAAACGCGCTCTTTTTTTGACTTGTGTTTTTCTTTTTCATAAAGTGTTCGTTTGCTTTGGACATTTCAGACTCATTTGCAAATCACAAAATGGTACTTATGGCTTATCATCAAAGACTTTCAAAAGAGCTGCAATGATTATCGGCACACTATCGATGACCAAACCAATCAATAATCATCGTTGGCAGAGAGCAAATGGCTCAAATGGTTTCAATTGGAGTCGACGTGTTGCAAAGTCGTCCGTGAAAGCCCAACGATTATCTTCATGTTGGAAGAAAAGGTCTTCTTTTCATTTGGGAACGTTTTGCTTCGTTTGTGACGGAATCCTAATTCAGCCATTTGCATTTCATACACGGTCGACTCAAAGTTCATTCATGTCCCAAATGTTCACGTTCAATGGCTGCAGGTTCAAGACCATGATTCGAAACTTGAAGTATTTTTTTTGTTTGCCTTGTACTCACTTTTTTGTTGCTTCTAACATTTGGACTTTGCTGTCCTGATTTTTTGTCTCTCTTGGTAAACGTTGACATTCTTACTCCATACTCGGCCCGCACGCACGCACGCACGCACGCACCTTCATGTTGGACGCCTCCGTCTCCAGTTTGGTGAGATGGTTGGAGTTGTCCTGCAGCTCCTGTCGCAGGTTGGAGTTCTCCATCTTCAACACCTCCACCTGCCTCAGCAGCTGGTCGTACGACGCCCCCGCCGACATCTTGTCCGGCAGACCTCTGACCTGACGCCACCAAACGCACGCGATGACATCATCATCAAGTCGAACAACATGTCATGGGGAACTAAAAGAGGTCGTCCGCGCCATCAACGGCTCGTTGTGACCTCTTACGCGGATCAATCAATTCCGCCGGCATGCAATGACGACCTTCGGGGGAAAAAAATGCTTGCAGACTGATCCTTTATACACAAATAAAAAATAAAAGTACATACGCAGCTCGGGGGCGGATGGCTTGCAAGAGCAAAAAAGAAAAAGAAGAAAACTTGACAATCAAAGATGGACGTTGGCTCAGCCTGGATTCATTTTGCTCACACGACATCAGCGCAAATCCTCACAGCTCGCCACACACAAATTCGCTCTTTTCATCGACTGACAATCAAGACATTTTCTTTGATTGTTGATTTCTTTTTCCTTTTTTTGTAGAGGACGGAAGCAAATGTCTGTTTTCATGGGAAATGTAAATTGGTGGCGCATCTTTGGTGTCTTTTGGAGACTTTGGAGTTCAGCACACACAAAAATGTTTTTCCTAGAAGTCGATTTTTGCTATTTGCAGGATTTTTTTTGGGCAAAATAGCAAATTGAAGATGAAATTGGAAGGAAAATTCCATACTTGGATACACAACAAGTCTTTCTTTGAAAGTATGTCTTTAAAAAAACAACAACACACAGTATCGGTCGCTGATACCAATACCTTGGAATAATCCCGGGTATGGACCCACTACCGATACCTGGTGTGGATACTCGCCCATCCCTCATCTAAAGTGATCTTTGCTAGCCAATTGTTTTAGTGGCCTTCTGCCGTTTCCATTCATTGGAATGGGGACCACCCATTTGAGATACGAGTGCTTTGAGTTACGAGCAAGGCCATGGAACGCACTCAACTTGTATCTCAGGGCACGACTGTACAAAGACAACAAATGATTGATGTGAAATATGAATGTAAATTGCGTGAAGCTATTTGAGTGGGCCAAACGCACGCACGCGCGCTTCGACGTCAACGTGGCGCCGTTCAATGTCGTATTGATTTCGACTGATGATTGCAAACACACACACATCACAAGAGGCAAGGAACGAACATCCTCCATCTCCTCCCTGTCGCGGTCGGCCATTTTCTCTTCTTCCATCCAGCACCCCACCCCCTCCCCCGCCCCCACCGGCGGGTAGGCCTGGCCCACCCCACCCTTCTGGTCCCCTCGGCGGTGGCTTAGTGAGGCTCGCACAACGCCGACCGAGAGGAGAAGCCGAGCCGAGCGGAGACAATGACAGGAGCTACCCAACCCCCCTGTCCGCCCCCCCCCCCCACCGCCAACCCGCGCTCCCTCGCTATCCGCCCCCCGCCTCCCTTCGCCCCCTCCCCACTAGCACTTCTGGCTTCCTCCCGACGAGCTCGCCCGAGAACAAAGCGGCGAGGAGCGTCCGGCGAAAGGCGAAGAAAGAAAGAAAATGGCAGCTCACCCCATCGCTGTTGCCTCCATCAGCTCCTCCGCCGCGTCTGACACCAGCGTCAGCTGGGCAAAGCGCCGGCCAATGGGAAGCCACGCTCACTGGGAGGAGGGAGGGAGGGGGGGAGGGGGGGTGCTACGAGCTGCCTGCACTTCTCCTGACATGCTTTGCCTGAGCTGCAACCAGCGCGCTGTGTGTGTGTGTGTGCGCGTGTGTGTGTGTGTGTGTGTGTGTGTGTGTGTGTGCAAATGGATTACAGTGCTATAGGCAGCAGAAAAGGCAAAGAGCTAACCCGCCATTGGGGAAAAAAAAAAAAAAGATTCACAAAATGTAACAAATATAAATAAACGGTATCGTTGACGTCCATTAGATTAGTACTGAGATTTTATCTGTGATTTGTATCTCGTCTTCGTATTCTCTCGTCATGTTGCAAATTGCCATTTTTGCCCGGCGGGCGCTCGCTCCGTTAACGACGCTTCCCGTCCAATGTGCGGCTCATCCGAGTGACGCGTACACGCAGACGAGCATCGTGACATCATAGCAGGTGCGCGCTTGCTTTCCCAGAGGTCTTCCTTTTCATTTGAACCCTTGCCAAAGATCCAGGCGTGGACCTCACGCCATTTGTCTTGCCGCTGGTCAAAAGCACGGCCATGAATCTTGCGTTTCTTTTGTTGCGTGCTCGAATGCTAGCACGCGGGTCAACGCAGCGGCCGTTGGTGCGTGGCGCTACAAAGTTGGGCTCGCGCCAGGATTTCAGGCCGTCCTCATCGCCACGGACGCAAATGGACGGTCGAAAATCATCACCCGGACTTGATAATAAGATCATGAAAATACGGCGCCAGAAGTCGCTCCAATTTGCCTCATCGGGCCAGCGCTGAAAATTTGGGGAAATGCAGCACACGCCGTCTTTCCATTTGGACCGCGACGCCACCTGGAACGTTTCACTACGATGAGTCGGGTCAAGTGGATTTCTATGACACGGGTTCACCACACAAAAAGGATTCCTTTGAAAACGAGCGGGTCCGTACCGCACACGACACAGAACCGTGACGCTAGCTCGCCAAAGTGACCACTTAAGAGCGCTCTTTACTTTGTGACTGCACTGAGTGGATTTGTTGTCTTTATCCAAGACAGGATATTCAAAACGAAAGCAATTTGAATGCGCCGATTAGCCAGTCGACAGCAAAAAATTGCTAGCGTGACTTTGAGTTGGAGCGCAAAATAAAGTGAAATGTACATAATAATTGTGTGATATTGTATTGAGTCATAATCTATTCATCTGTTGATTCTTTTGGTGATGAATCAGATCAAAAAAAAACGTCTTGATTTCTAGTCTTGGATTGAAAAAGCACAAGAATTCAAAGCGACAATGCAGAAAAGCTACAAACTCATTTCGATTGGAGTAGAGGTTTCATCTGTTATTGCAACATGTCACAAAAAAAAGGCCAAAATATTGAAAACTGTTTTCCAAAATAAAAGCAACTATTTGCAAATGTCTGCCACAAACGATGACCAATCAGTCGGCTTTCATGGACGACTACAGAAATCAGGGAATAAGTACTGTTGAGCACGTGGCTTGATTTGCACACTTTTACGTTAAATGAGGCCACTAAACGAGCATTCGGCAATTATCGACTTGGATTACGGATTCATTTAATCAACGTTTACTTGATGACTCTCTGTTGTACAGCATCAGGATGGTATTGTATTGTGTGTGATATTGTGCAATGTTGTATCTTATGTTGTGTCCTATCTGATCTTGTTGTGTTTAGTCGCTGCATGTTGTTATGTTGTATGGAGCGCTGGTGCATTGCAGCATGTTTATGTTGTGGCCATGATGTTAAAGCTGCCATATTAACACTCACTGCAGAACAAAAATATACAAGCTGAGGCAAACCAATGCTGACGTCATGATGACCATTCCCATCAGCTTTTCGAACGAAACCCAAGTGAAGGATTTAACATGAAGATGAGACTTTTAATGTGCGACTTGGCTTTAAAAAAAATACAATAAAATAGACAAACTAACACTACGACCACAGCAGCTTGGCTTTCTAGCAATTGGTAAAAGTTTACACACCGCCAACGTCTTGTTGTGAAGCGAGTCATAACAAGAGGAGCATCAGAAGCAGATGGCAGACAGGCTGCTAACTACTGCTAACGATGAGCAGCAAGTGGAACGCGGGAGTGTAAAAACACACTTTTAGTTTCTTAACGTGCGAGTCGCAAGAAGAGTGCGGCAATGTTTGTTTCATCGCAACGGCTTAGCACGCAGCTACGCTATTGCTAAAATCAACTAAGCTAAGAGCGTGACGCTTCTTACCTTGTGTGTTCCCGAAAAGCATCAAATTGTTGTTCGCGCGCGACACATCGACGACAACATCAGCGACAGGAGGCCAAAATGTTGACGGAAAGCGGCCGAAGCGGAGGCGACATGTCACGTCGGCGTTCAAATGCTGCGCTCGTCCAACTTTTCCACCAACTTTTCGCTCTCGGCCCGGAGGCGGCCCGCCATCTTGTTTCTGAGCGCGTGCGTGTGGGACAGCGCGCGCGCACACACACACATGCGTTTTAAAGTCAGGGTTAACCTTAACCCTTCGTACTCATTTTAAAAATACTATTTGTAATTACTTAGCAGTTATTTTGTCAAATAAAAACATGTGTAACTGTGAGCAGCTTGCTAATATTCTTTTATTTGATTATTTACAAATCAACAAATCGCTGAACACATTACTTATCGAAATGAATTCATAAAAATTAATGCATTTAATTAAACAATTTTCGAAACAGAACAGAACAGAACTCCGTTGATTATTGTAACTAAACAGCTACAGAAGAAGGGGGGGAGCGGAAGCGGAAGTGACCGTTTCTTGATGACAGCGAAGGGGTGCACAAGATGGCGGCCGGCTGAATCTCAGGGCCCCAATTGTCGACTTCTTCCCGTGCTCGCAGCCGAAGCCGAAGCCGAGCTGGTGTCCGGCCGACGGACATGAGGCGCTAATGCCTCGCGTGAACCGGACGACGCTGCTGTGGCTGCTGGTGGCAAGCAGCTTTGCCTTTCTGCTCTTTCAGCTCCGTTACTACCGGAACTACGTCAGCGAGGTCAGACGGTGGAAGTTATGACGTCCAAAAAAATGTTGGGGGGAAAAAATGACATCTAAATTGTTTTCCTATTCTGTCAATAAAAAAAAGTGACCTCCATTTTTTTTAACTTTACTTTAGAATTTCGTAATTGTCAGAGAAAGAAATAAGAAAGAAAATAATACATAAAAGAAAAGAGAAAATAATATAAAATAAAATTGTACGGGATTTTGAATGACATCATTTGTGGGGTACATAAACTATAATATTGTCAAGAATTAAGATTTGTAATCGTTTATGCGTTACTATGCTCTTATCAGTACTAGGGATTTATTTTAAAATGTGTCGCACTATATATTTAATTCAACTAAAAAGTCCTTTGAAAACTCCCGAATCAGTCGGAAATTATGAGTGATTGTGGATAAACGGTTTGGAAGATGGATGGTTTCACCCAAAACAGATTGACAAACAAGGAAAGGGAACATGTCCTACCTGATGCGTGTTTTGAATCGTTTTTTGGTTTCGTTTTTTTTGTAGCGGCAGCAAGAAATATTTTTGAAAGCGTTTTAAAATTTTGCTGATGTTGCTATTTTAAAATGCTGCGGCTTCCGGTCTCCTTGAAACACTCGTATCCGGAGATGTTTTGTTTAGATCATGTTTTATCACACGGGATAGTTTTGTAACGTCACGTGACAGCGCAAACTTGGCCTCCAGCTTTATCTTCTTCTCAAAAGCCGATCCAAAGTGATGCAACGACGCCATCTACTGGCATCTGTCAGTCATTACAGTTAATTAGAAGCTTCAATTTGACTGGCAAGCTGAGCGAAACCCGCCTTCATGCCCATTTGGTGACAACATGCGTGGCGAATTTGTCTCTAGCTATCCGTATGTGAAAGGGCGACAAAAGTGAGACGCGAGCGTGGACGGTCCACGGGCAGGCAAAGGCAGCCATGTTGTGACAAGTCATGTCTTCTCCAGGCTGGCCCGCACATCCTGAGGCGCACGCCGGGTCACGTGACTGCCAGCGACCTCCAATGGGTGAGTAGAGATGTCGACGAGAGACGCTCTCAAACAAAACAGTCAACAATAACCCCCCCGTTGTTGGAGGGTCCCGGCAACAAGTGGAACCCGGCACGTTGAAATAACCCGAATTCAGGATGACCTCTGCATGTTTAGAACAGCATTTCTTTTCAAAGTCTTTGAAATAATACAAACACAAGTCAACACGTAATATAATTGCAAGAGACACAAATATTTTACAGTCTGCCAATCCCGCCGTGTGTTAAGAGAAAATCAAATCTTTTTTCTCTTCATATCAAAAACTTAGCATGTGCATCATTAATCATGGCCAAAGATGCCATTTGTAAAATCAAGCTACAAAAAAGCAAGATTGAAGAGAATTTGACATTCAATCATTTCAAGCAAAAAGTTGGCTGAGCTACAAAACTTCCTGTTTTCATTCCTTCAAATTCTGCGTCCAAATAAATAGTGTGCTGCCATCTAGTGGTCGACAGTATAATTTCAACAACTGTTAGAAACAGTACACACACAAAATCTGCAAAAAAAGCAGAACCAAGAGGCGACCGTTTTGCCGTACGGCTTCCAAAGAACGAGGAAATCGGCGCAGTGCGGCACGAGGGCGGGGCTAAGCAAGGGAGTAGCGCCAAGATATTTGGAAGTAGATGGTCATAAGTTGTCAAAGTGTTGGTGACCAAAACGCCACATTTGTGAGAAAGTTCCGCGAGCTACGAAACCTTGTTGTTTTGGTCACGTGGTGCGTGCGTGCGTGCGTGCGTGCGTGTGTGCGTGCGTGCGTGCGTGCGTGCGTGCGTGCGTGCGTGTGCTCAGCAAAGCGTGAAGACCTTCCTGCGATTGTCGCGGCGTTTCGGCCTGCCGCTGTTCCTGGCTGAGCCCGCCGCGCTGGAGCTTCTGACGCGGGACGCCTTGCTGGAGCGCTCGCGCTGGCGGCGCCAGGCTGACTGCAGCTTCCTGTGCGGCGGCCGAGCGGTGGCGTCCTTCGGCCTGCTGGCCAACGCGTGGACCTACGACGTGAGTCACTGCCGCCGTGGTCTCCCCCCACCAAAGCCCCGCCCCATTTGTACCTCTCGGCAGGCTGCCTTCCTGTTGGCCGCTGAGGAGAAAGGCTTCCAGCTGCTGGAGGTGCGAGGGGAAGACCCCCGATTGGCCAGCTTGGACCTCCTGTCGGGTGAGGACATCCCACTGCATCTCCTGCTCCGCCTCCATGGCAATGTCATCCAGGTGGGCGGGACAAACGTTGGCGGGGAATGAGCACCACATTGCAACGCTTAATTGATTGTCCATTTTTTACCTCTCGCTTTTGAAACTATCAAAGTTTTGCAGCCTAAGTTTTGTTGTCTTGGTTCGAGGTGGTTTTCCTGTACGAGCGTAGCGGCGACTACTTGTGGCACGGTCCGCTGCGCCTCAAAGGCAACGCGGACCGCAGCTTTGCGCCCTTCTCGCAGATGGACTTCGGACGCCACGCGGGCGCCTACGGCAGGTGATGTCACCGCCACCACGGCGGCGGCGCTGCATTGAGCTGGCGTGACGCCATTGACGTCTCTCTGCTGCGCCCCCTTCAGGCCGCCGCTGGTACTGACGGTCGTGGACGGCCTGGACGTCGCCGTCCCTCGGAACATCTCCGGCTTCCTGGATCAGCATCGGCGCGCTCGCTTCCTGGAGTGCCGATACCAGGACGCGCGACGCTTCCTGCGGGTCTGACCTTTGAACTCTTCATTCGGTCACGTGACGCTGACAGTGACGCACGCGTGTTTGTGTGTGCGCAGCTCTACCCTGACGACTCGTCTCCCGAGGCGCTGGATTTTCGCAACAAGGCCAAGTCTTTGCTTCAGCTGGCCGCCAAAACGCTGGCCCGTTTGAAGGTCCCCTTCTGGATCAGCAGCGGAACCTGCTTGGGTAGCAAAACCGCTTGAACGCAACATCGCCGGACCGCTCGTATCCTCGTTCTTTTCATATTCGCTTGGGGGCTAATACTTTTGCAAGGCACTGTACTTGATCATTTTTTAGTTTGAGTTCTGCCAGTCATATGTTCTTGCAGCGGTAGGTGGGCGGAGCTTTCGTCAAGGTTAATTGGTGACGTAGCACCAAACTGTCATGCGATTGGACGCTAGCAGGCTAGTCCCATGTAGCATTTTAGCAACAACAAAAAGCATTTGAGCGGGCTACAACAAGTCGCCTTCTGGCTTCTAGGCTAACATGCTAACAGTTGCGTTCTGCACAACTGGCTAACGTTGCAGCTGTGGCCCCCCGCAGGCTGGTTCAGGCAGTGCGGCTTCATCACGTACAGCCGCGACGTGGACATCGGGATTTTCGTCCGCGACTTCCGCCCGGAGATCATCGAGGCCTTCCTGGATGTCGGACTGTCACTCAAACACAAGTTTGGCAAGGTAACCATTTTGTCACCTTTAAATTGCATTCACTTGAGGACTTTTATTTTGAAATGTCTCCAGTGTGATGTTTTATTTTGGCGGCCAGTTGGAGGACAGTCTGGAATTGTCCTTTATGAGGGACGGGGTCAAGCTGGACATCTTCTTCTTCTACCAGGACGGCGACCTGACCTGGAACGGCGGCACGCAGGCCAAGAGCGGCAGGAAGTTCAAGTAGGTGGACAGCGGCCATGTTTGCGAGGGTCACGTTGGTGACGGCGTCCGTTCTTCTGGCGGCGCAGGTACGTTTTTCCTAGATTCTCGTTGTGCTGGGCCGAGCTGGCGGAGGTCCGAGTGGGAGTCCCGTGCGAGACGCTGGACTATGTGACGGCCAATTACGGCGCGGCGTGGAGCGTCCCGCAGAGGACGTGGGACTGGAAGTCGTCACCCAGCAATGTCCAAGACAACGGGGTGTGGCCTCTGGCACAGTGGGAGGAGCTTATTCAAGTGTATTGACACTCAATAAATTGAAACAGACAAAAACGATTTTGGCTCTTTTTTTTTGCCATGCAATCATGTTTTGTTTTTAATGTTGCAACTAACAATTTGTTAAATAATTGATTAATCTGTCGATTATTTTTCGAAGAATCTGATTTTTTTTTAAAGGAGCATTTTTTAAATGTCCACTTTATTCAAGAAAATGACATTTACCTGAAAATACACAAACTTAAGATGATTATGAATGAGTGACGGGTGTTCTCTCCCATACGTGTCTGAAAATCGGCAAAAATGTTCATAATAATGTTAATCAAGTAAAAAGTGATGTTTGCAGTTGTTTTATTTTGATGAAACCAAAGATAATCAGTCTGCTTTCATTGAGGAGGATAGAAATCAGAATATTAAGACTATTTCAAGTTAAGAATGATATATATCTTTATAACTTTTCTTTTGCGTGGCTGCTCCGTAGCCGACGTCAAGTGCCTTCTCTTGGGGGCGTGGCTACCCCTTGTCATCGTCTCGTGACCGGTCACGTGACAGGCATCGTGACGCGTGTCAGCTGACTGCGTTTGGCCAATGACGTGGGCGCTGTAGAGGACGTCGCTTGAGCTTCCCGGGGTCGTCGTCGTCGTCGTTGTCGTTTCGTCTTTTCCACGATGGCGAGTCAGTCGCAGGGCATCCAGCAGCTGCTGCAGGCCGAGAAGAGAGCCGCCGAGAAGGTGGCCGAAGCCCGCAAACGTGAGTGGAGCCCTCGCGGCCTAGCCCAAACCTCAGGCCGAACCCAAACCCAAGCCTGATCCCATCCGCAAGCCCGCCCCGGCGGAGGCCGCGGCGCTTGCATTCGTCAGGAACTCGTCTTTCGCTTTCTTCCATTGTCGTTAATTGTCTTTCACTTGTCTCGTCATCAGTCGTTGTGCTGACCTGATTCGGTTCCGGTGCGATCGAATCGCTCTTGAACGTGACGAGAAACGACAGCACCGAGACGGAAGCTCATTTGGCGTCGCTAATTTAACAACGAATTGCGATAGCCGACCTACTCGTCAAAATCAAGTTGAGAACGCTCCGAAAAAGCAAAACAATTGCTTCGGTCACGTGCGCCTGCTTCCCCTCTGAGCTTCTGCGCCGTGACGTCACGTGACGCCATGACGCTAACCTAGTGACTCCCCGGGACAGAATTTCATTGAATTCATTGAGTTGCAGTCAAGTAAGAGTCAAAAGTAGTCCTTCAAAGTACTCCTCGAGTAACTGGTCAGAAACTCAAGTTTTGTTTTTGTAATCAGTGCATGAACGTCTGCTATACGTGATTATATCCACACTTATTATTATACTAGGGTTGTTCGATAACACTTTTTTCAGTCAAATAAAAGTACTGCATCTTCCAAACAAAAGTACTCAACTAAAAGTAAAAAGTATGTTACATTGAAGTCAATTGATCCCAAAATGAATGTAGTAAATGTAGCGCCTAGCAAACTCCCCAATTGCCATTCAAACAACCAAGTTGACTTTTTCATAACATTTGACGGTCGATCGTGACGATGACACAGAAATGACGTCAAAATGGGCAAGTTGACTCACTTGGGGTTGTTGTTAACGATGATGTCGTTCCAGGTAAAAACCGCCGTCTGAAGCAAGCCAAAGAAGAAGCTCAAGCTGAGATTGAGCAGTACCGGCTGCAGCGAGACAAAGAGTTTAAGACCAAAGAGGCGGCGGTGAGGATGCGTCCACTTTCATGGTTGCAATTTGCCTCATTCGACACATTTTCCTTTCTTCTTGAAACGCGACACTTTTTTTGCCGTCTGTGCCGGCATGAAGGTGCCAACCAACTATGGAGGAGCTTCATATGGCGCTTTGCCGCCATCTTGTGGTATCAGTAGGCAACTGCGGTAAAGTGGACCCCTGCATACTTGCGGTTCCACAACTCGTGCAAATGATGAGCACATTCTGAAATATTTCCTATTTATTATTATCTTAGTCAACTGAAATGTAAATTTTTTTGCATCAAATCTTGGGTAAGAGCCAAATTGAAGATTGTCATCTAAGACAGAGGTCCCCAACCCTGGTCCTCAGGGACCGCTAACCAGGTGGACATCGTTATCAGCCTTCTCCAGAGATTGCTGATTAGCTGATGATATGAATCACCTGTGTTGGCCGTGGGAGGCATGGAAAACAGGCTGGATACCGGGTCCCTGAGGACCAGGTTTGGGGACCCTCAAGTGGACAAATAGTACATTTTTGCAAAAAGTGATGGTTCTGGCCCACAGGCCGTATATTTGACACCCCTGGCTTAGAGGATACCATTTTTTTATTTTTTTTTTATTTTCAGCAGGCCTCCAACTGCTCCCAAAAATATGCCGGTCGCACCTGCCGTGACAATTTCTCTAGCCGAGCCGCGATCTTCACTTGTTGCTATCGTTTGTGTGCTTGTGCGCAGGCGCTGGGTTCCCACGGCAACAGCGCGGTGGAGGTGGACCGCGACACGGCCGAGCGCATGGGTCGCATCCAGGCCAGTTACCGTGGCAACCGCGACGTGGTGCTGGGCGACCTCCTGCGCCGCGTGTGCGACATCCAGCCCGAGTTTCACGCCAATTATCGCGTGGCCGGCTAACGCGGGATAGTGGCTAACTATTGCTAGCAGTTTGATGCTGTTTACAAATGTGGAAATGTTGTTCATTTTAGTCTGGAGTATTTCCTGATCATGTCCAATTAAGTTATTTGTTTGTTTTTGTGGCTACTCTCTCTTGATTGGCTGCTGATTGGAGGCTTTTATTGTGAAAGTAACGTCTTCCTCCACAGCTCAAAGTGATTTCCTGTATGTGTTTGTGGTGCTGATGTTAAGAAGTGTCAATAAATATGAAGCGGTTCACACTGTTTTTTTTTTTTCTTTTTCTTTTTTCATAATCAGGGCTTCACTATGTGTTGCCGCAACACAATCTAACCAGACACGCGTCATCTCTTCTTGCTCTTCTCAAGTTCACATCATACGTAGATTAAATAGACATTTCTTGTATCAACTCTAGCAAGCCATCTAAAAGTTTGTGTAAAAGCGACCACCGTCAATCCAAAAGCCGCAAATCCGTCGTCACGTGTTTTCGCCTAAGCCACCCGGCGACGTGGCTACAGTCAGGACACGCCTATTATTTACAGACGTCTTCCGATTGGTCCATTTATTCGTTGGCCCCTCCTGGCCGTGCTGCGCCATGACGTCACCGGCGGAAGTGGACCCTCCGTCCTCAGACGGCGACCAAAACCGACGACCATCAGGAACGCGCGACCACTTGCGTCCTTTTCGACAATTTTGCTCTTTTCTTCTCTCCACAAGTTTCCCTCCTCTCGACTCTTCCACTTTTTCGTCTGCGTCGTAGAAGAATTTGGAGAAGAGTTCCCGGAAGTCTTCCAGGTCAGTGGAGTTTGTTTTCGTGTCAGTGACCTCTGCATTACTTACGTCGTGACTAACTAGTTAACTAGCATGTTTATGTTAGTTAGTCGTTTAAGTCCAGTAGTCTGCTACCTTCAGATCAATGACATCATTGATTGATCAATCAATTTAGCTTATTAGCGGAACTCGATTTTATTTACAGAGAAAAAGAAGCTACTGCTGAAATGAAGTACTGTGCATAAATCAAATGAACGTAACATCATTTGAAAGCAATCAAAAATATGTATTACGTTTGATTGATTTCACCTTTATTTATCCTCATACGCCCTGCCGACTTGGCTAAGATGAAACCTAAAAATAACACGAACAACAACGAAACAAAAAACACCCAAAGCAATTTATCTGTATGTACACATAAAATCTAAAACTAAAATGGTTTAAAACAATAAAAAAAAAAACGAAAAAGAAATGCAAAGGTTGTCTGGTTAAGAGTAAAAGATGAAGTGTACTCTCTCCTGTCCAAAAACTAAATAAATAAATGAAAATCCTGGAATAATCAGTCTTCCATGTCTCACATGGAGCAAAAATATCAACCGGGACGACGGCGGGTTTTTCTCCCTCCCGCTGTTAAAGGGTGGGGCTGAGAAAATAATTTTAGAATGTCGAATAAAGAGCCACGCTCACGACCCTGGTGAGGTTAAGCGCTTCACAAAATGAATGCCTGAGAGACTTTTTTTCTGGGCTACACAGATTTTAAACGGAGCGCCAGCCCGAGCCCCCCTGGAGCGCCAGCCCGAGCCCCCCTGGAGCGCCAGCCCACCTTGTACATATAGAAACATCGTTTAACACGATCAACTGGGGTGTGTTGCGATATTACAGCCTTTGTTCTATTGTATTGAATCATCAAAGAAAACGTTGACTTGCTGACATCACTTCCTGTCACCGGATCAACTAAGCTTTCCTATAGGTCAAAGTTCGATGCACCGACAGTAAGCCTTCCTAGAGGTAAAAGGTTGATGCATGAGCAGTAAGCGCTCCTATCGGCCAAAGGTAGGACGATCGGCAGATAAATCATTCATCACTCGTTCCCTCGTCCCTGATCACTACAAAGGATTTATTTTTGTTTTGTTAAATAAGTGACAGATTTTCCAAACAGCCCTCGTTTGACTAAAGCCAGAGAAGCGGTCGCTCTTGTCCCAACAAAAGGACAACTTGTGCTTCATCCTCTGATTGACGAGCTCTGATTTGATTGGCTGCCGCCCTCTTTTTGCCTGCGGCCACTTGGCCAATCAAATTACAGCCGAGCGCCGCCTGCTCGCTGTCACGGAAGATGCGGCGTCATCATCATCGTCGTCATGGCGACGGCGATGAGGGCCTCTGATTGGCTGCTGAAGAACAAACGATGACGTCAACAGTTAGTTTGGACTTGCGAGTCATTTGAAATTTCGGCTTTTCAAAAAAAGACATTTTATGAACACCCAGCCAAGCCAGCTGCTGATTGGACCACACGTTCCCGTTTCCGTTTTCCTTCTGGACCTGCTTCAGTACGCGAGACTGCACATTTGCTGCAACTTGTTTTGTAAACATGAAATGGAGTTTCAGTTCAGTTTTTTGAAAAACATTTTCATTTTTCTTTTATTTCATTAATGAATAACTTGTAGTCACTTTTCTTCGTTTTTGTGAACTAAAAACTAGAACAAAAATATTCTGAAAAATAATAATCATTTTTAAAAAAGCAGGAAAAAAAGTGTTCAGAAAAACAAAGAATTCCCCCCCTCAAAAAAATGGAAGAAAATACAAAAAAACGAGAGAGAAAAATATTCTGAAAAACGTACAGATTTCAAGAAAAAAAGTGGATTTTTTTTCTCTGCAAAACACAAAAAAATCTAAAAAAAATAGGGGTAATTAAAAAAAAAAAAACTAGCCTTGACGCTTAAAAGTCAAAGACTGGACTGGACTCTGCTAAAGTGGACTTCCGCAAATGTTTGTGCGTGTCAGTCATGAACCACAGCTCGATGCAGATGAACCACGGCGACCACGGCAACCACGGCGGCCACGACCACGGCGACCACGCCCACGGCCACGCCCACGCCATGATGACCACGCCCATGCCCACCCACGGGGGCGGACACGACCACGGGGGCGGAGCCACCGGAGGGGGCCACGGGGGACACGGAGGCATGGTAGGCGTTGACATGCTAAATGCTAACGTGCCGGTCACACGCTAATGCTCCCGCGGTTGCCCAGGCCATGACCTTCTACTTGGGCTACCAAAACGTGGAGCTGCTCTTCAGCGGACTTGTCATCAATTCTGCCGGAGGTGACGTGACGTGACGCCATCTTGACTCCTCCTCCTTGTCCTGCCTTGACTTGACTCCTCCTCCTCCTGTTGTGCGCTCCAATCAGAAATGGTGGGCGCGTGCGTGGGCGTGTTCCTCTTGGCCGTCCTGTACGAGGGTCTGAAGATGGGCCGGGAGGCGCTGCTGCGGCGCAGTCAGGTCAACGTGCGCTACAACTGCATGCCGCTGCCGGGCACGGACGGCACCGTCCTCATGGAGACGCACAAGACTGTCGGGTACGCTCGTGCCAAAAAGTAGCTCACAAAAGTCTGCACACCCCTCACATTTCAAAATGACACGCTAAAACGTAGTCAGCGTACATTTACTGCTCCCTCAAAAGAAATGACAAAACAGCCGCTAACAGCTAAACCCCGGGCAACAAAAGTGAGCACACCCCTAAGTGTGAAAATGTCAAAAAAGAGATAAATAGAACTTTGTCTTTATTTATTTTATAAAACACTTTTTCCGAATTCAACTCAAAATGTCAAACTTTGCTTTTTACTTTGTAAGAACACAACTTGAGGTCATTAATACCTTGTAGTTCTACACATGGACTTTGTCAAAATAAGAATGCTTCTGCCTCATATTGCACTTAAAAGTGGTCTTCCTAAATCCTAAATGGCTGCATTAGACATTTTGTATTGATTTGTTTTTTTAATTTAATGGCAAAAGCGCTTTACAAAATAAAGACAAAGTACTATTTATCTTCTTTTTTTCTTTTGTTTGGGCTGATCCGATCTGTGAGTCAAATCCGAACCGTGACTTTTGTGATCCGTTACACCACTAATTAGACTATAGCTAAATTTCACCATTACTCACAAATCTGTTTAGAATTGTGGGCAATGGAGCTTTTTGCAACATGGCCCAGGTTGATCTCTTCTACTCTGCTGCCACCTGCTGGCCGTTTTTGTAATAACCATTGCTTCAAGCCTTCTCTTCAGGTCAGAGGCTGCAACAAAGCCTTCAGTATGCTCTAGATTAAACCAACAAAAAACTTATATCGTTGGGAGCAATAGAACGCATTTATACGTTTTTGGGAGCAAATGAATTCAGATTTAGGATTGTCTGTCAGACCGGTTTTGAGGTCCCGCCGCGGTACTTGTGTGCGGGTCAGGTGGTCAAGTTGCAGCCCACTTGCTTTTTATATTTCCTTGGCTTGTCATTGTGCGCTTACATGCTAAGACTGATGCTATCCTGTTGCGTTGTTAGGCAGAGGATGCTAAGCCCCTCCCACTTCCTGCAGACGTTGCTGCACATCATCCAGGTGGTGGTCAGCTACCTCCTGATGTTGGTCTTCATGACGTACAACGCGTACCTGTGCATGGCGGTGGCGGCGGGCGCCGGCGCCGGCTACTTCCTGTTCAGCTGGCGCAAGGCGGTGGTGGTGGACATCACGGAGCACTGTCATTAGCGCCGCTCGTCGTTGGCGCTTCCCGCCGTTGGCGCTTCATGTCATCGCTTTGGTTAGTCGGCGGAGACGCTAACAAACCTTGCTGTAGATGGTGACCACGCAAACCTCGGGAAGATCGCCAGCGAGGTCCAACTGTAGTTTGTAGCTTGATTTGCACGCCCAAGTTAGCCGCTAATTCATGGACGTTTTGAGAAAAAGTCTACACACTCATCTTATCATGTTAGTGCTTAATTATGTTAGTTATGAGTGTTTATTAATTGTGTTTTTAGTTTGCTCTCTCGTGCCATGACGTCAGATGCTAATGCTAACTAGCTGAGTCTAGTGCCGATGATAGCATAGCCAGCGACCAGTACACATTTTATCTATTTGTTTAGCATCTTTGACACAATCAGACTGACTCATTTGTAAAAAAAAAAAAATTGTATTCTTTTTTTCTGTATGTAATGAAGAGATGTGAAACCAATTTGTTTACTTTTTCGGAGGAGGTCGTGAAAGGTTAAACAGGCCTTAAAGACACACGCTGCCTTAACATGGCTAACAAGGGCGTCTCGTTTACATTCCACGTTTGTCATTTGACAAACGTGGCAAATTGTCTTCTTGCTGTGGACGAGTGAAGGGACCAATGTGATTGGTGACGTTAAGAAGAAAAAAAAAAAGGATGTATGCTGGAAAAAAAAAGGATGTATGCTGGAATCACTCAAACGAATAAAGTGTGTAAGTGTCAACATGTCTGCATTCTTGCCCACCCTTCATTAAAATCAGTCACATCTTTAAAATTGTTTAAAATATTTCCTAATCTGTCAAGTACGTGCGTGCGTCTATACTCATGTAACCGACCAAATACTATATAGTGTATATATGTATATGGAGAGAGTTCTGAGTCCACGTCACAATGAGGTCAAAATGGCGGCGAAAGGAAGCAATCTGGTCATTTAAAAGCATTTGATTTGGGATTGTTGTCATTTGATTTGTGACAATTATTTTGATTTCAAAATGTGATGAAATGTCGTTTGACTACTAAAACAATCTGCCTGGTTTGTATGCTAAATCTCAGGCAAAAGCGCTACAATACGTCGTCGTTAGTTTGTTTGCATTGCGAAATAATAGAAGCGCCTGGATTTTTTTTAATTGTACACACAAATTCACGTCTCTTTTTGATTTTATATCAAAATTATTTGTGTCGATTATTCCTATTCTTGAAGCGTTTTTTATTTTTTCTGATAACCATTTTTTTTGTTTTCTTTCTCCATTTTTCTTAGTTATTGTACTTGTTTGTTTTTATACATTCGAGGCCAGGAGGGGGGAAATCGTGACGCCCCAGTCCGCTAGGGAGCGCTAATCCGCTGAACCGCCACCATTAAAAGAGACGAGATCCACGCATCTTAACTTCCGGGTCAGAGTTAGCAGGTGACCACGGGTGACAGCAGGCCGCGGTCCGTTCGGGTCGTTCGTCAATGTTTGCAGGCTGACGATCTGCGTCCCGTCGCGGTGGTCCTCGTTCGTTCTCTCGGTCCTCCTCATGGCGTCCAGACGACCGGACAGCTTCGACGGGCTCGCGTACCGCGGCGGCCGGGACGAGCCTCACTACCCGGCGGCTTATTCGCTCAGGAGCGCCCAGGAGCCGCCGCAGCACCTCCACTGGGTCACCACGCCGCCGGACATCCCCGGCAGCCGCAACCTGCACACCGGAGAGCGGACGCCGCTGTTCGACGAGCCGCCCGGAGCGTCAGCGGTGGAGCGCGACTGGAACGCGGCGGCGGCGGCGGCGGCGGCGCAGGCTGGCGGCCCGCCTCCGCCTGGTGAGGAGCTTACCTTACCTTAGCTTAGCTTAGCTTATTTTAGCCTATCTTAGCTCACGTAAAATAGGTTAGGTTAACTACGTTATTCTTGTTTAGGTGACGGGAGTTGTCTTGATTTTGTTTAGGTTGCTGAGGTCGAAAGGCGGCCCGTTTCCTTTTGTTGTTGTTGTTGTTTCAAGCGACGATCAAAACAACACAAATAGATGGGATCAAATCAATGCACTTTTATAAGTTATTACAGACAAAAAGAAGTCCGCCATTGAACAGTTTTGGTTAGGGTTGTCCCAATTGGACTTGATTCTTTTTGTTTCTTCTTTCATTTAGTTGTTATCGGTATTGGTATGATAAAGGTCCGATTATTTCTCTTCAAGTCTCATGCCGCGGCTGTTGTTTTTTTTGGGGGGGATTTTTAGAATGTCCACGATGTCCTTTTAACAGGTTTGCCCAGCATCGAGCCAGAAGCTCCCTTTCATTGCCAATTAAAAATCAATTATTATTTTAAACTCTGTTATTAGGGCTGCGCAATTAATCAACATTCAATTTCAATTATTACACTCCACGATTACAAAATCAGTATAATTGTAAAAACGATTATTAATACCAGATTTTGAGTTGTTTAAATGTATGCATTTGCACCTTTTTTAAATTCTAAAATAACTAATTTAATATATTTAGTTTCATCCAAAAGGAACTTGTATAATTATAGTGTTTTAAAGAATTTTATTTGTCTTAATATTTTCCTTTAGTTTTTTTTTTACATTTAAACATGTTGCCAAAACTGTTGTGATTATTATTTTTCCCATAATCAAGCAGCCCAATCTGTTATTATCATAAAACGAAGTATATAAAATATGATTGGGAACAAAATGGTTAATAGCTGCAAGTTTCCACACATAACAGGGATGGATTCGCCCCTAAAAATCTCCAAATTGCTGACATTGCAAAAGTCCACAAATAATTGAAGCTTCCTCATAATTGCTATTTTAAGAAATTCAAAAGAAAGAAACGGTGAGTCGGGTTTAAAAAGAAAGAAAAGAAAACGAGTAATCCAGGATTTCGTTCATATGATCCAAGCATGACATTTGTTGTTGTTTTGTTGTGGTTGCAGAGCAGCTGAATCGTCTCACGGGCTTCGGGATCGGACTGGTCAGGTGATGATGATGATGATGATGATGATGACGATGATGATGATGATGATGATGATGACGATGACGCCATGTTGTGAGTACGATGCCGTTAACTGGCGCTTCTGCGGCCGTGCAGTCTGTTTGCAGAGAACGTGCTGACTCATCCGTGCGTGGTTTTTCGCCGGCAGTGTCAGGTGACCTTTGACCTCACGCCTCCTCCGCCTTGACCTCCGGCCGCGCGCGCCCACGACCTTTGCGTTTGTTTGTCCCGCAGGTCAACTACCAGGCGCGCTGCGACCACCTGACGCCGTTCAGCGCCCTCGCCGTCATGTACGCCATCAGCAAGGCTCAGGTATGCCAGCGCGCTCGCCACCGCCAAAACAAAAGTCGCATGCTGACGGAACCGCTCGGGTTCCGTGAGAAGTTCAGATGGGGAATTAGTGCAAAGATTTCCCACGGGATTTATTGAGTGTCATTAAATGAAGCGTAAAAAGACGCGCTGCATGCATGTTTGCAATTAGAACATGATCTCACAGCTTTGTTTTTGCTTTGTTTATTTAGTATTTTATTTGAATATGTCTTTAAAAAAGTTATTTTTTAGAAATTTGTATTTAATTCTAATGTAATTTAATAAAGTATAAATATGCGGTGAATGCAAATTATTCTGGAATTAAGACAAAAATAAATGGACCAATCGGAAGACGTCTGTAAATGAGTTTATAGCTGTGTTTTTTGTGTTTATATACTGAATAATTTTTTTTTTGTTTTTGTTCAATTTCTGTTACTATTTTCCGTGTAAATGCTCCAGTTGAAAAAAAGTGTTGGAATTGTTTCCGTTCAGGGTCCGAGAGCTTTGTGGAAAGGGATGGGCAGCACCTTCATCGTGCACGGCGTCACGCTGGGAGCCGAGGGGATCATCAGCGAGTTCACGCCGTTGCCACGGTAACCGCCGGCCCTTCTGGGTTTGGTGCGCCGCCTTAACACGCTGCGTTTTTACGGCAGGGAGATTCCTCACAACTGGAGCGGCAAACAGCTGGCCGGACACTTCCTGCTCAAAGGGTTTGTTTTGCACTTCCCTTTTTTTTGTGTGTGGGGGGGGTCAATCGCTTGAAATGTGTCGCACTTTGCTCTTCTCAAGTTTGCAAAGAGGTCGCAAAACGGCGTTTCTTTCCCACGACACGAGTGACCTGATTCGCGAGCCGTCATTCTTTTGCTTTGACTTGAGAGCACAAATTTGAGATGAAAACATTCCATGGCGGCAGAGAATTTGCTGGCAACGCGCAAATCCTGAACGGAGGCTTCCGGCTCTTTGGCTTAGCTTAATGCTAACAAACAATACAAAAGGCCAAAGACAGGCTACGGAATAGCGTCAGTGTGGTCATGTGATGACGACGCAACAGATATGCAAAGATGATTTGAGATGCGAGCCCCGGTCACGGAGCTACTTGAACTTGTATCTCAAGGCGGCAATTTCAAGAGAAGAAAGCAAACAAGTAAAAAGCGATTGCGCTTCCTTCCTTCATCAACCGGCTGAAAATCTTGCTTTTATTTTGACGCTGCGCACGACTTCCTGTTTGCAGTTTGACGGCGGCGGTGGCACTTCCTTTCTACTGCTCCAGCCTCATCGAGACCGTGCAGGTGACGATGTCTTCTCATTTCTTCTCATTGAGGTGCAAAGTTAAGTTGCGCAATTTTGCAAACTTTCCATGGGAATTTCTTTCTGTCCTAAGAAGACATCTATGCAAAATAAATAGATGGCTCTCCTTGCCCACGTGCGAGGGCATTACAGTCGCTTTTTCTTCTTCACATTACGTGACCGAATCCAGACTTTGACGATGCGAGCCCGAGGGCACTTTGACGTCGGTTTCAATCTTTCATCGGATGAGCGCGTCGAAGTCCGCGACATCTGAAGAAAATATTTCAAAATCAATAACACACATTCCCGTGCAAATATTCCTTTTTGACTTTTGTTTCCTGGTCTTAAATGAACCCCTTCAAACCCATAAATGCTTGCAGTGGCCTTGACATATTCTCGTGTCCGAAGCAATAAAAGGCATCATTTGGATGATGTCAGCACTTCATGATTGGATCTTAACTAGTTTCATGTTAAAATGTTGCGTCTAAGCTTGGTAAGTTTAAAACAACCATATTGTTTATCCTGGTGTCCGCAATAACCACTAAAAACGTGTGATGTCGTCTTCAGTCCACAGCAGGTGGAAAAATGAATGCGCTTTGCATGAATTGTGGACACAATTTGAACTTTTCACTGGCGAAAAACGTCGGCGTGCGTCGCGTGTCCCTTTAAAGAAGCAAATTGCAAGCGGCCGAACTCAAGCGTGCACAAAGGACGCTGACGTGACCTGCCGTGACCCCGCAGAGCGAGATCGTGCGCGACGAGTCGTCGTCGGGGCTGCTGGACTGCGTGCGCGAGGGTCTGGCCCGCCTCCTGGGCGTGGGCGCCCCCCACAGCCGCCGGCTGCTGCCGCTGAGCTGCCTGCTGCTTCCCGCCGTCTGCCACGCCGTCCTGCGCTACGCGGTGGCCGCCGCCGTGCAGCGCCTCGCCCTGTGGCTGCACCGGCGCGCCCGCAAGCGGCGGCAGGGCCCGGCCGAGGACCCGCTGGAGGCCCACTTCCCGGAGCTGGCGGCGGCGTGGCTGGGCTCGCTGGCGGCGGACGCGCTGACCTTCCCGCTGGAGACGGCGCTGCACCGCCTCAGCCTGCAGGGCACCCGCACCATCATCGACGCCACCGACGGCGCGGCGGCAAAGAACGGCGGCGGCGGGGGCGGCGGCGGCCCCCCGCTGGTGCTGCCCGTCAACACGCAGTACGACGGCGCGGCCGACTGCTTCCACTCCATCCGCCGCAAGGAGGGCGGGGCCGCCTTGTACCGCGGCTTCGGGGCGCTGCTGGCGCAGTTTGCGCTGCACGGCGCTTTGCTGGCCGCCGCCCGGACGCTTTTCAGGCTGCTGCTGCTGGAGGGCAAAGTGCAGGGTTAGAGGTCGCGCCAGCATCCTCCACAAAAGCGCCGCTGGGCGTGTCCATATTTGGCTGTGAGGAACAAATGACAGCGCTTCAAATTGCTGGTTTTGTTGGCTTTTCTTTTTTTTTTGTGTAATGTGAGGGACGTGTCGGGCGGGCAAGCGTGGGTGCAACATTTCCATCCTCACAAGTGCTACCAAACTTGTTTTTCTTTTCTTTGCTGATATGAATTCCACATAATTGTCATTTCCAACTTGAAAAGGAAAACGTTGCGTGTTGGACGTGCGCATGCGATCTCGACGGCTGACGACGAGATTCCGCCGTCCGCTACATTTGTTTAGTTGAGCACAAAAGCCGGAATTCTTCACCATGTCACTTCCTGTCTGTGTGTGAACGCATGAAGCCAATAATATTTTATTTGTACAAAGTTGTCCTCCAACCAAAGTAGAAAGCAACAAAGAATAAATTATTGTCGTCTTGTTTTTGTCAAATATTAAAATTCTAATCAAAACGTCACATCTCTCTTTTCTTTTTTTATTTAAATAATATTGTCTTGCAGCTGCAAATTGTTCAACCCAAGACACAATTAGGACCGCCTCCTCATTTGAATAACATTTCATGCTGACAGCAGAGCCTTTTAAGTTATTGGCATTTCATTATATTGATCTATTTTTGTATTTATTTCCACATTTACTTTTATATTTTGAATCTCATTTTTAATTTTTGTATTAATTTTTACTTATTTTTTGTTGTTTTTTATTTCCATTCATATTTTTTTTAATCTGTTTTTATTGATTTTTTTGGGGTCCTCCATAGAACACAAGCAAATTAGTTTTTAAGAGAAGGCCAGTACTGCGCGTGCGCGTCTGCTAGAGTGACGTCATCCCCACCCACCCCCACCTGGCCAACCCGGATGTGTCGGGCCGATGACAGCTAGCGTTCCGATGTGTGTTGTTTGTGCGTCCTAGGTCGGTTTCTTTCAAGTTCAGGCGCAGGTGAGCGTTCAACGAGGTCACGTGATCAGTTCGATTCAAGCGGACGCAAAAGGAACGGTAAGAGTCCAAACGTCTCCGGTTGCTTTTATGCTAGCGAGTTAGCAGGATAAATCCTCAATCGTTTTTCTTCTCACTTCGTCTGTTACGGTCGGATTTCAATATGCTGCCTGCTTGTAAACGTTCACGCCGAGCTACTGAATCTTTTCAATAACGTCGTCAATAATCGCCTGATGACGTCAGCAATGATGTTGCCGAACGAGGAGCGTTAATGAGGGTTGGCCAAGATGGCGGCTTGATGAGACGTAGTCTGTCGAGCTCTTAGCGCAAAACGCGATTGCGTTATATTTCCGGGTCAAAGTGGCGTCAATTCCCAAATATTCTGGACCTCACCGTGACAACCGTTGGAAGCGCGATCCATTGAAGATGCCGAAGTCAGGAAGAAGAAGTGAAAGGGGCGGGGAACGTGAAAGTCAAGCTAATGCTAATGCTAAGATTGCGATGCACAGCTTTTGACTTTTATTTTCAGGTGTTTTGGGGATCTTTTGGTCTTTTGTTTGTTTTTGCTTTTTCTTACAAAACAGTTTTTCTGGGGAAGAGAAAAAAAAATCTTGTTGTTTTACTTTTTGTACAAATGATCAAATAAAAAGGCTATTTTGGTAGATATTGTAAAATGATGTGTTTTTCTTATTTTTGTAGGAAAAAAGGTCCAAACAACTCTAGTTTTGTTTGAATTTGTGGTTATCGTTCCCTGGTCATTATTTTTACTTGTGCTAATCTTGACAATGTATGTTTCATCTATCTAAAGCTAATATCTTTATTAAGTTGAAGCTTTCTGAATGGATCTTTCACCAAATGCTACGAAATGTGACAAAACGCAAAGCCTTGTTTGTTCTTGCCAAAGAGTTGAGGACGAACCTCGTCTACTTCCAAGAGATTCGCTCGCTCGCTTGCAAAGGATCCCAACTTGTGGAAATCACAGCGGGGGCGTAACGGCGACTGCTTCTCTCATGGAACAAAACACTCAGCTGGAGTTGCCGCTTTGAAAAACAGGTACGATGGAGACGTTTGTTTTACTGAATGCGAGGCAGCTGCCAAACGATACTATTTAATGATCAAGTAAAAGTAATGTGAACGGGTCGAACAAAAAATGGGAAAATGATCCTCTTTTTATGCTGATTGAGGATTTATCCTTACGCTGGTTTTCCGAATGCTGTTTTATTGATCGGAGGCCGTTTCAAGATAACAGCATGGATGAAAAATGGCCTTCCGGAAGAAAAAGTCTTTGTTTGTTGATTCTTTTTTTAGGTGTTTGTGGTTGGTTGTGGGCGTGGCCCGTGGTTGGTTGTGGGCGTGGCCCGAGGCCGGCGCGTCAGGATGAGCGGGGCGGCGCTGGCGGTGGAGATGGTGGTGGTGTTCTTCCTGGCGCTCTTCCTGCTGCACCGCTACGGCGACTTTGGCAAGCAGCAGCGCATGGTTCTGTTCGGGACGCTGCTGGCCTGGTACCTGTGCTTCCTCATCGTCTTCATCCTGCCGCTGGACGTCACCACGGTGGGTCCCGCCTTCGCTGGCGGCGTGCCGAGCGCCCGTCTCATCTGTGCCGTCTTGCAGACCATCTACAAGCAGTGCAAGATGGATCACGCCGCGGGCCCGCCCCTGTCCAATCGCACGTCAGGAAACGCATCGGCGCCGCCCACTCAGAGGTCGGTGCGCTCCGTGCGTCCGGGTGACGCAAATGACGTAATCCCGCTTTTGTTTCCCACCGCAGTGCGCAAACGGCGTGCTACAAGCCGTGGAGCTACATCCCGGACGGCGTCATGCCCGTCTTCTGGCGGGTGGTCTACTGGACCTCGCAGTGCCTCACCTGGTCAGTACGCCGAGCGCGCCGACTGGGCGCTGGACGATGATTGGCGGGCGGGCTTTGTGGGCGCCGATGGGTGGACTGACGGCGCCTGTCCGACGTTGTCCAGGTTGCTGCTGCCGTTCATGCAGTCGTACGCGCGCTCCGGCGGTTTCTCCATGGCCGGCAAGGTCCAGACGGCCCTGATCGAGAACGCCATCTACTACGGCAGCTACCTGCTCATCTTCGGCTCGCTGCTCATCTACGTGGCCGTCCACCCCGAGTGGCGCCTGTCCTGGTCAGAGCCGCGCGCCCTTTCGGCCATTAGCCGAGGCTAACGCTAACGCCAGCGCGCGGATGTGCGCGGCCGCCGGCAGGTACGAGCTGCAGACCATCGGCATCACGGCGGCCAACACGTGGGGTTTGTTCCTGCTGGTTCTGCTGCTGGGCTACGGTCTGGTGGAGATCCCGCGGTCCTACTGGAACGCCTCCAGGCACGGACACTTGCTCCTCAAGACCTACTTCAAGGCCTCCAAGCTCATGACGGAGAAGGCGGACGCCGAGGAGAACCTGGAGGACGTCATGGAGGTCAGTGCGGGCGGGCGGGACCAACGCCGACGGCCGTTAAGCGCGCCAAAAGTTGACGATTGGCAAAAAAAACACAAAAGAAATTGAGAACGATTCTTCAGTAAACGCTTCCTTTTCAACTCCCAACTGGCTGCGGGAAATTGAAGTTCAAGACAAAAACAAGCCCGCGGTGTCATTGATGACATCATCGATGACATCATCGATGGTGAAAATCTTTGCTGGCCGCAGCCTCGTTTTGTTCCAAAAGCTGAAATGCTTTTTCTTCTTCGTTCTCGTTCAGGAGGTGCGAAAGGTGAGCGAGGCCGTCAAGTACAACCATCCTCTGCGGAAGAGCGTCGACACCATCCTCAGGAAGGTGAGTCGCGCGCGTCTCCCCCGCCCTCGCCCTCGCCATCCCTCACACCCGCGTCCCACACGCCCCTCAGTGCCCCGCGGACTACCAGGACAAGCTGGGCCGCAACATGGACGACTACGAGGACTTTGAGGACAAGCAGACGTTCCCCAGCGAGAGGAGTCTGGTCAAGCTTCACAAACGGGTGAGGGGGGCGTGGCCTGCGTCCGGCGGAGCGCCGCCAGCTAGCGTGCTAACGCGTGGAGCGCTAACGTGCAGGTGATCTACGCCGTCCAGCGGCACAAGCGCACGCGCGTGCAGTGGCACATGCTGCTGCAGGACGCCTTCCACCTGGAGGACGTGGCCCGGAACGAGAGCGGCGCCACGCGGCGCTTCGTGCGCGCCTTCCCCCCCGCCGACACCCCCGGCTGGTTCTGCAGATACGTCTACACGCCCACCGCAGGTACGCAGACGCGCAAATGTCACACAAAGCCGCTCCCCGATCTCAAATCAAGTGTCAACAAAACCCAGGCAGGCTGCTCACTTTTTCTTTCTTTTTTTTAACAAGTGGACGCAATGTGCTGCTTTGTTTACAAATATGCATCATTATTAAGTGTTTAATTTCTACACATATTGAAGGCAAGTTGTTGTTGATGTTGAACAAATCGGAAACATGACCAATGATGCCGTTTCCGACCAAGTAGCGTCTCAAATGTTGTCCAATTTGGGAGGTTTTTCGGGAGGAGCAAAATGGCGGCTTCAAAAGTCTCGTCCTATCCAGTCACGTATTGAGATGAGCGTTTGTGGCAAGATGGCCGTCTGCCAGGATGGACGGAGACGCATTCGGGAAACCCAACGTCCCGGTTGCAAAAGTTGCAAAAAGGACGGCTTTGAAGGCGCCCATGTTGTGGTTTTGCCTTCAGAGTGGTACTGGGAGTGCCTGCTGAAGCGCGGCTTCTACCGCGTGCTGTCGGTGGTCCTGGCGCTGTTCAGCGGCGCCGTGGTCTGGTCCGAGTGCACCTTCTTCAGCACCAAGCCCGTCCTGTCGCTCTTCGCCGTCTTCATCCAGCTGGCCGAGCGCGACTACAACTACCTTTACATCCAGGTGAGGGCGCACCTGGCCGGCGGGCCAGCGACTCCGCCCACTTCAAGGTGGGCGTTGGCTTGCGTCTGCCGCCGCCTTCAAAACACCGCCAATTTCAGGACCAAAATGTCAACTTTGAGGGCGGCGGTGGCCTGGTACGGATACAAATCGTTTTCACATCGTCAAATATTTTACTGGCCCGCTTTTTATTTGTGTCGCCGTCTGTGTTTACGGTCAATAAATCCTTTTTTTCCTTCAAACAATCCTAACTTGTCATCTGACGATGAACATTACAAAAAAAAAAGGAAAGACGATTCCACATTGAATCGATTTCAGCAGCAAAAATCTGCTGGCTGATTGTGAAATACTTCTTCTTTGAAATGTCGTGTCAAACAAAATAGCGTGCTGCCATCTAGTGGCCGGTGGAAGAAAGGCAGCGTTTCAGAGTTCCACGAAGGCCAAATTGTGGTCATTAATGAAAACTTGCAAGAATCCTGGGAAGGCTTCATTAGGGCGCCACCAAAACGTGCCGCATAGTTGCTCAAAATGGCGTTGCAATATTTAACGTGCCTGAAGAAGCGACAATTTTTATGATTCCATTTTTCCACGTAACAAAATAAGCAAACTTCATGTATTCGTAATCAATTGTAATTCCCGCTCAATAATGTGCAACTATTGGATGGCGGTTCACATTTTAGTGAACGTCAAATTCAGATCAAAGCCTCAAATTGCGAATGAAACTTTTTTGCATGTCTTGACGATATTGCGATTATGGATCTCATTTTTTGATTTGGTGATAAAGCGTCACGAAAATGAGACGTGACTTTTGTGTGAGCGCGGAAGCGTTTGCGTGCCGGATCCAATCGGCCTGCGCTGTCCCGCCTCGGCTTGCCCGCTAACCCGCCGCTGTGCCGTGCGTGTCCACCAGGTGGCGTGCTTCATCACCATCTTCTTCCTGTGCTCGTGCGTCTACTCCACCGTCTTCCGCATTCGCGTCTTCAACTTCTACTACCTGGCGCCGCATCACCAGACGGACGCGTACAGCCTGCAGTTCAGCGGCATGTGAGCCAGCCGCGCCTTCACCCCCCCTGCCTCCAGATCGCCTTTGACTTGGGCCCGCCTCTTCCCCTTCAGGCTCTTCTGCCGCCTGACGCCGCCGCTGTGTCTCAACTTCCTGGGGCTCATCCACATGGACGCCGCCATCTCGCACCAGCACAAAGAGCAGACGGCGTACACCTCGGTAAGCCGTCGTTTGCCGTCGTTTGCCGTCGTTTGCCGTCGTTTGTCGTCGTTTGCCGTCGTTTGTCGTCGTTTGCCGTCGTAAGCCGTCGTTTGCCGTCGTTTGCCGTCGTAAGCCGTCGTTTGTCGTCGTTTGCCGTCGTTTGTCGCCGCCGCCGCCTTGACGTGTTCTTCCCGTGTGGCAGATCATGGGCTCCATGCGCGTGCTGTCCTTCGTGGCCGACGGCTTCTACATCTACTACCCGATGCTCATCGTCATCTTGTGCATCGCCACCTACTTCAGGTAAACCGACAAACCGAAACCGGCGGCTCATCGGCGGCCGCTCGAGGCAAATTCTGCCGACGGCAGCAAAAATTGCTCAAAATGACGATGACGGCACCAAAAGGCCGTTTTACAAATGGGTCCAAAACAGCATTTTTTTCTGGTCCCTCCATTTCAAATAAGCGGCATTTGTTTGGTACCGTCGAAAGTTTCAAGTGGGTTTGAAAAATGAAGGCAATGAAGTTGAACTTTGCACTTTGCTTAAATCGTGTCCTGCTCAGACCAGGAAGGAGGAGGAGCTTCGGACCGCCGACGGTCACTTCTCGACGCGGCCAATTCACGTCAAAGCGGCCGATTGGCTGCCACGTTTCTCACGGGACGTGATGCGCTCCAATTGCATTCGGGAAGCGAAAGCGAGCCTCGTTATTCGCCGTCTGTCAAACGTTTGTTTTCTTCCCGCGTCTCGCCTCAGCCTGGGAACGCGTCTGCTCAACCTGCTGGGCTTCCAGCAGTTCATGGGCGACAGCGAGCTGACGTCAGACCTGGTGGACGAGGGCAAGGAGCTCATTCGCCGAGGTGGGTGCCGCCTCGCCGCTAGCACGCCGGCGAGCGAGCGCCGGCCGCGCTGACCCGCCCACCTGCCGGCGCGTGTGCTTTGTTTGCCCGCAGAGAAGCGAAAGCGCCAGCGGACGGAAGACGGCGAGAACAGACGGCGCGTGAGTGGGCCGGCCGACCTCGTTGACGGCGTTCGGCGTTGACGGCGTCGACGGCGTTGACGGCCATGCGTGTCTTTCAGGAGTGGAAGGAACGCTACGGCAACGGCAGGGAGGAGCCGAGCGCCAGGGGCCGCAACAGCCACGAAATGAAGGAGACGGGCTACGCCCACCACGCCAACAACACGCGTCAGTTTTCACGCCTGCTTTTCACGTCACATGATGGATTTTTTTTTTTACAATTCTTAAAACCGACGAGAAGTTTTCAAATGTCCGAGAAATTTGCTGGCGGTGCAAAGGTCGTCTGAGCCGCGAGAATCCCTCCAAAAAACGACCGCGAGTGAACCGTCAAATTCCATCAACAACTTGCGATGGCCGTCGATCGTCGCCCGTTTGGATTCACGACTTCAGTTTGAGTTCAACTTTGTTCCCAATTCAATTGACTTCGTTTCCATCCAATATTGATCAAGTTGCGATGGAAATGAAATAAATAATATTTACTAATCGAACCTGAGCTGGCAGTTGTCAGCCGGCGATTGCGTCGTGCGGGTTCTTCAATTTCAGTTGCAAAAGTTCAATTTCTATTAAAAAATGTATTCAGTTGAATTGAATTGCAATTCAAATTAAAAAATCGATTTCATTTCAAAAATTTCAATTCAACATTTTCAATACAATTTTAGTTTAAAATGTTATTTCGTTCTTTCGAAGAAATGAAAGAATCAGAAACAATTGCCCCGAATCGACACACACAAAAAGTAAATACATCAAAAAAGTCAAGACAAACGAAATGACATCCAAACAGTCGAGACGCTTTCAGAGTAGCAATGAAAGAAAATAATTGCTGCCGAAAAGGCGCCGTTCGCCGGCAACCTGCTAGCGTGCGTCCGTTAGCGTTGACGCTACGTTGCCTTTGCGTTTCAGCCGCCAAGTACCTGTGCCGGTCCGCCACGTGGGCCGAGCGCGACTGCTCGGAGCTTCTCCGGGACCAGGAACCTCTGGACTTCAACGCCGACTCGCTGGCGGACGACGACGAGCCGCGGGATGCCGGCAGGTAAAGGCGCCGGCACCGGCCGCTTTCCGCTTGCCTTCTATCGGCGGGTTGTTTTTATTGGCTGGTTTTGTCTCACTCGTCGTTGCGCTTCAGACCCGCCGGCGGACGCTACCTGTCCATGTCGTCGTCCCGCAGCGGCATTTTTGACGACGTGTGAGCTCCGAGACGGCGCCAGCCCGACGCCCGCACCCGTCCCACTTTGGCCAAGTGGAGCCGCCGCTTGTTGCACGAGGTCGACGGCGGCCGAGCCATCCCAAGTTCCCGCTCGTGTTTTGTCTCGTGCCAGCCACGCAAGCTCGTTTTTGTAGGATGTAAATATTGATTGATATCGATTGGAAATATTTATGGATGTTTGTTTGTGCAGTCCAATGTCAATAAAGCTGGTCAGTCACTGTTTGCGTGCGCCGACGAGGCGGACGGCGTCTTTGGCTTCGTCTTCGGCTTCGTCTTCGGCGTCTTTGGAAAGCATTTGCAAAAGTTGCCTTTCCAAATCCCCGTCGGTTCGAATGCTTGCTGAAAAGGTCAAGTAAGCCTTTAAAACGCTTCGTGTGCCCAAACTGTAAATCCACTTTTATAAAACGACTTTTTATAAAACGACGAGAAAGCCTGCTACAAAATGTGTATTTTGAAACCCGATTTTGCGACCCGAACCTGAGTCTAAAGTCCTACTTTGAAACTGTAACGCAAGTTTGAAGTCATCGACCTCGTTTGGAACCCGAGTTCAATCCGTCATTTTCAACCCCAATCTGACGTGGACAGCCTCAAGTGAATTTAAAACACGGCACGTTTAACTCGAACCCTACGTTGAAAGCCGAAAACCAAAGTCGAGTAAGGGTTGCAAACTGGGCTTACGTTTCCGAATCGCTGCCCGAAGTGAAGGTTAAAACTTCAAATGAGGGTTTTTAAACTTGCCTTTCAGACAAATGCAAGTTTTAAGACCTCGGGTGACGTTTCAAATGTACGCTTGAGCTTTCTACGAAAGGTTCCAATCTCGGGTTCGGCGGCATGTGTGGACCTTGAGACGGACGGAGTTGGTCAAGATGGGCCTGATGGAAAGGACGTGGCATTCACAAAGGAGCCACCAGAGGGCGCTTGATGTGCGCAAAATCTGAATATTTTTCTACATCAGCTCCAAAAGGAACTTGCATTAATTAGAAAGAAATTCGTCTTCATATTTTTTTACATTTCTTTGATTTGTACCAAAAATCCTAATTGCAATTAGGACCAAATTCATCATGATTAATATTCATAATATACTTGCTGGTGCTTTTCTTTCTGCGTAAAAAAAGTTTCCTCTTTGCAATCGAATTGACCCCCAAAGCGTTTTGAACAGCACGTTAGCTTAGCGTTAGCTTAGCGTTAGCTTAGCGCTGGCTTCCATCCACTTGATGCAAGCGACTTTGCAACGAGCGGCCAATGGCGCGAAAGTTTGCTCGTGTTAGCAAAGCGGTGCATTTCCCTTGGCGTCCATTTGTTCTTGTTCGAATAAAAACAATAACGTCTTTATTCCCAACGCTTTTTCCTGCTGAGAGCGCCAAGGAGGCGGAGCCGACCCCAGGTGACTAAATGGATTGAAATTCGCAAACGCTAGCAAAAAAGAGTCTTTTTCAACCTGCACTTACATTCTATTTGTGTGCAGCACAACAGCTAAATGCTGCTTCACCAAATTGTGTTGACACCAAAACGTAAAGTGCCCTTTCGCACCCAGATGGTGCGAAAGGGGTTAGTTGGCGCGGAGGGGCGTGGCCAGTATGTGTAAATTTGCATATAGCCACATGACTTTTGACACCTGTGGCTATTTTGAGCTGCTGGCATTTAAGGACACGTGGACATGTGGATCTTCTGTTGACCTTTAACCTGCACGCAAATATTGACCACTTACTTAACAAGGGCTCCAAAATGGCATCATTTGTTCAACGCTTATTTGCTGTCTCGTGTCAGGTTTTGTAAGAAGCACATTTGGTGGACTCCAAGCGTCCCTGCCCGCTGACGTTTCGCTCTTCACCTTTGACCCTCGCACGCCCCCTTCGGAAAGCAGGTGGCGTGACGTCACGATCACTCGGCCGGGGCCTCTCCCGATTGGTCGCTCGGGGCTGGCCACGTGTCGCGCGAGTGTCTCGGACCGGAAGCGATCAAACTGCGCGTCCTCGCAAGTAGACGTTCAGCGACAAGTGGACGCACGCACGCACGCACGCACGCACGCCGGGCCGCGCAGGTAAAAGAGGGACGCGCGCGCGCGTGCGCTTGACTTGCAGACGCGAGGTCACTCGAGGTCAGCTGATATTTGGGGGGCGGGGACTGGAAGGTTGTGCAGGTGGCGATGAATTGTTTGGCATGAGAGCAGCAGGATCGTTTTCAAGACGACGCGAGCGCTTCTTCCAAATTTCTTTTCATTCCTGAAGCAATTTGGGGCTCGACATTTGAGAGGTGAGTTGGTTTCAAACTTTTCGGCAGTCCGAAACGCTTCACGCAAGCAGAGAGAGAAAACGAAAAACTTCAAGTCACAATCGTCGTGGGCGTGAAGAGAAATGTGCAAAGATGCAAACTTAAAACGAGTAGTTTGTTCGTTTTTATCCAATTCAATTGATTACCAGAATAATTGACGCATTAAAATATGACCAAAATCACAGCACACGTTCCAATGTCCATTTATTCTGATAAGTAGGTCGTGAAATACAAACATTGACCAGAAGATTGCGCAATAGGACGCAACTGAGGCCTTCGGGTTCCGCGGCTCACAAGTATGGACATACCTGGCGTGCGTGTGCTCAACCTTCTATACAAGGTGAATAGTTTAAAATAATAATAAAAAAGTTCCTTACTTCACGAAAGCCCCAGTGGCGACAGGAAGTGGCTGTTGGAGCCACTTCCTGTGACGTAGGAGATAAATTATGCTTGCTTCATGACAAGACTGAGAAGTGTTTATATGAAGCACATTTTTATTGACAAAATACAAAATTAAACCGGTATTTATATGTACGACATCAAATGTTTTTATTATGGGAGTCGGGCGATTAACATTTTTAATCATAATTAATCGCATGACTTCAATAGTTAACTCTGGATTAATCGCAAATTTTAAATCTGTTCTAAATCGTACAATCATTTTTTCCCGAAGTTTTCGTACTCTTGTTAACATAAAAGTGGGGGGGGGGACGTTTAACGAATTGCAATACGGCTGCATGTCTTAGTCATTGATACAGTCATTATTAAAATTGAGATAAAATGATAAAGTCGTACAGGAGTGTGATATTGATTTGTGTTGGTCATTTTTCTGCCACTAGAGGGCATAATTGCATTTTTCATAATTGCTTTCTTTTCATATTAAGAGCGATCTCATCTGTAACATAAAAATAACTTTTCAATTTTTTTGAATTGTCAAATCCAATTGACCCCAGTCTCCACAAATATATGCATTATTATTATTATTATCATTTTGACGTGAACGTGTCCGCTGCGATGCGACTTGATTTCCCTCCCAAGTTTGGGGCGGTCATTAATTGCGCGTAAAGAAAAAAAGAAAAGAAAAAGTGGTGTTAAAGGAAGTGACGTTGCCAGCCGTTTTTATACCTCAATCTGTTCTTGTATTTCAAACATTTGAATGAGGCGGCGCCATTTTTGTGGGCGTCGTTGCTGAAAGGCGCCGTCGGCCGGCGGGAATAATCCAAGTGACGTCATCCGACGTTGTCGCGAAAGCTCAAGCAAAAGTTTTTGCCCTGTGTGTGTTCCTCACAGCGATGCTAAGCTAACACGCTAAGCCAGGCGCCGCCAACATGCCGACGGACGTGGCGCTGCCCCTCCTCCTGTCTCCGGAGGACTTTGCGTACCGCAGCCCGACGGGCCGGCGCCACGAGCGCGCCTCCAGGAAGGCCAAGAAGCAGGTGACCTTCGCCGACCATCGAGGTTTGCCCCTTGCCAGGGTCAAGCTCTTCTCCCACTTCAAGGACGCCATCCGCATTCCCGCCAACGTCCGCCTGACGCCCGACAGCCCGGCCAGCCCGGACGCCGACGCCGAGCGGCTGGTCCTGGACTTCAGCCCGCCGGCGTCCGACTACGTCCTGTTCCGCCGCAGCCTGGACAGGAAGTGCGTGTGCCTGGAGAAGTGCGTGCTGAAGGAGCGGACCCTGGCGGGCACGGTCAAGGTGAAGAACTTGTCCTTCGAGAAGCGCGTGCGTCTGCGCGTCACCTTCGACTCGTGGCAGAGCCACTCGGACGTGGAGTGCGTCTACGTCCGGGACGCGTACCCCGGCGCCTCGGGCGACACCTTCTCCTTCAGCCTGGCCCTGCCGCAGCCGCTGGCTCCTCGCCGCCACGTGGAGTTCGCCGTCTGCTACCAGGTGGCCGGCGCCGAGTATTGGGACAGCAACCATGGGCACAACTACCGCATCGTCCGGGCCAAGGACAAGCGTCAGCGGGACGGCGAGCGCCACTTGGACTCGGGCATCCCCTTGGACGCTTTCGGGAGCCTCACGTGCGGACACGGCATCCTGCCCGAGTGGCCCAGCTACGCCGGATACGAGAACGTCGGCCCCTACTACTGAAGGGCGCCGGAAGCCGTCGTGCTTTGGTGAATGGAGAAACCGAACGCCGCTCGGTGATGTCGTCAGATGTGACGCGACTTTCTCAAGGTCTTTGGAATCCAACAAAATGTTTTAAATGAATGAAAGCCTTCTTGATAATAAAGACAAGCGCTTTTAAATGTGTTGAAGATCATCAACGTCACGTGACCACTGGATTTCGCAATGGTTGTTTTTCTTAATTGTTTTTATTGGATGAAAATAAACGTTTTGATCTACTTGCTTCCGAATGCACTGCAAGGCCATGTGGTGACGTCACTTCCAGGTTAACCTACTTTTGATCTGCAGTGACACGCGATGGCCACTAGAGGGCCGCTGAAGTCACATCAAAAGTATACTTTAAAAATGTTCATAACACGTGACATTCTGTGTGATCGTTTCGTCTAATGTACGAAGACTTAATACTGCCCAAGAAAAGAACAAAAGCAGAAAATGGAGTAAAGAATCAACTAATGGAAACCGGAAGTAGCATACTGTAGAGTAAAAAAAAAATGGCTGCACGATTACATTTTATTGAGTTTGTTGAAGATGCGTGTTGTGCGGCGGACGATTAAAAAAAAAATCAAATACGCAAGTATACTTTATCATAAAAAATGAGGTGATCTTAACTGAAATTGAATGTAAAGGACATGAAATCAATATGGTTGACATCACTTTTTTTACGTGTTACGTTGCCGAGGACGACGTCAAGAAATGGAATTTAAAAAAAAATGCGAATAATGAAGACTCAGACAAATTTGTAAACAGGAAGTAGAGCGGGGATGATGACGTCACCGTCCTCACTTTCTCCGCAGCTGCAGCAGGAAGCGAGACGGGACAGGAGGAGAAGAGAAGAGAAGAGAAGAGAAGAGAAGAGAGGAGAGGAGAGGAGAGGAGAGGAGAGGAGAGGAGAGGAGGCTCCGAGGAGGAGCGCGTCTCGGCCGCCATGTCGACGCCGCCGCGGCCCCTCGCCTTCGTCGTTCTTCGTTTCCTTTTCTTCGTCGCGTGAGCGCCAGCGCGTCGACGTCGACTGGCAGGCCATGAAGCCCCGCCTCCTTCCCGGTCAAGGCGTCTCGCGTTGCTGCCAGCAGATCTGCTCGCGCGGAGGCGGCTGACATGACGGGCGAGCCATGAGGACCCCGAATGAGAACAACAAGGAGCGGGGGGAGCCGAGGCCGCCGCCCCCCCCGGAGGACAAGCTGAAGCTGTGGCGCGCCGCCGCCCTCCGCTCCAGGAAGCTGCGCAGCGACCTGCGCCAGCTGCCCCCCTACCCCAAAGACGCGGACCTGTGCCACGTGGAGGCCTTGAACCTGGGCAACCGCCTCCTGCGCGAGCTGCCCGAAGGCCTGGCGTCCGGTCTGGACAACCTGCGCGTGCTGGTGCTGCGCAGGAACCACTTCGCCACCGTGCCGTGCGCCGTGTTCGACTTGAGGCAGCTGGTGGAGTTGGACCTGAGCCACAACCGGCTGAGGGGCGTGGCCGAGGGCCTGGGCCGGCTCAGCGCGCTGAAGAAGCTCAGCGTGAGTCACAACAACATCCAGCAGCTGCCGGAGCGCATCGCCGCTTTGGAGCTGCTGGAGGAGCTGGACGTCAGCTTCAACGACCTCCGCGAGGTGCCGGCGTCCTTCTGCCGCCTGGCCAGGCTTCGCACCCTGGACGTGGACCACAACAAACTGGGCCGCTTCCCTCCCCAGATCCTGGCGCTGGCCCACCTGGAGGAACTGGACTGCTCGGGGAACCAGTTTGAGGTTCTGCCCGAGGAGGTGGCGGAGCTGAAGAGCATCAAGATCTTGTGGCTCAGCAACCTCCGCTTGAGCTTCGTACCCGACACCTTCTGCCACCTGCGCCACCTGGAGAGCCTGATGCTGGACGGGAACCAGCTGGCCGCGCTGCCGCACGCTTTTGGCCGCCTGCGAGCCCTCAAAATGCTCAACTTGTCTTCCAACCGGCTGACGGACTTCCCGGAGGCTCTCCTGGACATTTCGGGGTTGGAGGAACTCTACCTGAGCAGGAACCGGCTGACTCGGGTTCCTGGGGAAATGGGCCGCCTGCGGAACCTGGCCAATCTCTGGCTGGACAACAACGACATCACGTACCTGCCGGACTCGCTGGTGGAGCTGGTGGAGCTGGAGGAGCTGGTCCTCCAGGGGAACCAGATCGCCGTCCTGCCCGACCACTTTGGAAAGCTGGCCAAGGTCAACATCTGGAAGGTGAAGGGCAACCCGCTGGTGCAGCCGCCGTACGAGGTGTGCATGAAGGGCATCCCGCACATCGCCGCCTACCAGCGGGACTCGGCCCACGCGCCGCTCAAAGTCGGGCCCAGACTCAAGCTGGTCCTGATTGGACTGGAGAACGCCGGCAAGACGCGACTGCGGCAGAGCCTGCTGAGCCGCAGTCACGACGTCCACGCGAGCCAAGGGATCCAAATGGGCGTGTGGACGGCGGAGGGCGGCCCCGCCTTCCTGCTGTATGACCTGCCCGGGACGCCGCAGCTGGACCTCGTCAAGCCCTTCTTCTTGTGCCCGTCGGCGCTCTACGTCCTGACCGTCAACCTCCGGGCGTACGCCCCGTGCCACTTCTACGCCCACGTGGGCTACTTCCTGCACCTGCTCGGCGCCAAGGTGCCCCGCGCCGTGGTGCTGCTGGTGGGCACGCACGCCGACCTGTGCGGGGAGGCGGAGCTCATGGAGAAGAAGCTGGACGTGCATCGGCAGGTGGGCCTGCAGCAGGCCGGGGACGTCCTGGTTCTCAGCCGCTTGGCGCTGAAGGTGGAGCAGGCGTTGCAGCGGGGCGAGGCGGCGCGCTCGTCACGTCCGCACGAACCCTTCTACGCCGTCTCCGACCACAACCTGCGGCGGAAGAAGGATCGACTGCGCTTTCTTCTGGATCGCCGCCTGCAGATTCTGTCCCCGTTGCTGAGCGTCAGCTGCGTCGGGACCCACCCGGCGGGCATCCGGCGCCTCAGGGAGAAACTGGCGTCCGTGGGCCGGCACCCCGGCATCTTCCCCGACCTGTGCCGGGTGCGGCCCAGGTCCTGGCGCACGCTGGAGGAGCTGCAGCTCAAGTCGGAAGGACTGTGGTTGACCCGCTGGGACTGGGCCCGCCTGGGCCGGCAGGCGGGGCTGACGGACCAGCGTCTGCAAAGCGCCTTGTCCTACCTGCACCGAAGCGGGACGCTGCTGCACTTGGAGGACAGCCCCGCACTCAAGGACTACGTCTTTCACAACCCGCCGCGCTTCCTCGCCATCCTCAACGTCTTCTTCCGACCGCCGGCGCCGTCCGGCGGCGAAGGCCAGAACCTCACGCCGGCCCAGCTGCAGCATCACCTGGAAGGTTTCCGTAGCCGCGGCCTCCTGCCGTCCGGCGCCATCCTGCACATGCTGCGGCCCCTCGTCCAGACCCAGCGCGACGTGGACATGATCCTGGAGCTCCTGGACAAGATGGGCGTCTGCTACTGCGTCAACAAACCGCGCGCAGGTCGGCCCGTCCAAGGCCACGCCGAGCTCTGGTACAAGTTTCCCGGACACGTCGGCGCGGAGGAGCCGGAAGCCGACGGCGGTTTGGAACTCAACGGGATCTCGGAGACGGAAGCCAGCGTGGGCCGGGCGCCGGCGTCGTGTCCGCCGGCGTCGTGCCCGCCGGCGTCGTGCCCGCCGGCGCCGTGCCCGCCTTTCTCAGCAGAGCAGCTGCAGATCCGGTACAGTTTCCCCTTCCTATTCCCGCCCGGACTCTTCGCCCGCTTGGCCGCGCGAATCGACGGCCACGTGGCCCGCCGCTCGGACGGCCGGCGCCGCATCTTGGCGTACCGCGGGAAAGTGCCGGTGGTCATCAGCCAGCGGGCCGGCACGCTGGCGGTCGGCAGCCGCGCGGCGCTGCCCAACATCTGGACGGCGTGGCAGGCCGTCACGCCGCTGCTGCGCGAGCTGGACGCCCTCCTGGACGACTGGCCCGGTCTGCACTACCACAAACACGTCATGTGCGCCAAGTGCCTGCGAAGCGGCTCGGACAGCCCGCACGCCTTTGCCGGTAAGATAACAACCGCTGCGATTGTCGCTGATGAGGCCATTTTGTCAATAATGAAGACAAACTCGTTCACGAAAATCTTTCGGGGTCATAAAACCTGAAAAGATTTGCAAAATCTCCGTTTCTTTTTCCACATGACGGATCAAAAATAGGGAGCGGCCGATCATCGGTGCCGATGTTTGGCATTTTGACAAATATCGGCCTTTTTATGCGTCTGAATCGGAATCTTGTTTGACAGTATTTTCTCTTTTACTGCAAATGAATATCGGCTTGAAATATTGCTTATCGGTCTCCTTGACGACAAATAATCGGTATCGTTCTATCATTACCAAAAAAACAATTGTGTGCATTTAATCAAAATACATAATTATAGCGTTTCAAATCCTCTTATTTGTCTTAATATTTTTAAATGTTTAAACACATCCTTGTTTTATATCAAAAAATAATCGTTTGAATAATCGTGATTTAAATTCTGACCAAAATAATTAGGATTCTTATGTTTTCCATAATGAAGCAGCTGAACTTCATTTGATGTTGCCAGATGTGCACGGACGCCATTTAACGGCTTTGAATGTGATCGTGATTGGTTTCAGATTTGTTGATTTCAGCCGCTGTCAACGTCAGCTAAGGCGTGAATGAAAACAAAAATGGTCGCCGCGTGTCACTGACGGCAAGTCAATCCTGTTACGGGAACGTGTCTCGATCCCACGCACACACACGGGATTTGCGTGGCACGCACGTGCGCGCACACATGCGCCGCCTCGGATTTAACGTGTTGCGATGCGGCTCACGTGGCGGCCCTGGCCCCGCCCACTGTAAGGGCCGTGGGGGGGTCACGCCAGGTCAGTCATGCTGATCGTGTCAGCACACGCACGTACACAAAAATACACAGGCAGAAATACACAAATTTGCACAAATTGGCAGACGTGTGCACACGCTTGCAGAAAAAACACTTCAAAAAAAGAAAAGATTATGAAAAATTCGGAATTAATTCAAATTCAAATTAAAATTTGTCATCGTAATGAATCGCATGACATCACTAGTGAACTCACAATTATTCCAATTTGAAATCTGTTCTAAATGTACAATAAAAACATTTTTAGGTTTTCATACTCTTGTTAACAAAAGTGGGGGGGAAATGATAGAATAATAGAAATATTTCAAATGAATTTTTGCCGTTTCTAGTCGTCAATGGCAGTGAACGAGCACGTGTGCTTTCAGGAGAGCTTCTGTCCCAGCGACGTCCCGACGGCGTGAGCGAGCTGACGTGCCCCAAGAATTCTTCCGAGCAAGTTGACGTGGCTTTGGTCTACCCGCCCACGCCAACGGACACGCCCCCATCCACGCCCACGCCCGCCCCGATTGGCCCAAAGTGACCCCGCCCGCCCAAGTGAGCACAACCTTGCCTGACCATGCTAGCCGTTAGCGATGTTAGCGGCATTCGCTCTTGGATTGTGACGCTAGCTGCTACTGATGCTAGTAGCATTAGCTGGTACCTAACAATACTAGCCATTAGCAATGTTAGCAACATGTTCACTAGCATGGCTAACATCATATTAACAGCCAATCAAAAAATTCTAATAAATAAAGGAATTATTTTTAAAAAAATAATAATTATTAAACATTATTAATAATCTTTTTTTTTTTACTTGTTTTCCTTAAAAAATGTAATACATAAAATATAAAACAATAAAAAATAAGTGATAAAAGTATACAAAAGATAATACAGTAAACAAAAAGAATTCAACAACAAAAATAATAGATACTAGAAAAAAACAACTAGCATGTTTTCATGTTCTCTAGCATTTCTAATGTTTGGTAGCACATGCTAACAACGTTGTTGTTAGCATTTTCATTAGCATAGCTAATAAACGTGCTTAATAGTCTTTCTACCATTAAAATGTAAATAGGATCAATAAAAATGCATTTAAAAACATTATTTTTAAAATGTAAAACTTTTTTTTTAAATGTCAAAAAAAGAACAAATAAAAAAGAAATTGTAAAACTGCTAACATGTTCCCTATCATGGCTAACTTCATTTTAACACAGCAAACATAACAAAGAAAAATAAGATCAAATTTATTTTGTCATTTTTATTTAAAAAATAGAAGAAAAAATATGTTTGAAAAATTCAAATAAATAAAATACGAAGCCAATGTGTGTTAGTGTTCACTAACATTCATTAACATTGCTAAAAAAAACGTAACACCTAAAATTGAAGAATTTTTTAAAAACAAAATTGTGTTTGCGCTCACTGGCAGATGATTTCCAAACGCGCCGCCGGCGCCGCCATTCTGTTTGTCAGGAACATATTTGTTCGTGATGCGTCTCAACTGTGCTCGAATGTGATCGTCCGCGTCGGCTCATTTTCTTCCTTGTTTCTTTTTCCAGGTTTTTGGTCCACTTGGACGGACTTTCTCAGGAACGCGACGACGGCCGCTGTCGAGCTGCTGAAAACGGTTTCTTCACTTCATCCGTCCACCAATCAATCACATTTTGTGTCCAAAGATGAGCAAAGTTGCAATAATTACATTTTGTGTGTCCGAGTGCATGTGGCATAAACTGGTGATGACATCATCAGTGTGCGACTCGTCTTTTTCATGTAAATAAAACCTTTATTTTTCTACACCGGGAGAAGACAAGTGCGTGAATAAAACACTCAATCACCACCAGCTGACTCAAATGTTGACCTTTTTTCCACACACAACTTCCGGAAGCCGTTTTACTCCAAATAAAGACAACAAATGCGCTTCTTTTTGGGAGCAGGAAGGACTTGAACCGAAGCAAGAGCTGCAGGTGAGACAAACCGCCGCATCCAGCGCAGGACGCAAACTCAACTTTGTTCAACTTGGAAACTTTTCATTGACTGAACATTTTTCATAAAACAAAAATCTTTTAGCGTAATTTAAAATTGTACAAGAATCTTTTGGGGAAAAACACAACTTTTAAGTTACTTTTTTAACATTGAAAGAAATTTGCTATTTTTATTTTTAACAAAAAGAATAGATGGAAAAGTGACATATAAGATATGACACTTTTTAAAATCAAACCAAGCTGACATTTTGACGAGTACGACGACACCACATGGAATTCAATGTGTTGAAAATGATCTATTTTGTTGACATTCACGTCACATTTCGGCGGGAAAATGGGATTAAAAAAATGAATGCAATAATTGTCCTTAATGATTCCAGAGCACTTTTTGCTTTTGAGACAACAACAAAGTGACGGTCACGCCCGTTGACCCAGCCCAGCGATACACAATAACCAGCACTGGTTGCGTTGCTGCAACTTCATGGATGTGTTGGCCGCGTTACCCAAATCACAGGTCAAAGGTTGTTTTCGGGGTGTGGCCTATTTTCACCTTCACGTGTATGAAATTGAACATGTTTTGGGAAGGAACTGGCCCTCCTTTTCATTCTCCTGTCTGAGGCCTTCAGTGGAAAAAGTTTGTTCTCGAGCAGCGCCATCAAAAGTAGCAAATGGGCTGCTGGGAATAAAAATACAATTTCTTGCAACAAAATGTAGAAAGTAGCTTGTAAATGTAGGCCAGTGAGTGCATCTGATAATAGTGACTGCTCGCCACTGTCAAATATCGCATGTCTTGTTTTGGGAACATTATTAGCGCAAAGATAACAAGATGTATCCTATTTTAAAACAAGCAATGTCTTGCGTGCGCATGATTTGATCCAACGAGATGATGAAACATTCGACGGTAAACAGGACGGAGGTCGTCAAAGTCGAAGTTGTGCTGTCCTCCGGCCACCAGGGTGCGCTGATATCAAAGTGGCGCACAAGTCTCGCGCGGTGTTCTCGCCTCTTCCTCTTCCCGTTGCGGCCTCTTGGGTAAGGACGACAAGTCGACGAGCAGCCGCGCAATCCAACTGTAATCTTCTGAAAATTTGCTACATCCTACTTTGTAAAGCATCTCGGTTTGTCCGCAACACGCCATTACACGAGTTGGTGTGACAAGTTTGTTCGAAATGTCGGAATGTTGCCTTTAACGTTAACGTTTCGTCATGGTCCGCCATGTTGGCTGGATCCGCATTGGAGTGATTTCGTCCACGCTAACAGATGAACGTTTCATTGAACCTTCTTGCACGTGTTAGGAAATGAAGGTTGTCGTCTTTTGGTAGTCAACAACTCTGGCGATGTGCTGAAACGTTTGTAAAGACACTAAATGTAGTTCACCGGCGTTGCGACCGCGGAAGTGTTTGACCGTTTTTTTCTTTTTTCCAGAAGTGTGAAAATGGTCCGCTACTCTCTGGACCCCGAGAACCCAACTAAGTGTGAGTATTTGCAGACTGCATTTTTGGTGTGCTCGTAAATTGTAGCGGCGGCGACGCGATGATGACTACTTAGGACACCTTTGGATTCCCATGAAAACAACTGTGACGACTGAGCGTCTCCCAAAAACCAAAAAAGAAGATGAAAAGAAAAAAACAAGCTTTTTGCTCACGGCAACTTTTGTCTCCTAGCATGCAAGTCGAGAGGCTCCAACCTGCGAGTCCACTTCAAGGTGCGTCCCGACATTCACTTCATTAGTGCGGATTGAATATTTTTACAACCGATTAATCGACTAATCTGATTCCTTTTCATTTAGAATTGCAACAGCATTTCCCCCCTGACTTCTGTTTATTGACCATTTTTCAGTCGGGCTGCACCTCTTGAGAATGTCAGTATTCGGGTGTGGTCCTTAAAATTCTCCAGAATTTTGCCCCGCAAACTGCAATAGCGTTTGTCGAGCCTTGACAAGGTTGCGTACTCGCAACCGTTGTGAGTTGGCGGTGGGAGTCGACGCGTAGTTTGTATTTCTTTGAACGCAGTCCTTGTGTTCGTATGTCCCGCAACGGATGTCGCTTAGTTTTTTGTCTCGCAAAAGTTGTGAAAGTCTCGTTACACGTTTCAGAACACGCGCGAGACGGCCCAGGCCATCAAAGGGATGCACATCCGCAAGGCCAACAAGTACCTGCGCGACGTCGTGGTCAAGCACCAGTGCGTCCCCTTCCGGCGCTACAACGGCGGCGTGGGCAGGTGCGCTCAGGTGAGTGAGAGGAGGAGGGAGGGGCGAGCGAGCGATGGCGGCCGCTGTGATGACCTTCTTAGGACACCTTTGGATTCACCATGAAACGAAACTATGGTCTGAGCGGCTGCCGACGAAGTGTCCGAATCTTGCCGGCTTTTAAAAATGTATTTCATCTTTTTTTTTGTCCTCCTTCAGGCCAAACAGTTCAACTGGACTCAGGGCCGATGGCCCAAAAAGAGCGCCGAGTTTCTGCTGCACATGCTCAAGAACGCCGAGAGCAACGCTGAGCTCAAGGTGGGTTGCCGTGGCAACGGCCCAACCGTCACCCTGCTCGTTGCCGTTTCCTCGTTTTGCGCTTGGGTTCAAAAAAAAATGCAAAGAATTTAGCTTTGTTTGACATTTATGATGCACGTTAAGGCTCCAAAAACCCTCACCACACTTTCTACATTTTCTCACATTACGCTCAACGTTCAAACTTTTACAAATGTTCTAAAATACTGTAAAAAAAAAAAAAAGGATAGAGAAGAGGAAAAATTGCACCCCAAAAAAGGTGCCGTGCGTTCTAGCGAGGGATTCGCGTATTCGAGTCGGCGTTGGACGTGAGATGCCTTTTTCCTCCATGGTGGCGCGTCCCTCATTTTGGCGTATTTGTCGTCCTTCAGGGCCTGGACGTGGACTCGCTGGTGATCGAGCACATCCAGGTCAACAAGGCGCCCAAGATGCGCCGGCGCACGTACCGCGCCCACGGACGCATCAACCCCTACATGAGCTCGCCGTGCCACATCGAGATGATCCTCACCGAGAAGGAGCAGATCGTCCCCAAGCCCGAGGAGGAGGTGGCGCAAAAGAAGAAGGTGAGACGCGCCCCCTTGGAGACGCGTGCGTCCTTAAGAGCAACTTTGGGAAGACAAAAAAGAGGACTTTCGTACACTTTAGCAGTTTTTGGACTTGATGTGGCCTGAAAGCACTTTTTGAGACCAGAAAACACTTGCAATGAGCGCGTGCTAATGCTAACGTCAAACAACAACCAAAACCAAGGCCACTCATGTCACTCAGGAGGCCGCGCCCCTTAAAGGCACACGTGACAATCTGATTTTATTATTCAAATTTTTTTTTATGACTTGATGTTTTTCCTCTCAAATGTAAGTCACGTTGTCGCTGTTGTGTTGCCATGACGACTACTTAGGACACCTTTGATCTACCAATGAAAACACTGGAAAGTTCTGAGCAACACCTCGGCGACCATTTTGTGATGATGTCACGATGGCCGCTGCCGTGTTAACACGCGTGTGTTTTGTGTGTGTGCGTGCGTGCGCAGGTTTCCCAGAAGAAGCTGAAGAAGCAGAAGTTGATGTCACGCGAGTAACTTGCAATAAATCAAAACCATCTTGACACCAATTTCTTGCTGTGCACGTCCATTTTTTGTCGGTGGTCGCGTGAGACCGAAAGCGAGCTGGCGTGAAGCCACGCCCCCAAATGGCGTGTGCTGACCTTCCTGCCGTGTGGTGACGTCGTCACGCGTGCTTTGGATTCTCAAAGTAGTCAAACTTGCAGAGAATCAACCCACACAAAGTTCATGCATTTTAAAAAACAAGTTGCGAATCGACAGTTTCCTCTTATTTTGAAAGGCTGCTCAATGATGACGATGGATAAGCGGCGATCAACAAGTGAAAATATTGGATTGATGTGAATTTTAAAAAAAGCAAACTCAGGTTTCGTATGTGTACGTAATTCGTAGCACTTGCAGTGTGAAGACTTTTATTGTGAAGGAAGCTTGTCGTGTCTAGACTGATTTATTTTGAAGGAAGCGTTTCTTGTTTTGATTACAGTTGAAAGGACATCAAAGAAGCGATTTGCAACGACTGACTTTTTACATGAAGCCAAAACTTCCTGTTGTGACTTTTATTTCTTCTTATTTTTTTGTGTTGATGTGAGAACAGAAAGCATCAAGTCAAAACAGGAAGTATTTTGCTTTGACTTGATGCCTTTTAGTGGGAAGGAAAATCATCCTAAAGTGACTTGACTTTTATTTTGAAGTAACTTGTTGACTAGTTTTTGTTTTGCTCCCAAAATGACTCGATGCCTTTTTCTTTCAAACAAAATCATCCTATAATCACCAGATGACTTTTATTTTGAAGGCAAGTTGTAATGTAGCGACTTGATGAGATGCAAAAAGAAAATGTGTCCTACAATGACTTGATGATGCCTTTTATTGTGAAGGAAAGTCTAACGACTTTGATTCATAGGGTCTGTCGTCTTGTAATGGCTTGAAAAGTCATTTTCTCACATGACTCTCAACGTGCAAACCTTGATGTTGTGAAATCGCTACATTACTGTTCAAAGTAAGTAATTGCACCCAAAAACAAGGTTGCGAAAAGTGAATGATCGCTCACCGTCGAAGGAAAATTTGGGATGCTTGGGAAGGTGCAGCGACGCCATGTGGCCACGAGGCGGCGCCACCGTACCGCGAATTGACAACGACGACGAAGTGTGAGAAGAGCGAAAGGTTTGCGTTCCTCGCGAACTTGTTAAACGCGCGCATCGTCCAACATCGACAGTGGAATGACTTTTACTTTGAAGGAAGTAGGTCTTGCATCGACTTGAAGGCTTTTAGTTTGAAGGGAAGTCTGCTTTGTCATGACTTGTATTTGAAAGAAACACGTTCTGCGATGTCTTGTGTTTGAAAGAAGTACGTCCTACGACGACTTCTTGACTTTTATTCTGAAGGGGAACACCCATCCCATAATGACTTTTATTTTGATGTTTTAATTCTGAGGTAACTCACTTTTACGTTTTGTTTTACTGAAAGAAACATGCCCTGGAGCAGAGGTGGAGGTTTTGGAGGTTTCCCTCTTCCGACACAAGCTGATTCCAATCAACAGGCTCGTGATCAGGCTTATGCAGAACTTGCTGATGAGCTGATCATATATCATCTGTGTTGGAGAAGGGCAACATGCAAAACCTGCACGACTCCGGCCCTCGAGGCCCACTTCTGGGCTCGACAAAGATTTGCTTTTATTTTGAAGGAAATGTGTCCTGCGCAGTCTTAATGACTTTGATGTGTGTGTGTTGTAAACGATCCAGCCTGCTTTCCATGTCCCCCTCAGCCAACACGGGTGATTGAACCGAGCAAGCGCCGCATGAAGCCTGATACGATGAGGGAGACCTCAGACATGGCTGCATGAAGGCCCGGCGTTGAGTCGATGACTTTTGAATCGTGAAGGAAATTCATGACGTGATGACTTTTGTGACTTATTGTGAAGGAATGTTTGGAATTCTCTTTTGAAAGTGTCCCGTCCTGCAGTCATGAGTTTCCGCTTGTCTGCTTAATGACTTTGAATGTTGATCGCGATAACGATGCTGATTTGTATGCCGTGACGTCACTTTGAGACGGCCCAATCAGCGCGGAGGAGTCCCCCCTCCCGCCTCCCTCCCCCGCGCACAATTGGATCCAGCTGGACGTCACTTTGGCAACTTGTTGAAGGAGGCCTCATCTCCTCTCCTTGGTCGTCTTGCTCCTCCAGCCGCCCCCCACCCCCAACCCAACACGACCCCCCCTCCAGCCCTGCCCTCCCCCAGCCCCAGCCCCAGCCTTGGCGGTCGCTCGCGCGGCGGGCCGGGGCGCGGGCAGACTTTGCCCCCGTCGTCGGCGCTGCAGGCTGCAGCCGTAGGGAGCGAGCGCGCCATGTTCGCGGCGGCTCCCGGGATGCAGGACGCCTCGTGCCGCCTGGGCGGATTCTCGCCTCCTCGCCTCACCCCCCCACTGGCGGCCCTGCACAGCATGGCGGCCGACGTGCACAGCCCCCATGAACCCCGGCCCCGTTCCCGCTGCCAGTCGCAGTCCATGCAGTACCCGGCCTACCCGCTGGCGTCCGCCGGGGCCGCCGCCGCCGCCTCGTCGTGCGCGTCCCCGGCCACCAGCTCGCCCAACCCGGGCGGCATGGCGGCGTCGGCGGCCGCGGCGGCGTCGCCGTCGCCGGGCCTCAAGTCGTCCGGCCTGGGCTCGCCGCAGCTGTGCTCGTCGGCGACGCCGCACGGCATCAACGACATCCTCAACCGGCCGCGCGCGGCCCCGTCCTCGGCCTCCCTGGGGGTCCTGAGCGCCCTGCAGCCGCGCTTCGGCAGCCTGAGCCCGCCGCCGCCGCAGCCGCCGCCGCCGCCGCCGCCGCCAGCGCCGCCCTCGGCCGGACTCTACTTCTCACCCGCGGCCGCCGCCGCCGCCGCCGCCGCCGCCGCAGCCGCCGCGATGGTCCGGTACCCGATGAAGCCCCTGAGCGAGCTGCCCGGCAGGACCCCCATCTTCTGGCCGGGGGTCATGCAGGGTGCACACTGGAGGGACGCGCGCTTCGCGTGCTCGCCTCGTAAGTCTTCACTCTCAATTCTTGTTATTAGGATTATTAGGATGAATATAGACTTGTTCTGATGAGGAAAATGTTTTCAACATATTTTTTACGCTCGTTTGAATCATTTCAGACGAAATTCAATCTACACATTTTCTTCTTTTTTAAGCAAATGATGAACAACAAAAGTTACTGATGACGAAGTTAGTCACCAAATAATTGTATGGACAAAAATGATCTTTATTTATTTTCATCATTATTATGATGAAGATGGAAAATCTTTTCACGCTATTTTTTTATGCTTTCAAAAAAAAGCACAACAATTCGATTTGTGTTTGAAGGAGCGTCTGTTTGTTGTTGGAGGGAGAAAATGAAAGTGATGATAAATATCAAAATGCTACTTAAAATGTTACTGCTGACGATCAATAATAATTCGTTTCATAATCAAATGACGGAGACGATTGTAAATAGCAAAAGTCGTTTTTTTCATCGTTATTAATTGTGATTTGTTGTTTGTTTGAGAAAGGCTGTTAATAATAACAATGGCAATAATTATAATAATAACATAGTAATAATAATAACATAGTAATAATTATAACAATAATAATGATGATAATGTTCAACGTAATTTGCTGTTGATAATAAAATAAATGTTTCCGAGCAGAAGTTTGTGCTGGACGAGCAAAAACAAAGAAGAAACCGAGAATGTTAACATCTTAATGAATCATAATCATAACGGAGGTTTATTAAAAAGCTCTTTCAATGTTTGTGTTGTTGGAGGACAAAATAATAAGAAAAAAATATATATGATCAAACGATGTAGTACAAGGAGACGTTTTTGCAAATATGAAGAATTTATAATGTGTTGTGTTCAATTCGTCATCAAAAGTTTGTAATTGATAAAGCTGCTAAAAATAGTCACTCTTCATAATTATGTCGTTGAGACAATATTTCATTCCGGATGATGATGATCGATATTTGCGTCCTGCGTGTGTGTTTTATCAACTGCTTTCTGTTTCCTTTTTTTTCCCCCTTTCAGAGCAGAGTTGCGTGATGGTGGAAGGCAAAGACGGAAAGCGCAAACACACGCGACCAACTTTCTCCGGACAGCAAATTTTCGCTCTGGAAAAAACTTTTGAACAAACCAAATATTTGGCGGGACCCGAACGAGCGAGACTTGCTTTTTCTCTGGGGATGACCGAGAGCCAGGTCAAGGTAAGCACGCAAAAAAACAATAATAATAATAATAATTTGCGTGTCATGGTGCATGTCGAACCTGCAAAGTTCACACATTAGGAATGTCCAAATAAAATCGCTTGAAAATTATGGTTATTATTAGGATTGTATACGAATGCATCAGAGCGGCACGTGTTCGGCAGATTTTGATATTGTGGTAGCACGACAGTCCAAATAATAATTATTATATGTATATATATATATATATATATATATATATACATATATATTTAATGATGATGGTAATAATATCCATCCATACTAATACTAACATAATAATAAAAATAGCAATAATTCCTGATTTGTGTGATCGTGTCAATTACACACACACCTGATTTTATGACGTCGTTATTCACTAGAAACATGGCGTCTTTCATATATATATATACACACACAAATGTTTTTATTATATCTTTTGCCTGCGTGCGCGTGTGTGTGTGTGTGTTTGGGCGCGCGCACGCGCTGGCCAGGTGTGGTTCCAGAACCGTCGCACAAAATGGCGGAAGAAGCACGCGGCCGAGATGGCCTCCGCCAAGCAGAAGCACGACTCGCAGACGGAAAGGTTAAAGGTCAGCACGGACTTGGAAGATGACGAAGACGACAACGACTACGACAAACCTTTGGACCCTGACCACGCCCCCCAGCACCACCACGACCCGCCCCACCTCAACGGCCTCCTTCACAAGCACGCGCTCGTTGTCGTGCACGCGCCCGAGCGAGGCGGCTCCTCCTCCTAAAAAACAAAACAAAACAAACAAAAAAGACTTTTTCATTTCGTTTGGCTTGTAAATACTTTTGGGACTGTAAATAGGAACACGTCCTCTTTTATTAATTATTATTATTACTATGATGATGATTGTTATCACAAATATTCTTATGAGTGTACAGACGCGTGAACGCAACACGTCGATTTAATTTAATTCATGTAACGTCAGCACTTTCACTCAATAAACAGTCTTTACTACTAACAACTTTATTATTATTATTATTATTATTACTATACGAAATTAGATGAAGATGATTATCGTTATTAAATCACATGCGTTCGTTGGTTAAAAAAAAAGACAAATATTTTTTGTAAATGACAGAATGTGGGTATTATCCCAAATGAAATATGGGCCGTGTCACGTTAGCAAAAACGTTGCTGAAATGTATTATTACTACTACTAGTAGTAGTAGTATTTACATTTTTATATTCTGGAAAAAAACAACAACAATTTGTCAAAAAGTAACAACAATAAAATAATACTGATGTTGATGATAATGATAATAATAAGGACAGTTTTAACAGTTATTGACGTCCAAGCTGACGTCATCAGATCACGGGCAAAAAAAAAGAGCAAATAATTGATTTTTGAAAATTTGGACAAAGGTGTCCGCCAACGCCTTGAATTCCGATGACGTCATCAGCACTTATCTTTTAGTTTTTGCTGCGTGTGCGCGTGCGTCAAATTAAATATGGTGCTCAAACACCAACTTGATCAAACCGCATTTATAAAATAAATCAATAAAATCAAAGCAATACGTTGATAGAACCATTTCCATGATGAATATTTTTTTTATTTATTTGCATTCAATAAGAAACGCGATGTTGGAGCCAATATTTGGTTGAATTAAACTTTTTTGGAATGGGAATTCTGCCACCTAGTGGCCAGGTGTGAACGAGCACAGTTGATTGAAGCAGGTGCGCTGATTAGTTAAGTGCAGGAAACTTTGGCAACAGGCTGCTTTGTTTGATTTATTGGCCACGGTTTATTTAAATATTTTGGATGGACGATATTGGGTAGGCACGCACGCGCGCACACGCAATCACGTCTGAAGGCAAGCAAAGAGACGGCAGGGAAAGACAGTGGGCGGAGTCTGAAGTCACCTGAAATAATACAAATCCAACACGCGTTTGATGTGTGCGCGTTGGCCTCGTGTTCTCTAGGAACGTTTTGTTGCGCGGCCTTCATTCGTTGTTGCAAAAGAAAGCAGAAACGTTGACAAGGTTTCGTCTCAACTCGAGAGCGGAATTGAAAATGTTGTCTTTCCGCATGTTTTGTTGCCGGCCAATTGTTGCTCACGACGTTTGTGGTTGCGGATCGGATTGGACGCGTTTCATTTTGTCTGCCGCGTCAAACAAGCGATCGCAATCTTGCGGCCTTGAAACGGACGCTTTGCAAGCTTTGGGACGGGATGCCCGCGCATGCGTAGAAAGGCGGCGCTGCTGGAATTTCATTTTCGTACTGGAATGGAAGAATACGACGCATTCGCTTGCACGTCAGAACCAAAACTGTCGCTAAACGGGCACATCGATTAGCAACCTCAAATCGATAACGAGAACGGAAATGAAGTGAATTCGAAGGAGGACAAAACGTTGGGTGCGAGCAACTGCAGGCCGGAGACCCCAAAAGAAGACGAAAACCTGCACAGAAAAGGCAAGTTGAGAAACTCTTCAAGCTCCAAAACAAACACAAATCCGAGAGTTGAAGAAAAAGGACGGCGATGAAAGCAGGCCTTGGAATTCATATTTGACAGCTGCAGCATTTTTCTAGTCTTCTTCCTGAAAAGGAGAAAGAAAATCAGCACCTTTCCTTGCTTACTTGAAAACATTTTGAAGGAAGTGCTAACAAAATGGCCGCAGCTCCTTTTTCTCAACAAAGCCACAAACGCATCTTTGACGTTTGCGAGTTCGAGAAAGTCCAAGTGGCTGAAAAGCTCGCGAAGGCCTTCGTTCGTTGTTGGGGAGGAAATTAAGGCTACAACAACAATATATATTTTTTTTACATGTACTTTTGTGGGCAAAAGCACTATTTTAAACCAAGAATGCATTCATAAAAACGTTAAAGCAAATGAAAGTTCAAAAACGTTTATAAATAATATATTTAAAGTAGAAAATTATTCTTACGAAAAATGTGTCAAAAGATTTTTTTGTGTTCTAGAAAGCTTGATTTCGAGGATGCATCAAATGATATTTTATTGGTTACCACCTGTTAGCGGTTGGCTAGCGTGGCACCTGTTGGCCATTATTGGCGTGTGTGTGTGTGTGTGTGTGTGTGTGTGTGTGTGTGTGTGTGTGTGTGTGTGTGTGTGTGTGTGCGTGTGTGTGTGTGTGTGTGTGTGTGTGTGTGTGTGTGTGTGTGTGTGTGTGTGTGTGTGCGCGTGTGTGTGTGTGGTGGGGGGGCGTCTCCCGACTCTTATCTGCCTTCATTGTTGCTTTTGTGTGTCCCTTGTCACATGATGGCTCGGCCCCGCCCCCTCCCTCCCTCCCTCCCTCTCGTGCCGCGAAACAGTGATGGATGGCGTCGGCGACGTTCGCGGTCGCGGCCTGTGGGTGACGGATGGACGGCGGGGGTGACGGCGGGGGGCGGGGCTAAGTAATGAAAGGTCAGCGCAGTCTTTTGTGCGCGGCCGCTATTAGCGTTAGCCGCCGCACTACAATAACCTGTTAGCGGACCCTAATAACGCCCTCAATCATCTTTTAAAAGTCACGTCAAGGCGCCGCGCCCTCATTCATTTCTATGCAAATCCAACCATCAAGCACTTTTTGTAAAACAAGACGCAAACGGCGGCAGCGGCCAACGGGAGAAGAGAAAGTGGTCGGGTCCCGTGGGGGGGCGGGAGCAAACACCCAGGAAATGACAGTCAAACATTCGGTGGCCCCGCCCCCTGCACTTCAGCGCCAAGCCAGATGCTAACATCATGCTAAGACCTCAAGATGCTAACAGATAGCAGTAGTTTGTTGTGACTTGTTGCCATGGCAGCAAAAGTCAAGCAGCATTTTTCAAGCGTGTGTTTGTTGTGTACATATTTTTTTGTGTGCTGAGTGTTTTACTGTGTGTGTGCGCTGTTTTATTTGTGTGTGTGTACTTGAGCGTAGGTTTGTGTGCTATAGGCTAATGTGTTTTTATTTGTGTTGTTTGTGTGCAAGCATTTGTGTGTGTGTGTGTGTGTGTGGCACACGCTAACACCATACTGAGATGCTAGTGTTATGGTGCAATGCTAACAAAGGAATACAGTATAAATATATCTTTTCATCATCAAGAGATGCTAGCCTCATGCTAACAACAAGCTAAAATATTATTTGTACGAGTAAAGTCCATTAACCCTTTCATTGACAACACACGCTAACTGTTAGCGGCTAACACCATTTGGAAGTAAAATGACGCCCTCGCATCAAACGTTAGCATCGCTGCTAACATCAGGCTCAAATGCTAAAACTGTGGGAAAAAAATGACCTAAATCCGCTGGGATGACGAAAACGGACTGCAGCCATAGAAATGAGCAGGCTAGTTGCTAGCATTAGCGTTAGCCTTAGCTACAAGCATCTGGCTTCCTTTCTGAACATCACGAAGGTGCAGGCGTGCTGGGGTCACATGGCACATGATGACATCACAGGTGCTTGCAGTCTGGTCGTATTGATCAGGCCATCGCTGCTTTAAAAGCTTTGGAGGAACTCTCACCTTTGACCTTTGGCAAGAGGCACTCACTGGGATCGATAAGCCCCGCCCACAACGCCACAACCTGACCTCATGAACTCGCGACCTGATGACCGCCGCCGCCTCGCTTCCTGACCGCTTCCTGGTTCCACGCGGCAACTTCCTGCTGCCGCTTGGCAACTTCCTGTGTGCCGACTGATGACCGTGATGACATCACCGAGTTGCCGTGGCCACTATCGGCGCCATCTTGGCGGCCGGTATGACGTCGTGCTTTGATTGGCACAACTGATGCACCCTGGGAAATGGGACAACCTTGGCGACCCCTTCGCGCACACGCACGTACGTACGCACACACGCTAGCAGCGTTCAGTGTGCGTGACCTGAAAACTGCTTAATATGCGTGCGCACGTACGTCCGCGCACGCGCTTCAAGATGAAGATGCGGTTGATGTTTTTACTTGATGTTGACCACATCAAAGACTCGTTAGCATTAGCTCGTTAGCATCATTAAGCGTTTTTTCTTATTCGCGGGTGTGTGTGTCTGTGTGAGAGTTCGTGTGTGATTGTAATGCTAATGCGCGCCGAAGCTCCTGACAGGCATCCGTATTGCGGGATCAACGTCTCAGATGACTTTGATTTGCTAAATTGCGGATTTAGAAGCTTCCGGAAGCTTTCATGGAAATTCAGCTGGATTTGGAAGCAACATTTGCATCGGCCGCCCTCGCCCTCGCCGTCGCCGCCGGCAACGAAATGGCCCTCAAAGGTCCCAATTAGCACGGAATGGGCCCAAACCACGCCACTTTTTGTAGCGTGACGTGACTCCGCCCACTCTTCCGTGCGACGGCAAAAAAAAGCCAAATGAAAAAGCGCAGATGATGCGACAAGATGATGCGTTTTGAAGAGTTGATCACCTGCAATTAGATGAGCTCGGCTTTGGGCGCCGTTTTCCTCGCGCTCCTCCTTTATCACGAGGCCCATCGAGTCGTTTTCGCAACGTTTCAAATGTTCTCCTCGAGAGCTGTTGTCAATTTGCAGTTGAAAAAAACAAAAATCTGCGTCTTATGTTGTCACTTACAGAAAAAGAAATCAGCCTTAATAAATACGTGGTCATTTTTTAATAATGAAAGTCGTCCTATACAGTATACATGGAAAGTTTTTAAAAAATAAATAAATAAAAGCATTACTATGCAAGGTCTTTTTTTTTTAATGAATGCCTTACTATGTGTGGCTTTAAAAAAAAATGTCAGTTACTATAATGGTCATTTGAAAAGAAAACAAAAGACAATTCTTACCATACACGGTCATCTTTCTGAAGAAATGACTTACTATAAATGGTTATTTTTTAAATAAACATCTTTCTATGAATGTTGTTTTTGTTGAAAAAAAAACATCTTATTTATACATTGCTGTTTAAAAAAACGCCTTATGTACATGCTCCTTTAAAAAAAATAAAAATAAAAGCATGACTATAAATGGTTGTTTTAACTTACATTGTTGTTTACAACAAATGCATGACTTTATCGTAGTCATGTACAAAAAAACAGCATTAGATGCTCTTTTTTTCTTATTAAAGCCTTGCTGTATACATGCTTATATTTGATATAATAAATGCCTTACTATACAATATACATGCTCATGTATTAAAAAATGCTTTCCTATACATGATCATTTTAACAATATGACAGTTACTAGAAATGGTCCATTTTTTTCAAGGGAAAAACATATTTTACTTACACATTGACATTTTTTAAAAAAACATCGCAGCATACTTGCTCTTTTAAATAAAAGCTTTACGATTATACATTGCAAAAAAAAAAAAGGCTTTACTAACGTGGTTGCCTTTTTTTTTCTGATCCAACATCTGAAAGAGAATTTGAGCGTGTCAATTGTCACATTGCAGCGCTAACGTGAAGAATGTGCGCTTTGTGTCAAAGGCGTTGGCCCTCCGAGGGCCCCCGCGGGCTTGGGGGCCGTCCGAGGGCCACCGCGGGCTCGGGGGCCGTCCGAGGGCCACCGCGGGCTCGGGGGCCGTCCGAGGGCCACCGCGGGCTCGGGGGCCGTCCGAGGACCACCGCGGGCTCGGGGGTCCTCCGAGGGCCCCGGCGGGCTCGGGGGCCGTCCGAGGGCCACCGCGGGCTCGGGGGCCGTCCGAGGGCCACCGCGGGCTCGGGGGCCGTCCGAGGGCCACCGCGGGCTCGGGGGCCGTCCGAGGACCACCGCGGGCTCGGGGGTCCTCCGAGGGCCCCGGCGGGCTCGGGGGCCGTCCGAGGGCCACCGCGGGCTCGGGGGCCGTCCGAGGGCCACCGCGGGCTCGGGGGCCGTCCGAGGGCCACCGCGGGCTCGGGGGCCCCAAGCCTGACGCCAGCCCAATTGACGTACTTTTCATCAATCAACATATGGCGAGTCGCTCATGCTTTCGGACACTCTTTTGGGAATCCCCGTCCGGGTTCCAAAAGCGTCTGAGAAGACTTCCTGTCGTGTTGATCGAAGGCTGCGTCGCGACTCCAACGCACTCTCGGCCGGCGCAAAATCGTTGAAAAGTGTTGAATCCCCTCTGGAACGTCTGCAGCGACGTCAACCCTGAAAAAGTCTTCCAAACTTTGACGCGTGTTTGTGTGCATCGTTGTGTGTGCGCGTGTTAGCATTAGCGCCGTTGCTTTCAGTGAGCGGAAGTGGACCTCGGGAAGTCATGTGACCGCCACTCATCACGTTGCTATGGTTACAAGATGATACATGCTGGCAGTTGGGCTTTGGCGGGGGGGGGGGGGGGCAGTGTCGCGAGTAAAAAGGATGTCGGGGGTCAGAGGTCACAGCATGTGTGTGAGTGAAAAAGGCAATGAATAAATGAGTGCTGCTAACAGGTTGCGTGCGTGTGTTGGGGGTTCGCAGCTGCCTGCACAAAAGAGCAAGCGCAGATGGCGGCAGGCGAGTTAAAGGAAATGGGCGGCGGCTTAGTTAAAGGAAGCCAGTGCAGGAGTTAAGACAGATGGTCCCGATGGTCCCTGGTGGTCTCGGTGGTCCCGACGACGTGCTCGGGGGGGTCTTGCTGATGTGGCAATGTTTACAAATGAGACAAAGTGGCGGAGGGCCGTTGCCGTGACAACGCCACTAATCCAGGCTAATTGAGGCTAATAGCTGCTAATTGCGCTACAGTTGTGCTCGTCAATCAAGTCACATGATCGCCGCCTCCTCTCATTGGCTGATGAGCAATTCTTCTTCTTCTTCTTGTTTTCCTCAGCAACTTCAACATTTGGTCTTTTTCTAGGAAAAGCCAAACATAAAACACTTTTTTTTGTTAGCGTACGCTCATTAAGTAAACAAACAAAAATCGTGTTGTGGTTGTCATGGAAATGTGGTCCAATTTAAACGTGCCGTTTGGAATGTTAAAAGGCTGCCGTCGTTAGCATGGCGTTAGCCTAGCGTGGGACTTTGTAGGACACAGGCTGAAGGTCGCTTGCCACGGACGGACAAACTAGCATTAGCGGGCGTTAGCAACGGCACTTTTAAGTCAATTAGCTTGGCGCAATGTGATTATGAGAAGCTCCGCCTCCCGCTAACGACATGCAGAGCGCGGATTAGCCACGCATTAGCGTTAGCGCGACAATTGGATTTGAAAGCGCTCGAAAGGTTTTCAGCCTTTTGACGCTGACGTCCTGATTTGCAAGGTCGTCTCAAAGGCGACCGACGTTTGTTTGTCGTCTTGTTTTGCCTCAACCCTCATTTAAAACACTAATCTTAGTTGAAAAACTTCCTTTGAAATGCTTGCTATTGTTTAAAGTAGGGTTTGAAAATAGAGTTAGGGTTTCAAATGAGTGTTTTAAAGGTAAGGTTTAAAAATATGGTTTGAAATGACTGTCAGGGTTTTCAAGTAGAGTTTTAACCTAGAGTTGCAGGGTTGAAATTGAGGTTTTAAATCAGGAGAAAAAGGCACGTCCGTGATCCATGCGTGACATCCTGAACGTACCAAGTGTGAAAAAGGCAGCAGGTGTCATTGTTTCGTTAACAGAGCAATCAGATGAGCCCGGGGTGGGGGGGGGGGTACGTGATGCGTTGTCTGGGAGACCCCCCTCCTCCCCGCACACACAATTCCCCCCCTCTCCCCAGGTCACAATGAGCCACAGATGGGTCGTCAGCCGGCGGCACGCATCGCCGAGCGCACGCCTCCAATTTGGGCGCCATCTTTTCATTAGCGAGTGCTGCTCGTTCGCCGACACTCACTTGATCACACGGCGTGACTGCGACCACACGCCGACGACGACACGCCGGCGCGGGCCCGACAGGCCCGACACGTCCACGCCGCGTGACCCCCCCCCAGCATTATTAATGGCTGCACTCGCTAGCGGCACCCGCGAGTGGCTTGCCTGTCAGCGTGGCCGTAGTGGAGGGGGCGGAACCCCTCCTGCCCCCCCATTAATGACCATCCGTCACTGTCAGCCCACCCGAGTGATGAATGGACCTCGTGCGCGCACGCGTCATTAACAGACGCTTCACAGCTGCCCATAGGGGGCAGCACTCGCTCACCGCGCCACACTTAATTAATTGTGGGGTCGCCACGGCAACAGGCCAATTAATATGCAAACAGGGCATCTGCCGCCGGCAAAGGTGACGCGTGCGCCGTCGGGGCAGCGCCTCTTAATTAACACGCCTGTTAAGCGGCGCGTGCTAATTAAGGAGCACGTGTTCTTGATTGCGTCTTAATTGACGAGTCACCCGAGCCTCGTCCAGACTTGGGTCCTCAAACGAGTCTCGTACGCACGCTTTTGGTCCTCCATATTAGAACCCTAACCCTGCCCAGTTTACGGAGACGTTTGGCAGCTGACCTTTGACATTTGAAGCCACTCAGGCGGGAGGGAGCGTTCACATGCGTGTGCGCATTTCATGCAACATCTTATCAAACATTCATGTGACAATAATCTTCATCATCAACAAGGAGGCTTTCATGTGTGTGCGTGTGCGCGTGTGCGCGCTCGCATTTCTATTCCATCTTGAGTGAAAGTTCAATTATTCATCAGCTTGATGTTCCTCATCACTGTGACCTCTCACTTCTGACCCCAGAATGGCTGCAGTTGAAACATCGCATAATAGTCGTCATCATCGTCATCATCATCATCATCATCATCCTCATCCTCATCATCCTCATCATCCTCATCATCATCATCCTCATCCTCATCATCCTCATCCTCATCATCATCATCATCCTCACCATCATCATCCTCATCCTCATCATCCTCATCCTCATCATCATCATCATCCTCATCATCATCATCCTCATCCTCATCCTCATCATCCTCATCCTCATCATCATCATCATCCTCATGGTCAGCGGCATCGAGAAGTTCCAGAAGCTTCCACCTTCTCGCTTGGGATCTCCTAAAAGTTTGTAATGATCGCCGATTTGAATAATACAATTGAAATTGAATTCACTCAAACTGGTAATTCGTTAAAATTATGACATCAATTACTTGATTCACAAAATGGATAAACATACGTAAAAATGTACAAAAGCTATTTATTTCTATAAAACTAATGTGGTGTTTTGTTTTGATTTTAAATTGAATAATAAATTGCTTATTTCATTAAATTAATGAAATTGCAAAAAAATAAAAACAGTTAAAAAATAATTTATTGCAACAATATTCATTTATTCAAATTTTATACATAATTACGGCAATTCATATTAAAGAACTGATTTATTTGATTAAAAAAAATCTTTAAGTTTTACAAAAATATTTATATTTTATTACTTCATGAGAAAAATAAATAAAAAATTTTTAAAAACAAATATACTGTATATTACATGAATTTTGATGATAAAAATGGAGTTGATCTTAATTAGTCTTGCAGTTTGCTACTGACATCATATCATATGCCGTGTATAATATATACATACACAGTTTAATTATTTAAATTAATCTCCAGTTATTGTCTTAATCTTGACAGCCCTAATGTGTGTATATATCTATATAGTATGAGTATGTGTGTGTACTTTTTTTTTTTTTTTTTTTTTTTCGCGGGGTGTAGGGCGCGTATTTTATGTGATGAATGTGCAATTAAGGAAACGTTGATGTACGCGGCGCGGGTCGCCACAGTAATTGTAAAGGAAGTCATATGCATAAAATTAATTATGCGGCGCAATAAGGCCCATAAATCAGGACGCCGTCAATTCCGGCGGGAAAGCTCCGGGGTGCGGCGCGGCGCGGCATCGAGCGATGCGCGGCGGTCCCGCTCGCTCGCAAGGGTTCAAGGAAAAACGTGCGGGATTTCTCGCCTTTTTCTTCCCAATCAGGAAAGTCATCGCTGGTCTTCAAACAGGAAATGAACTTTTCTTCATTTGGATTCATACGGAGCGTCGCACTTCCTGTTTCACGGTTGCCGCCTCAGGACCGCCCGCCTCCCACAATCCTCCGCTGCCGGTGTCAGTACAGCGAACGACTTAATGAAGCTCGTTAGCGCGTCGTAAATCCAAGAGCGACTCAGCGGCTTTTTCACAGCTGCACCATAAACATCATTGTTAGCTTTTATTTTGGCGGGATGAGCTTCCTGCCGTTAATCTTCAACACGCTGATGCTGCCGACGCAGGAATGTAGTGCTACGCTAATGACATGCTAATGAGGCCTTCATGGACAATTGTGACCTGGTGCACGCCACAGGTGCAAACTAACGGAAGTACAATGTTATTGTAACATTAGCATAATGCTAACACAGCTCAGTGCTAGCATTGGCTAATGCAACATTGCCATAACGCTATGTACAAATCACTCAGTGTTCTGGCGCAAAATAAGCAAAATGCTAACACTGCATTAGCATTAACACAACATTGGTACCATACTAATGCAACTTTAGGACTATGCTAACTATAGTAGCACAATGCTTGCATAACGTTAATACAATGCTAACATCACATTAGCATAATGCTAACAGAACAATATCACACTGCTGGTAGAATATTATTACAATACTAAAAGGACATTAGCACAATGCTAGCACAACATGGTGTATTGCTAACATAGCATTAGCATAATAAAATTGTGTTAAGGTTGTTAGCATTTGGCTATAGCTTTACCCAAATGCTAACAACATTAACACAATGCTAAAAATGTTCGCACAATGCTAAATCAACATTAGCACAATGCTAAACAAATGCCAGCATTATATTAACACCACACAGGCACAATATTAGCACTAATATGAGCAAAACAAAACATTAGCAAAATGCTAGCACCAATTTATCACAATGTTAGCACAGCGCTAGCATACTGCATTATATTATTTTATATTACTCACATTTCAACAATATCACGTGATGGAGCAGAAAGAACAAACGGTGGCGTGGCAACTAGTGTAAGGCGACCAATCACGAGTGTAAGGCGACCAATCGTTCCTCAAAAGTGTAACGTTTGACTGAAGTGCGTGTGTGTGGCCAGCCTGGGAACCGTCCCAAATGTCCTCGCGACCCGCCGCCGACACGCCGAGCGTGACGCGGGTGGCGTGTCGGGAAATGACACGTGTGTAAAGGCATGCCCCGCTTTCCCACCCCGGACTCTTTGATGTCAACACGCCGTGTCACTTCCTGTCTGCGACTTGCCAAAACTTTAGAAACTTGTCCAAATATTACAATTGGCCTTCAACGCTGCCTTGGGCTCCGACACCATGTGTGCCGCCAAGCTGTGTAAACCACATACACACACGAACGCACGCACACGCACACACACGAACGCACGCACACACACACACACACACACGTACGTGGGAAAAGTCGCGCGGGCAATGTGCGGCTAACGCGCTTCATGTGCTGAGCGTCATGTGACATGCGGCAACTTTCTCAGCGTTCAACATTGGATGTGGGAGGTCGCGACCCCCGCTTGGCTCACTCGCCCCCGCCAGTGGCCATGAGGCGTGAAATCATCAAACGCTTGCATAACATTCGCAACATACGCTTGTTGTTATTAGCATCAAAGACGAGGGAAGACATTTTGTGCGCGGCTAACCGACACAATTAGCCAACCGTGTGTGTGTTTGTGTGTATTTCTGCATGTGTGCGCAGTTTGTGTATGTGTGTGTTAGTGAGACGGCTGTAACTTAGTGGGTCGAGCGGCTCGTCGGGTTCCAATCTGACTGTCCAGACATGCGCGCACACACGTACACGTCAATGAATTTTGAGCGTCCGGCAACAGTCGGGACACGCTTTTTGACAAGCCGGAAAGATTTCAAGCCCAAGCGGCAATAAAATGGGACATCCGCAGGGGTGACCACTCCAGGTCCAGAAAGTTAACATCCTGCCACAGTTTGGCTTTAGCCTCGGGTGCTAGTTAGTTAGCTCCCTAGCTAGCACCCATGGTGCTCGTCTATCTGCTAGGGCGCTAGCTAGCTAGCTAGCACTCGGGGCTAGAGCCAAACTGTGGCAGGGTTTTTACTTTCGGGACCAGGATTTTTCACCTCTGGACGTTCGTCATTGACGGATTGCCAAATTTATTGATGGATTGACGATTACATGGACGGACGAAAACCACATTCCGCCAATGCTAAATGTGTCAATTTTCCCGTTTCCTGTCAATCGTCAACAAAATGGCCGTCCGTCATTGACGCACAAACACGTCATGCTTTGACATTTAACATTATGGTTCATTTTGACTTTGACTTTGACGAGCAAGTTTTTGTTTTATTTTGGGGGGAAATTTGAAACCTTAACTATCTTAAAGCCCTTCTTTAAACAATAGCTCGCGTTTAAAAGTAAGGTTTTGAACTAGGGTTAGCGTTTCAAATGACTATTAGGGTTTCAAATTGGGGTTTTAAATGAGGGTGAGGACTTTGTTTTTAATTTTGTTTTATTAGCTTTACGGTGACTTTGAGTACTTTTGAATCTATGGAGTGATTGTTGAGTAGAAAACAAAAACACGAAAACGTCTTTTCGCCGTTTGATTCGTTTTCATGAACTTTAAGTACTCACGCACACACTTGTGGTTGCTGCGGTGCCCTTGACAAAAGTGAGTGTGAGTGACGGGGGGCCCCTCCCCCTCAAGCCTGAAATGGGGTGGGGGGGCTTGTCCAAGAATCCCTTGAAGCCCCCAGGGGACTCGTGAGTGAGACGGACGCCCCCCCGCTCCCCCCCATGCAATCGGCGGCTAATGTCCGGAAGGACGGCGGCCATCGGCGGAGGACGCGCGCGGTGATTAGCGGCCGTTAAAGGACGTTTAGCAACAAGGCTCGGCCAGGAGGTCTCGTGTTTATGATGTCATGGAGCCGCCGGGGGGGTCGTTAGCCCCCAAAGTGATGGAGGCGGGACTCCTGCTTCTCCTGATGGCTGCCAGAGTGCCTCATTAGCTGCCGAGCCGCTAACGCGCTCACGTCGCCACTTTGGTCTGCAAAACAAACTTTGAGCGTGTGTGTGCGTGTGTGACCTTCAAGTGAGCGTGTAGGTTAGAGGTGTGTGCGTGTGCGTGTGTGTGTGTGTGTGTGTGTGTGCGCATGTGTGTGAGACGCGTGCGGCCGTCATGTGCGATCGTGCTAGTGGAGCGGGGCTCCCGGCGGACGCCAGCCCGATGGGGCCGACCTGTCCGACACGGTGTCGGTGTTCATTGGCGTGACGGGAAGTGGCGAGAAGCGGCCTCGGCCCGGCTCGGCGGCCATTAGCGCAAAGACGCCGCGGCGTTGAACCTCACACATCAAGACAGCTGATTGCTTCTTCATCGCATGACATCACGCACACCCGTGATCCATGTCGACATCCATGTAGCATGTAGCCACTTGATTGTCATGAGCTTGATGCTAAAGTCACTCAGCAAAGTGATGATGTCATTGCCAAACATGGCAGGCGCATGTGACCCCCCCACACACACACATCAAACATAGCATTAGCTTAATGCTAACAGAACAATATCACAGTGCTAGTAGAATATTATCACAATATAGCACAATGCTAGCACAACATTGGTGTATTGCTAACATAGCATTAGCATAATAAAATTGTGTTACGGCTGTTAGCATTTGGCTAAAGCTGTACCCAAATGCTAACAACATTAGCACAATGCTAAGAACCTTTGCACAATGCTAACATAACATTAGCATAATGCTAACAGAACAATATCACAATATCAAACTCACTTATGTGTGTTTAGTACGTGTGAGAATTCTGCTGAGTGTGTGCGTGATTGTGTTTGCGCGCACGTGTGGATGGATGGAGTGTGGATGTCAGAGGTTGCGTGTTGTGTATTCTGTGTAGTCAATAATAAAGTTAACGCTTGCGCTCACAGAAAGTTAATGAGCGACCTTGCAAAGTCATTAGGATCCACGCACGCACGCACGCACGCACGCACGCACGCACGCACGCGCACACACCCTCACTGTCACCGCTGGCCGGGAGCCCAAGGGATTCCTGGAGATCAGGTGACAGCACAAAAGCAGCTGACCACACAAATGAAAGTGTTGACATTTGTGGCAATGTTGGACACAAACGTTCACGTTCAACAACAACAAATTAAGAAACCATCAGATGCTCTATGAAAATGTTTCTCGGGATGCTTTCGGAACAGTCAACACGTCGCGGGTCTACGGAACAGGATTAGGGTCAGTGAAGAGGGACAAAAAGAGGATTCTCATTTTATTCTCACTGTAACTCATACACTGGCAGCCTGAAGCAACCCCCTTCGCTCCTGGACGGGATTTGGACTGATTTGGCAAGGCCCACAGAATATTGTGTTCTATTGTTATAAAAACATGGAAGCTACCAAAAGAAAGATTCGAGTCTCTTCTTTCATCGGGAAAACAAAGTATACTTCTATCTGTTTTCGTTTTGCAGCCAAAAAAGTTTCATCAGTATTCACAAATCTGTTGAAAACATTGTCAAAAAGAGCAACAAGGCCCTGCTGGCTGATCTCTTATACTCTGCTGCCACCTGCTGGACGTTTTTGTAATAACTACCATTGTTTTAAGCCACCTCTTCAGTTCAGAAGCTGCATCAAAGCCTGTAACATATGACGACGTTTTGGGATGTGAAGGACAAAGTATTTAAAAAAAAAAAACGTACTTACACGTTTTTGGGTTTGAATGAGTTCAAGTCAGAATCCTGCCAACCTTTTGTTTTTTTCTCTTCACTGGCCCTAATCCTGTTCCATACGGGTCAAAGTGACCCAACAAATGTTTTTATTTGCTATGAAACTTGACAAAACAGACTTTATGAATTTGCCCATTTCGACATTTGTGCAATGAAAATCAAACATAACATTAGCATAATGCTAACAGAACAAAATAACACTGCCGGTACAATATTATCACAATATAGCACAATGCCAGCGAAACATTGGTGTATTGCTAACATAGCATTAGCATAATAACATCATGCTAAGGCTGTTAGCAAACGGTTCATAATAAGCTACGAACAACGTTTGTTGGCTTCTTTTGGAATTGCAAAAGATTCCAGATCAAACGGACCCGTTTTAAGCGGGAAAAAGTCGACGGCAGTTCAAACGCTTGACTTTGACACAATTTCAATCCAAATGTTTCTCACAATGCTTTTGGAACGTTGAACGTGGCCCGGGTCCAATGGAGCCACGTCAACATTCTAGAAGCAGCGTTCAAAAATGGACCCGAGAACATTGAAGGACAAAAAAATTGATGAACACGATTGCTGTTGCTGAGCAAGCTCACATTTCACACAAAGTACATTTTGTGACAACAGACAAAATCATTCTTTTACGACTCATACATGCTCATATTTTGACTCTTATTTTCTAAAAGTTGCTGTGCTCAACAATTGTGGATTTCCAATTCCGAGCGATCTAATCAATATGTTGTTAATCGCTAATAAGTCATCAATAAGTTTCTGGCTGGCTCAGTGAATGTTAATACAAAAAGAAGGACGTAAAAAAACACGTATGAAGAAAAAAAGGAAGTAGTTGCGTCCAGGCGTGTGCGTGCGTGCGTGCGTGCGTGCGTGCGTGCGTGCGTGCGTGCGTGCGTGTGTGTTACGTCGCGTTGTGAAGGAGACAAATGTTATATTGAAATGGGCTTGGCGCAGATTGTGCAGGAAGTAATGAATTCCTGCGCGGCGGCGGCGTGTGTGCGCGCGTGCGTGCGTGCGTGCGTGTGTGTGCGTGTGCGAGAAGGCGAGCAAGCGAGCGAGCGAGGATGAAAATGAAATTAAATGTTGCCTTCATCTCCACAACGGCGCATAAATCAAAATGTGGATTAGCATGAGCGCCAACAACAGGCCTGCAAGGAGCACGCGCCCCCCAACGGCAGGCGGCCTGCAAAACGCAACGCGACATTCCTGCCACAAACACACGCCACAGGCATGTTTCATTGACACATCAACACGCAAGCTACACGCGTGTCCATACGTGCCGACATGCAACATTTATGAGTAAACAAATGTTGGGCATTAGCATTTATTGTGTTTTTAAACATGTTATCACGAAGTTGTTACTGTTACTACTACATTCAATGGGGTTCGATGCTTGGGGGAGGTTCGATGCTTGGGGGGGTTCGATGCTTGGGGGGGTTCGATGCTTGGGGGGGGGGGTTCGATGCTTGGGGGGGGTTCGATGCTTGGGGGGGGGGGGTTCGATGCTTGGGGGTGTGACGCCGAGATTCAGGCGCAAGATGAATGAAGATCCCCGCAGACCACAGGCTAACACGCTAACACGCTAACAACATGTTCAAGGTTTACGGACATGGCTGACGACAATTAGCACGAATTCATTAACGCAAACCAGCACACACACGCAAAAACATGCACTCACTCACACACACACACACACAATAAACCCGAACCCTGCAAACATGGTAGACAAGTCAAACTTGTCCCTTGAATAGACACTAAACACGACATACACACTATAAGCAACACACACTTACAGATTCAACACATCATTTTGTGCACGAGTGTGTTTTGCGACTGTTACGCTGTGTGTGCGCCTGTTGCTGCGCTGTTGCTGTGGCAACGCACAAACAAGTTTATCGGCGCTGCGCAGGCGTTTAGTGGGGGCGTGTCCCACCGTTAGCCCACAATGCACTTGTTGTTGTGGCTAATTAGCACCCGAGCGAGATAACAAATGACACTGACGGACGGCGGCCATTTTTATTGCTCTGGGAGGGGGGATATTGCGGGAGGGGCGGGGCCACTGGACAAAGGGCTGTCAATCAACGTGTGTTCGTCTTTGTGCGACGACACGACAACGCGACTGATTGATGACCTCAGCAACATTTTCTTATCTGATACACGAGCGTAGCTAGCACACAAGTGTGTGCGTGTCTGATTGTGTGTTTGTGTGCGCGTGCGCGTGCGTGTACATTAAACACAAAATTGTGAAAAGGGGCCATTAACGAGCATCTTAATGGCAGCAGATTGTCGGCCATGACACTTTCTGGATTGAGATAACTTTGGGCCTCGGCGGCGGCGTGCAGATTGCGGGCGATAAAAGGGGCGGGGCCGGGCGGGGGGCAGAGCGGCAGCAGGCTCGTTAGCGAGCATACAAACGAGGACGACAAACAGCTGCTGCCAAAAAACAGGAAGCGCTCAAGGCGTTTGCGACGTTAGCGGCGTTATCTCCCCCACGCCCGGCGGCGGTGGCGGCGGCGGCGGCGGCAACGGCGGCAACGGCCCCCTCCACTCATGGCCAGGTCTACATGTCGACATCTTCACATCTCCACGCTGACAATGATGGACGTGTCCTATTAAGCTGCTCTCCAGCTGCTGTCGTCGTCTTCTTTTCATTATTATTATGAGCACGACATGAAACCGTTTTGTCAAGCACAAACATTTGATTTTCTACATTTTCTGCCACCACTGATACCGCCTTCCTAAATCAACAATGTTAGCACTAGGCTAATACAAATATTGCAATAATGTTAGCATGTTTCCAACATAACTTGCGCACAACATTAGCCTAATGTTAGCACTACTGTTAATACAAATACTGGCATATTGTTTGCAAAATGCTAACATCGTATTAGGGCAGTACAAGCATAATGTTAGATTGTTGAGTTGAGCGCCATTTTGACTTGTGACGTCAGCTCGAAATTGTCAAGTAAGCCTAATGTTAGCGGATGCTAACATAGCATTAGCACATTAGGGAGCAGCAGCTACAGATGGAAACAGCACAAGCTACTGATTGGCTTGTGACGCAGCACGAAGCGCATCATTCGCAAATGGATAGGCGGGGTGAGCGCTGCGCCTCGCCTAACTTTTAGAGAATTTAGAGAATTCTACATTTCAGGAAGGCGGGAAGTCCAATTGATTCCACTCGGATTGTACCAGTTGTGACCTGAAAGCCTTCCATGTGAATGTAAACACAGAAAGAAAAAGGCTGATTCGAATCCATTTTTTGTTGTTGTGATTCAACGCAAGACATTTAGAATATCTTCAAACTATTCCATACATTTACATGACATTAGCACTACATTAGCACAGCAGCTAGCAGCCAAGACTGACCGTCACTGCACATGCCTCATCATCAGCACGCTAACATGTGCCATCTTAGTATGCTAACGTGTAGCCTTGTGCTAATTCTATGCTGACATTGTGCTAACATAGTTCTAATGTTGCTAATATCTTAGTAACAGTGCCAGTATTGTCCTAATATTATGTTAGCATTATGCTAACCTTGTGCTAATGTTTTGCTCAAATGTTGGTAACAGTGGACGTATCGTACCAGCGGTGTGCTAAAAATATGTATGCGTTCTGTTTATAGAATTCTACTCTACGCTAGCATGATGCTAGCATTGCTTTAATGATTTGCTGGATGGCCCCATTTCGCTCCATTCCTGTAGTGCGCAAGCCCTCCACCACGAGAGGTCGAGGGGGGCGCGCCGTTTGCTTTTAGTGAGCAGATGAAGCAGAAGACGAATTAGCTTTTAAGCGTAGCGCCGTCGTTGCATTAAGGCACCGTCCGTCTTCATTAACGTTCTGCTTGTTCATTAGCTTGTTCATTAGCACCTTCGCGCCGCCCCGTCAAGGTTGAAATAGACGCGGCGGGACGACCAATCACGGACGACCGTCACAGACGACCATCAGCTCTCGGCGGAGGCGCGCCGCTCCGAGTCGTCGTTAGCGTTAATCGACCTATTAAAGATGAAACATTTCCACGAGGAGGATGTTAACCTCAGGCCACGCCCACTCTACTCTGCTGGTCGCCATTAAGCAAAATGGAGCTGGATGACCACCTCGTCACCTTTGAACCCATCACACCGCGTTGCACTTGTGCGTCGTCATGGTGACACGCATACACGGACGGACACACACTGAAAGACACAACGTGTCTCCAAAGTAAAGCACTTCCTGTGTTCGTGTCACTTACAACCACAAATGTACGTACATGCTAACATGCTAGAGGCTAATAAACGGCATGTGTGACTTCTACCGGTCAATAATGTGGTGATGATGATGATGATGAAGATGATGACGACGACGACGAGACATTTTTTACAACGTGAGAGAAAAACGCCATAGCTGAGAATCAAACCCAGAACCTCCCGACGGCGAGCTAGCCGTCCTCAGGGCTAGCGCGCCGTGTTACCTTGGAGAGTTTATTTGAGTTTGTCTTTGTGTTCTTTTTAAACAGCGTCTCCCACGCACACACGCACGCACGCACGCACGCACGCACGCACGTGTTCCCTGCCGGTCAAATAAATGTCTTTTGTGTCTTTGGCGTGTCTGACGTCAGGCTTGGCGTGAAGAAGCCGAGCCGAGTCAACACGGAACACACACACTTGCCGCCCACACACGCACTCGCTCCCACGCTGGCCGCCGCCGCCGCCGCCGCCAGTCATGCGCGTCTCAACAGGCCTCATGGCGTGATGCGCACGTGTCGTCAAACACACACACGCGCGCGCACACACACACAACAGTGCACTCTTGCTTGGGTTATTTGTAGTTTTATGGTAAAAGTGCACATTAACAATCTGTCAGAGTCCAGATGGAACAATCATAACACACGGCGAGAACAGCACAGATGTGCCAAAAAACAACATGCACGCTCGCACGCATACAAATACTAAACACACACAAAACGTACGCTCAGTACACAAATAATAACGCGCACACACAGCACAACGCAAAAACTCACACTACAATACGTAGAAATGCGCACGTGTAGACACAACGCGCGCACACGCACGCACATACCTCCACGGACAGACTGTACACACGAACACACACTTACACGAATGCACACGCACACGACGACACATTGAAATTGATGAGAGCGAACGTAAACGCACGCGAGCTGTTAACTTGCAAATAAAAACATTATAATATTCAAATGTTTTTATTGACATTTTAATGTTAGCACATTAGCATATATTCAGGGTCTATTAAGTTTGTGTGTGTGCTTTTGTTACATGGTGGGGCTTCACAGACTTGTGGGGCCCACCCGTCCATGTGGGGCCATTTGGCGGGACCCCAAAAGTTTGGACCTCTTTTTGAGGGTCAAGACTTGGCTTTAGAGTTTAGCTTTGAATCGGGTTGTGGTTGAGGTTCGAGAAGGAATGGATTCAGGCAATCGTTTTTCATGCTTGGGGTTATTGAAAGGGTTCGGGAAAGGCATTATGTCAATGAGATGGTCCCATCATGATACAAAGACAAGTGTGTGTGTGTGTGTGTGGGTGGCGTGGTCACATCACAGTCAGTGGTGGTGCATTGTGGGAAAGGCAAGCGGGAATGCGAGATGATGTCATGGCCAAGCGGCGGCGCGGCGCTCGTTAGCGGCCATCAATCAATTAAGAAGCACTTAGCGTGATTTAATAACATTTGCCTGCTTGGTTAGCGCTAATCTCATTAGCCATTAGCTTCTGGGAAGCTTGGAGGTCGACGCTCGCCATTGGCCGGCCGCTCACGTGACGAACTTTCACCGTTGGCGACCTTAAAAATGTGTGACAAGTAGCTCCGCCCCCTCCTTGGTCGTCCTGGCGACCGCATTCACTGTGCAGCGCTTGGCGTGTGCTAACATGATGCTAATGTTGCAATAGCATTGTGCTATTGATTTTCTAATATTGTGGTAGCATTTTGCTAACAGTGCTAATGTTGTAGTAGTGATGCACGAATTGTGTTTGACATTTTTTGTGTTAGACTGACATAGTATGAATATTGGATTAGCGTTGTGCTAACAGTTTGTGAATAATGTCTTAGCGTTGTGCTAACACGGTACTACATAAGCATCGTTGCCATTTTGCTAATATTCTGTTAGCATCCATGTGACTGTGCCGTACATCAGCTGAACTTTCACCTTTGGCAGCCTTAAAAATGTGTGACAAGTAGCTCCGCCCCTCCTTGGTTGTCCTGGCGACCAAATCGACCATGCAGTGTGCAGCGCTTGCTGTGTGCTAACATTGTGCTAATGGTGCATTATTGTTGCTCTGTGTTAGCATTGAGCTAATATTATGTTGCATTAGCATTGCAAATATTGTGATAGCATTGTGCTAAAAGTGCTCATGTTGTATTGGTGCTATGCTAACATATTTCTAATATTGTGTTAGCCTTATGCCAAAACTGAGGTAAAGCGTTGCGCTAAAAATTTGTGAAAATTAGTTAAAAAAGGTACTACATAAACATTGTTGCCATTTTGCTAATATTCTGTTAGCATTTGTGTGACTGCATTGTACATCAGCTGAACTTTCACCTTTGCCGACCTTACTGATAAAAAATAAAACCCGTTCCCGGTTGTCCTGGCGACCAGGTGATTCAATTAGCCATTGATTAGCCATCACACGAGTAGGCCTGATGATCAATAGCACGGCTAACGCTAGTGTGGCTAACGCGGCTATGTTTGACAGCAATCCGTCAATCAATCAATCAATCATCCATCAATCAATTCGCAATGCCGGCGTCCCCACGGAAGGAAGCGTTAGCGCGTTAGCCATCGATTAGAAAGCGGACACACACGAGGCTTTTATTGTGGCGGTGTGCGTGGGCGGGTGGGGGGCAATGATGGGATGACCCGGCGGCGGTCTCGGGGGGCAACATGTCTGCCGGCAGACGCTAAGCGATTAGCGTGCTAGAAAAGCAATAAGGTCATAAAAATTGCATCTCGCTTCGGAACGCCGCCGTAAATCCGCGCCAGGTGGGGCGGCCGAGGGGTGGGGGCCCACGCTTGGGTGGGGGGGGGGGGGGGGCGGCGGACGAATGACTTTGAAGAGCTCGTCATCTTCAATCTATTTTCCCGCCGCCGCATGTCGCCGCATAGCTGCACTTCATTACGGCCCGCGGACGGCGCGGCCCCGCCCTTCGGCTCCCCCGCGGGCCCCCGGGGGCCCGGGCGGCTTAAGACCTCATCAGAAGCTTCATTGAACGCTCAAGTCTCCTCATCGATCGGCCCTCCAAATTAAAAGCACCATTTGCGCTGATCCGCGCTCTTAATTCGCCACGCTAAGCCCCGCCCCCAACACACACGCACAAATTAGTAACACATCATTCGTGACGCACACACACAAGATGGGCGAGCTCACAAAGTGTCAAATAGAAGTAAGAATAAATATGTCATGAAGGGATCTGGACGCACACACGCTCACGCACACGCTCACAGTGATGGAGGGGGGGGGGGCGTGGGGGGGGCAAAATGAAATGTTCCAGGCTGCATCAAATTCAATTACATGCTGCTCACAACTCACAACTACACCGACACCCCCGCAGACACACAAGTGCAAAAATGACACACACATGCCGGCAGACAACACCGCACCATGACACGCCAACAACACAATAACAACACAACTGCAATGGCAAGTCAGCAGACACACAACAGCACAATTACACAAAAACAAAACAACTACATAACAACAAAACCAAAAGTACACAATATGCTAACATGCTGGAGACACAAGAGCACAACTACACATCAACAAAACAAAAACGACACAACAAACTTGAACATGCTGGCAAACACACAACAGACAACAACACAAAAACAAAACAACTACACGTCAACACAACAAAACAAAAACGACACAACAACACTAACATGCTGGGAGACACACACGAGCGCAACTACACAGCAACAAAAGAGCCGCCTTGGTGCCGCCACGGACGCACAACTGCACAACTTCAACACAGCAACAGCTTCAAAATGATAATAATAGCGCTGTCGCTATCCAATATTCCATTAATCTATCAATTATTCAACCGATTAATTGGATTCAATATAATTTTGCAATAAAGTGTATTACAAAAGCATCTTTTCCCGTTGATTACTGTTCATTAACCAGACATTATTTTCTTTTCTTTTCTTTGATCCTTCCTCGGGTCTCCTGACAACCTCACGACTCTAGCTGAGCTCTTAGTCTTTGCGTTCATACTAGTTTTTTTTGCATGTGTGTTGGTTTGTGTGTCGGCACACGTGTTTGTGTGTCCATTTTACTGAATGCGTGCGTTCTCATGTTTGTTTCTTCCTTTGTGTGTGTTCACATTTCGTTGCACATATGAGAATGTGTGTGCGTGTCGGCGAATCAATGTCAAATGTCACGCGAGAGTGGATGGATGTCACGTGCCGGCGTTTGATGTGGGCGGCCTGGACGGACGGACGGACGGACGGCAAGATGCGATCTACAAGGCGCTCCAATTTCCTCCGCCACTTTGTCCACTTGACGTCGGCGGAAGGAAGCGTCGTGAAAGCGTCTCCCCGGCGGGCCAGGGGAGCGTCTTTGCCGCCGCCCGCTGACCCCTCCCTTTTTAATATGAGGCACCTCGTCTCACTTCCTGTTTGCGCCGCTTTGCTTCCTGTTTGCGCCGCGACTCATCCATCAGCTTGGTGACACGTTTGAGCTGATTTCAGGCACTTGACCCGGCCTCCGACGTCGCGCTCAGCGAGGAACCAATCGCAGCCGCCGTGATGAGCGATGACATCATCACATGTAAACAAACAACACTAATGACGCCTAATCATGTATTGTTATATTGTTACTACACAATTATATAATATATGTATAATAATATAATTTGGGCTTTTTTTGTTTGAAATAGAAATGATGCCACCTAGTGGCCAGGTGTGTTTAAAACCGCACCCAACCTCATGAACAGCCCACTTGATTGAAGGTGCGTTGATTAGTCGTGCGGAAACTGCGCCTCCAGGCTGCTTTGTTTGATTTTGATTTAGTGGCTACAGTTGATTTTGATTTTGGTATTTTGATTGTTTGATGATCTTGTGCACGCACACATACACAACATGCATATGCAATCAACACAATTACATATCACACACGGACACACACGTCTGAACAAAGAAAATGCAGTCAAGGAAAGACAGTGGCCGAGACTGAAGTCATCTGAAAGAATCCCGTCAAACAAATCTTTTATGTCTGTGGGAGCGCGTTGGCATCGTGTCCTCTCAAAATATGAAATGAATTCATTGTTGGATTGTTGGAAAGGAAACTAAGGCTACAAGTGTAATATGCAAATGAAGTGTGTAGCAACAGTGTAACATTTGTTACTGTGTGACCATGTTTTGACAAGGTAGACAATGTTACACTGTTACCACACACCGACACTGGTGAAGCCGTTCCGACACTTGCATCACTCTTATAATACTTTGATGCGTAATACACAAAACATCAGCCTCAACACACATTCATACTCGTTACACGACACGCTTACACTCCAACTATATGTTCCGACGTGTAACAAGTGTTAGCACACGCTAACAAATGTCACGTGTGTTACCCTCGTCGTCCGTGTTTCGTGACGTGGGAACGACGGTTGCGTCCAATAGTCGCGGTGCGGCCAATGCGCGGCGGCCTCTTTTGTGTTGTTGTCTTCTCCTTCCTGTCCGTAAGTGCGGGCTGTGTCGGGCGGCGACCTCTGACCCGCCGGCGGTGTGGCAACACGATTGCTTTTGTTCTGTCAAGAATATTTAAAGCGTGTTCATAAAAGGCGAAGCGCGGGTCGGCACCGGGTTAACAAAGCGGGTTAACCGTCTCGGCGACGCCGCGCCGTCTTGCCGACCTTACGCGCCGGCAGCCGTAGAGCCGCGGGTCGCGGGGGTCACGTTCAATTTCCACTCGCGCCGGCGGAAAATGAAAAGTCGTCATTTGCACAAATCTGAATAATTCACCCGGGCTGCCGCTGATGAAAACATGCTGGCAGGGATAAAGGACGCCCCCCCATCGCCCCCCTTCCCTCCTCCAACGGCTAATGATGAATCTGGCGCGAGAATGAATGAAGCGTCCACCCGCCGCCGCCGCCGCCGCCGCCGCTACTTCCTGCCGCGACATCTCAAGTGATCAGCAATCAATTAAGATGGCCGACAGCGAACGTCTTGTTAGTGTCCGATTGGACCACTTGATTCACCTCATGGAGTGGCGGTGCCTCACCTGCGAGAAGGGGTGAGGGAGGGGGCGGGGCTGTGCCCATTATGCAAATGCAGAAAGCAAGCGAAAGCAACCATTGAATGAATGAATGAATCCTTTGAGCGGCATTAAAACTTCATCCATCAGGAGGGCCTGTGGGGCGCGGGGGGGTCGACGACGGCTGATCCACATCGGAGGGGGCTCGCGCTGTGAAAATGAAAAGACGCCAAAGTTGATGTTTCCTGTGCCGTGACATCGCCGTGCTCGGAAGACCAGCATGATGAAAATCATGACGACGACAAACACAACATTCATTTCTGGATATCAATTACAAGGAACAACTTGACAAACAACCGATTGGTCGCCGGGAAATGTTAAGGCACAACAGTGACTGGTCGCTGCAGTCAATGCCCAGGAGCATACAGAGACGCAACAAACACACCCACCGAAACAATTTAGAGCCTTCACTGATGTAACGTGCTAATTGCTAACGTCACATGTTGCATTACTATGTAATAAGCACGTTATTACCATATTATGACTATTGATGAGCCAATCACTGCTGAACTGACTACAAGTTTATTCTGGTATGTATATTGAAGGCCGCCTCAAAATCATTTCCCTTGTCATGTTTAGACGAGTACGTGTCATGTGACCCATGTGTGGTGTTGTGGCGCCACCTGCTGAACCAAAAATGCTCAAACACGCACACAAATTGTAACTATTAGTTCCAAAGAAAATGAGAACATAATGCATGTTACATCTATTTTGCTGTTATATTCCTAAAATGTGATAGTTAAATTGTTAGTTAGTTATTTTATTATGACAATTATTTTTAAACAATGGGTGGATGATTTTTTTTTTGCACCGTGTGTAATAACTAATTATTTGGGAAATTACCTATTTTTACACCTACATTTATTTTTAGTTTAACCTATTTTATTTCTGATTATTTCTATTTTTAAATTATTTTCATTGTAGTGATTGTTGTTTTTTGTTTTCATCATTTATTTATTTTTTAAAATCTGGATGTCATTGAAATGAAATGTCATTGTAACCTCTTTTTTGCATGATTAGAAAATATTTGTGTATGTGTGTATTTATTTTCTGGTGCTTTTGTTATTAAAATTGTAGTAATAGAAATGATCAGTTTTGTCTTTCAAGTTTTTATGTTGGATGTGACGTGTCGAGAGCACTGCTGCTTCGGCGTTTGTTGTTAACGTGCTGTATCAATAAAGTTGGTCAAAAGGCCGTGTGTGATTACGTTATTTCTTGACAAATTAGCTATTTTTACATACAGAGTTTTATTTTTACTCCATCTACGAAAGACATGGCCCCTTTGACATAATATCTAAACATTTTCAAATAAATCAATCAATAAAAACGTAAACGAAGATCAGAGTATCTTTGCGCAGGAATGAGGGCATTGAGGGCAGCGTTGACTGCGTTTCTTTGTGCGGTGAAGTGACGCTCTTGAACGATCACAACGCACACAAACAAGATGGCGGAACACACTGTTCGGATCTCTGGAATCGTTTTGACTTCTTTAATGTTTCAGCACATCAACAAAGACTCGGACGTGGTGAGGCAACACCCGACGATTTTGTCGGCTTGTGGTCGACGCAGCTCGCGGAGTGTTTTACTTTTTGCCGCGTTAGCGTCAATGTTTAGCCTGTTAGCATCATAGTAGCTCGTTCGCATCATTCGAATTTGGCGCTTAAGACATAAAAGTCACGTGCCATGAAAAAAAGTTTGTCACACACTATTGTACGTTTGCCAAAATAACCTTTACTAATATTGTGCCCTCAACAAAATTGGCGTGTGTGTGAGAGTGAAGAGATATTTTGTTGACGTAGAGTGTGCGCGTGCGTGCGTATGTCGTACTGAGCTTTGTCACGTGCGTGAAGTTGGCTTCCACCCCACGTAAAATTTGATGGAAATAGTCTCTTTCGTTTGTGACATAAAAAGTTTCGTTTGTACTATTACTGTTTTGCAGTAATTCTAAATGATTTTTTTAGGTCATCCAGAGTTCACCCAGCCACCATCTATTGAAAAACGGACCCGAAATGGGTCCTTTTGTTTGTGTTGGACTGTGCAGTTAAAATTTTCGTCTGCTGCGACGGTTTTATAGATATGGCGTATTTCATTTATGATGACGTCACTCAGCCCCCCCATTTCCTCCGAAATGCACCCCAAATGGTGCCAATCGTTTGTGCTGCGTTAGTGCTGTTAAAATGTTCGTTTGTGCCACGCCGGTTTTATAGATATGGCACATTTCATTTCGTCTGATGACGTCACCACTAATGCTCTGGTGGTTACCTGAAGTTCGCGAAAGTACGCAGAAACATGCAAAACTATAGTTAATTCCAAGTTATTACGTGGAACTAACAAGCGATCCACTGAGCGTGGTTCCATGGGACGAACTTTCTCGATAGACCGCATCCAAAACAAAAAAAGACAGCCGGCGTCACCACCACAGCATTAGTGGTGACGTCATCCGACGACACTAAATGTGCCATATCTATAAAACCGTCACGGCACAAACCAAAATGTTAACAGCACAAACAAATGGACCCTAACTGGGTGAACTCTGGATGACCTAAAAAAAAACATTCATAATAACTGCAAAACAGTAATAGCACAAACAAAACTTTTGATGGCACAAACCAAAGAGACTATTTCCATCCAATTTTGCGGGGGGCGGGGCTAACTTCACGCACGTGTGTCGCTGTGTTGATCAGGACGGTTTGCTCTTGGGCGAGAACCACGTGGAGGAGCACGTGACCATCAGCGACGCGCAAGAGGACCACGTTCACCTCCGACAAACTTGCAGTAACCACACCCATAAAGCTCGAACCCCGTTTATCTAGGAACGACTACATGTTTAGACAACAAAAAATCAACCAAAATAGAACGCTTTTGCTATTGAAATGGTCTTAGCCAATGCTAACATTACGTACATGTCAAATTGCAGTTGTACACACAAACAGCTTTAAACATTTTCTTTCATTGAAATATATTAAGCTATTACTGTATCTATTGAAATGAGTCAAAACATAAGGGGTAGGACTAGATCAGTTTTTAACTTCTTCCTACTCCCTTTTGAAAATGCAAACTCTTTTCTTTCTTGTTTCTATATTTTTCTATATTTATATGTCCAATCAACCAACCAAACATTAAAAAAAAAAAACATACAATGTGTAACATTTTAGCATACTGTAGATGTTAGGCTATGCCACTGAGGGCTACGCAGAGCCTAATGTGGAAATCTTTTGGGTTTTAATGATGCTGCATTTCTTCCGGTAGAGCTCAGTGCTGCACTGGCATGTTGTGGCTCAAAGTGGTATTACACTCATTGCAAGCAATTCCAAATTTGGATGGCTTCACATTGGCTATATGTTGTTTCGCTGTATTTTGGCGTCAAAAACAAAATGTCCACATTCTCCTGCTGTGACCTCTGAACTCATCTGATGTGTTGCAGGCATCCACAAACACGTTTGTTGCCACAAACTCAACACGTGAGTCCGCATTGCGCAACACCTGACGGAGGCCAGACAAAACGTACGTGTGCATTTTTGTGCGTCTGTATGTGCGCAGCTGGTACGACGCGGCGGGCAAAGTGGACGTGGCGGCGGTCCGCAGGCTCTTGGGGGCCAACCATCCGGAGCGCGTGATTGGCTGGTACCGCCAGCGCAGGAACTCGGCGCAGCGAATGAGCATGCGTGAGAAGGCGGTGCACGAGAACCTGAAGGTGGCGCTGCGCGTGCCTCACGCCATCTTCCTGCTACTCACGCCCGCCGCGCTGACCGAGGCGGGCTGCACGCACCGCGCCGAATACGCCGCCTTCCTCTCCAGCAGCAGGTGATGATGTGACAGTGTGGTGCGATGATGTCATCCTGACGTGATGTCATCATCGCCGCGGCGTGAAGGCAGGTCCCCGTGGCGGTCACCAACTTGGCGTCGCTGGACCATCAGGCCTACTGGACGGCGTCCCCGCTGTGCTCGGCCCCAGGCTACCGGCGCGCCGTCGGCCAGCACAGGTAACGCGCTCGCGTGGGCAGATGTGGGCGGTACTTGTGAATTTCTTTCCTTTCCAAGTTCCAAGTTGTTGGACGCCAGCGGCCAGTTGGCGGACGTGGACGGCGTCAACGCCATGAACGAGTCGCTGCAAGACGAGCTGCAGGTGAGCTCGGGGTCCTCCCGCGCGATGGCGCTCTCTCGTGCTACACGGACAAATCAATGACTTTTTTTTTTCTTCTTCTTTTTTAAATTCCAGAGCAGTCATTTACAGACGCGTGTTGCATTCACTCGAAAAAAACAAAAAAACTCCAGTTTTTCTGACTAATGTTTTGGGTGAGCTTTGTTATTAATTTGGGGGGAAATAATTTATTTAAAAAAAAAAGATTAATCAGCGCCGTACCTTGTCCCGCCGCACGCATCCGTCCTCGCCTGCGCCAACTACATTGACTAGAAGACGCAACGGCCCGAAAATGCTCAACCCTCGTTTGGTGTTTAATGTAGCATTAGCCGACATGTGGGCACATTTCAGTTGGTTAAAAGGCCAGTGTGAAATAAATATCTTATAAAAATATGATCATTTTAATTCATTATAATGAATGCAATGAAAGTCAAAATTGGCATTATTTTTCTCCGGCGTTTCGGTTTTCATTTTCGGTGCGTCGCTAGTTCAAACGTAAGCGCATTTAGAGAGCAGTTTGTAGATTTATGTAAATTCTATCCAGGTCATGTTTGTAAATGAGAATTAGTTCTCAAATATTTGTACCAGGTAAAATAAAGGTTAAAAAAAAAAAGCATTTCAGTAGATTTAAGCGTATTTCGGGAGTATTTCAGTCGAGAGAGAGAAAAAAGCCGAAATAGCGAATGAGGAAGACTTCCCAATCCAGTCGATGTCTGTCAATCACACCCTTGCCCCTCCCCATTCCTGTCGCACCCTGGACCAAGCAGATGGCGTGTGGTGCCGTGGTGGACAGCGAGTGCGCCGTGCAGAATACGCTCGCCGACGTTTGTACCCTCAGGAAGAAGCTCCGTGACAGCAAGTCGGCGTTCGCCGGCAAAGGTACATTTAAAACAAGCAAAAACAAGCGCATGGATGCATTCGGGTAAATATGGAAGCGAGTGTGCGCCGCGTCACGCCGGCCACGTGGAAACTCGGAGCTTTGTTGGAATGTCATTTGCTTATTCAGAAGAGCACAAAAAGGTGTGCCGCTCCAATTGAGAACACGGTGTGCCGCTTAGCTGCCATATTGGATGTGGCCAAGCGTCACAACCGCATTGGCGGAGCAAGCATTTGAGTGCCGTAGTGGATGTCGTGACGGCAAAGGTTACGTTTGGCAATCGACCCTGACGCATTCGCTGTTGTGCGCGCTCGCCTCCCAATCATGTGGGAAGGCAGCCGCTGTTCAAACCCAATCAACAGATTCCATCCGGACTGCCTGATGCACCGGCGGACTTCCGGTTACTCACAATGAATCTGTCGTCTATTTGTGAACACGTCCAACATCGCATTAGCATAGCAACTATTTGACCTTGAAAGATCGCCCACCATATTGGATGTGGCAATGAAGCTAAATATGACCTCATTCACACAACAGCCATGAACGACATTCGCCAAACTGATGATGCGTTTCCCATTTCCTGTCCCCAGCAGAGGGCGCACCTGCCGCCAAGAGGAACGTGCGCCTCCAGCTGGCCGTCCGCACGCTTTGTGCCCACACGCCGCTCTTTGCCTCGTGCACGCTGACGCTGGACGCCTCACCCGTGCTGGACGACGCGTGCAACCAGATGAATCTCCGCCCTCTGCCGCCAATCACGGCTGGGAAAAGGTCGGCCGCTGCGCCGCCGGCCGGCAAATGGAAGCGGCGCAAGGCTGATGCCACAAACTGACGACGTCAACAGCAAGAAAGACAGCGCAGTCAGCGGTTTGGACTTTATGTCCATTTATTGGCCAATGGCTGGAACGAGGAGGCGGAGCTAATCCACATGTTTGATGCTGCAGATGTTGGGGTCCCGCATCAACTCAGGATGTTTGTGTGTCACCGACATAAAACCTAAACATACGCATACACATTAGAAGGCAAATTGTTTTCTTGGTGCCATGCAACAATGTTAAGTGAGCTTTGTGGCGCCATCTTGTGGTATCTGCATGCACAGGTGCCTTAAGAGAAGAGGAATTCCATCCCCATTGATATGAAAGGAAATGCCATCAGTCCGTTCTAGACCCAAAAAACGAAAAATTTTGTGAAAATGTTTTGAATGTAGCACTTAATAAAAAACTGTTGTAATTTTTTGTATCAATTCGATGGCCATTGTGCTGTGTGCACTTTGGCCACCTGGGGGCAGCATAATATACGAAGGGGGACAGTCACAAAATTGTTTGTCACTCATATCTCAAGGCACCGCTGGGTAGGCAATGGACTACATGCCACGGAGGAGGCGGGACTTTCAACCATCAGCTTTGTTTCTGTTTCCGGTTTGCGACGTGTGGGCCGCGTCCCAGCACCTGCGCTTCCGGCTTTGCGCTTCCAACTTTGCGCCCCTCGGTTGCGCGTTCCCGTCGACGGCCGCGAGTGTGCCGCGTCCGTCTCGGTGTCAGAAGCATTTCAGGTAGCCGAGAGCGCAGGGTGGGGGTGCGAGTGTTGGAACGCGGCCAGCAGTGGCCGGAAACAGCGCCGGTGTGTAAAACCCGGAAGTCCGTGGCATCGACCCCATTGGGACCCTTTGCTCTTTGGGTTGACGTTAACGTATGTAAGGTGAAGAAAAATGGCGTGACGTCACGTTACCCATCGCGTGCGCCTTCTTGATGGCTTTGGAGATTTCTTTTTGTTTGCGCCCGCACAAGCCTGACGTCGACACATTTGAAATTGTTGCTTAAGCATCCATCGCGTCAAATCCGGTCACAAAGTGTTGTTGGCCCCGGCAAGTGGTGGGCGGGGCTTACCTGTGATGTGGCGGCCGTAGATCCTTCCCGTGTGCGGCGAGATGAACTGAGACAGAAGCTGCACACAAATAACACGTTTAGACTTTCATGTCGAAAAGCTTTTGGCAGGAATACAAAAACAAGATATGAAATATGTATGAATGTAAATTGTTTTTTCTTTTTATTAAGGATTTTTTGGGATGGTTTATAAAAATCCTAGGTTAGTGACTTTTATGTATTTATATATACATATATCAGCATCAATGAGTGTTTTTCTGTACTTTTTCTTGCAAGTGTTGGTCTTGGACGTGTGGAAGAGCAGATGCAGCGCCGCAACGTTGTGGCGGGCAGCGCCGCAACGTTGTGGCGGGCAGCGCCGCACTTACCTGAATGTTCTTGAAGTCGACATTGACTTTGCAGAGGACGCAACCTTTCTGCGGCTCCTTGTAAGGATTGTCCATCTTGACGAACTGCCATTGGAGATGTGACGTCACGTCAGGTCTGCAATTTTGTCCGAGTAAAGAATGAAGAACTCACCTGGTCGTGTTTGATGTGCTGCTGTTGGTGCGCCAGGCGCTCAGATGAGACGGACGACGCGCTCGTTAAAGCTGCAACACAACAAGGAGGGTTAGCATTAGCGCGAATGCAACAAACGCTGCCATTTACGACGAGTTACAAAGTTAACCTGCAGGTTTGCTCGCCTCTGTCAGGCGCGAAAGGACACCAAATAATAAACGATCTGTTCGCTTGAGAGGGAGCATTTTTGGAGCTACTGCAACCCGGAAGTTGTCTTCATCTACTTCCGGTGCGGCCCCGTTCCCAACCTTTTTTTAAAGTTATTTCTGTTTTTTTATTTTATTTTATTCTACTGTTTGTTGTTGTTGTTTTTACTCATTTTTTAGTTCCCACGGCAAATTGCTGCTATTGAGAGTTATGCTGAAATAAAATCTTTAAATGATCAATTTGGAAATCGAAAAGGGAAGTTTGTCGAGCGAGGTACCACGTGACCACCCACGAACCGAACCCCGGTTAGGGAGTCCGGATGTCGCTCTCACTTGACGGAAGAGAACAAACAACTTGACACGTTTTACGAAAGCATTTTGTGTCTGCACGATGTTCGGGTGCGCTGGACAATAAGGTCAAGCACATATAATGATAATATCATCATAATCGTTTGTCAGGATTATGATTGCGTGTTAGCAGCATTAGCTTGCTTTGTTTGTAGCATGCGCTCTCCGGCGGGTTCGAAAGAAACCAAATGTTGAAGTTCATTTTAGAAAAAAAGAAGAAATCCAAGAATGGAAGGATGACTTTAAAGTAAGACGTGTTTCATCATCATCATCATGGATGACAATCAGCATCTGGAGGTAATATTGCTTGGCTTGGAATGATATGAAGAATTGAGTGATGTGATGCGGCGTGAGTCGGTCAGGAAACAATTGGATGGGGCAGAAAAGAAAATGACTCTCGCTGATCTGAAGTCAAAGCAGGCCAAAAACCTTTTGTGATTGATGATTGTTGTTCAGACTGCCTGCGCTTCTTAACCCGCTCAAGCGCGGCGGCGAAAAAGACAAAATGGTCTTGACTGCTGCTTTTGTGTCCATCAGTGCAGCTACAGCGAAGACTTGTTCGGCGACTACGAAAGTCTCCTGGCGGACGAGTCGCTGATGGCCAAGCTGGACCAGGCCGACAAGATGCTGGCCTCCGGGGATGACCGCCTCCTGTCGGAATCTGTGGCAGAGGCGCCGGACGCAGACACGGCGCGGGAAGGTTGGCCTCACGGTCGGCAGGAAACCAAGAGGCGCAAAGTCCACGAAAGCTCCGCCCCTCACAGGAGTTCGCCCAGGAGGAGCGTGAGCGATCGCGTGAAGAAGATGCTGCGATGCAACGCGGCGGCGCCCGCCAGCTCCTCCCGCTGCGTGGCCATGAAGGAGGCGGCGCTGAGCCACGAGATCGGCGGCGCCGTCCGGGCGGTGGAGGCGGCGCGGACGGCGCACGCCAACGACCTGGGACCTTTTTTTGGATTGCCCGCCAAAGTCAAAGAGCTCCTGTTCACGCTGCGGGGAATCCGCAGCCTCTACGGTGACACGGCCTGACATCACAGGATCACATGATCACAGGATCACATGACGTCAGGAGCGCTAACGTGTGTTTGTGTGCGTGCGTAGCGTGGCAGGAGACGTGTTTGGGTCTGGATTGCGTGACGGCCAGGAGGAATCTGATCTACACGCTTCCCACCAGCGGCGGCAAAACTTTGGTGGCCGAGTTGCTGATGCTGCGCGAGCTGCTGTGCAGGAACAACAACTGCATCTTCGTCCTGCCGTACGTGGCGCTGGTCCAGGAGAAGGTAATGGCCGCCGCCGTTCGCCACGATGGCCGCCCCGCCCTGCTCTAAAAAGCCTGGGTTTGAGCGCGCAGGTTCGCGGCCTGGCGGGCTTGGGTCTGGAGCTGGACTTCCTGGTGGAGGAGTACGCGGGCAGCAAGGGCCGGTTCCCGCCCGTCAACAGGCGCGACCGGCGCTCGCTGTACGTGGCCACCATCGAGAAGGCGCACGCGCTGGTCAACGCGCTGGTCGAGGACGACCGTCTGCGGAGCGTCGGCCTGATGGTGGTGGACGAGGTGAGGCCCCGCCCACGTGCGCGCGCAAAAGGAACGCTTGCAAAATTCGGGACTTGCTTGAGTCACACCTTGAACATTTTTGGTTTTTGAGCAACGACGAGACGGACGTTTTTTGTCCGTTGAGGAGCCGAAGCCGACCGAGGCTAAAAAAAAGCCCAAAAGCAGCTCAACAAAATCCGCATCCGTCGTCGTCATCATCCGGCCGCCATTTTGCAAATCTCGGCAATTTCAGAGGATGTCGAGCGATGGATTATTTTTGTGTTTGTTCCAATTCAAACATTTGCAAACGTCTGCTCTGTAAATAAATGCTACGTTCATGATTGACAAATGCAGTTTTATTCCAAGAAATATTTTGTAACTTGTGAGTTCATTTGACTTAAACAAAGTTTATTGTTGAATTTGATTATTACAAAAATCAACATATTTAAAACAGTACTTCAAACTTTGAGGGATGAAATGGAATGTTTTTTTTTAATCACTTAATTGACAAATAGTTTAATTGATTTGGAATGTTTCAATTCATTTAGTTAATTAACTAACTACTTTTACGAGTGTTTTGAAATGTTGTTTTATAAAACGTGATATTTTGTGAATGTGAACTTTTTTCTTTAGAGCTCAGAATTGTTCATTCGGTAATTTGACGCGTCATCGTCATTCATTAAAAAAAAAAAAGTGTTTATTTTTATTATGAATGTGAACTTTGAATGCAATATTTGTGTGTGTTCAGTTGCACATGCTGGGCGAGGGCAGCCGAGGCGCTTTGCTGGAAATCACCCTGGCCAAAGTTTTGCATCTCAGCCGTAAGGGCGCCGTCGCCTCCGCCGCCGCCGTCACCGCCGCTGTGATGTCATCAAGCTTTTGTTTGCGGCGACAGGTGACACGCAGATCATCGGCATGAGCGCCACCTTGGGGAACATCGGCGAGCTGCAGACCTTCCTCAACGCCGAAAACTACCACGACGACTTCCGACCCGTCAGTCTCGCGCTCGTTCGCCGCCGCAATCCAAATCAGCAGCAACATTTGTTTTGCTTTTTCTCGGCTTTCAATTCTAATTTCCTCCATTGATTCCATTTAGATTCACAAGAGATATCGATTCCATTTGATGTCAACTTGATTTGGATTCTCTTCAATTCCATCCCATGTTTTTATGGAACATCAATTCTTCTGCAATATGAAGAACGCGATCAAAACTCTAGATTTTGTGGCGGCGCAAACGGCTTCAATCAGTCATTGAGTCCGTTTACACGAAGATTGACATCAGCAAGGATGACATGAAAATACTTTCAGAATTCAAAAATCGAAATTTCGAAAATCGGGGTATTAATAAGACATGAAAAAAAACAGGGAAAAAAAAAACAAAAAAAAAAAGCTCCCCAAAAAAAGAGTTTTTTGTTTTTTTCCCAGTGAATGCAATCGGCTTCCGTAAGACGGCGAGAGATTTTCCAAAGCATTTTGGGAGCGACTTGAATTCTTGTTTTTTGTGACATCATCCGCGATGCGTTCAGGTGCGCCTGAAGGAGTACGTGAAACTGGCTGACGGCATCTACGAGGTGGACGCCAAAGAGGACCAGCCTTTCCGTTTGTGTCGCCGTCTGGAGTTGAAGGTACGAGCCCGCCGCCGTCGTCGTCGTTGCCGCCGCCGCTGTCAGCTGTGTAACGCGCGTGTGCGTGCGCGCAGTACTCGAGCGCCATGCAGAAGGTGGACCCGGACCACATCATCGCGCTGGTGACGGAGGTCATCCCCAAACATTCCTGTCTGCTCTTCTGCCCCACCAAGAAGAACTGCGAGAACGTGGCCGTCATGATTTGCAAGTACCTGCGCCGGTGAGGCCGCCGTTGCCGCCGTCTGTGCCGGCGCCTTCGCCGCGTCACGCTGGCCGTCCTTTCCCGCCCGCCGCAGGGACTTCCTGCAGCACCGTCAGGCGGACAAGGAGGCGCTGCTGCGCCAACTGAAGGAGTGCAGCGGCGGTCGGATGTGCCCGCTTCTCGGGAAGACGGTCCCGCTGGGCGTGGCCTACCATCACGGCGGCCTGACGGCCGACGAGCGCACGCTGCTGGAGGACGCGTACGCCGCCGGCGTCCTCTGCCTCATCGCTTGCACGTCCACGCTGGCCGCCGGCGTCAACCTGCCCGCCAGAAGGTCAGCTCGCCTGCGGTCATCGCGGTGGGAATTGGAACGGCTCGCGCGTGGACGGCGTCACCCAATTGCGACGCCGCTGTCCGCAGGGTGATCGTGCGCGCGCCGCTGGTGGCGCGGGACGCGGTGAAGACCAGCCAGTACAAGCAGATGGCGGGTCGCGCCGGCCGGGCGGGGCTGGACAGCGAGGGCGAGAGCATCCTCATCCTGCAGGAGGCGCAGCGGGACCAGGTCTTCCGTCCGTCCGTCCGTCCGTCCGTCCGGCGGCGGCGGCGGTCGTCCTCACTTCCTGTCACGTGACTGCTTGCAGGCCAAGGCGCTGCTGTGCGCCCCCGTGGAGAATTGTTACAGCTGCCTGCTGGCCGACGACCGCAAAAGTCTGCTCGGCTTCATCCTCTCCCTCGTCGGGTTAAAGGTGACGCGCGCGCGTAGGTGCGTGCGTGCGTGCGCGCGCGCGCGTTCTATTATATTGTGGCTGCGGGAAAAAGTCAAACTTGAAAAAGAAGTCAACTCAAAATGTCAGCCAGGAAATGATTAAGCGGATCATCAATAATATCGTCACGATAATCTTTTTATCCCTGATGTGAAGGAACAAACGTATTGATGTAGTATTATTATTATTATTATTATTATTATGATGATGCTGATAAAGTTGCGTGTGTGCGTGTCAGGTGGCGTTGCGCGTGGAGGACCTGGAGGAGTTTGTGCGCGGGACGCTGCTGTTCGTGCAGCGCCAGCGTGCCGGCGTGCATCTGGAGGACGTCCTGCGGCAGGGCCTTGACCTCCTGAAGGTCAAAGGTCTTGTGCACGTGCAAGGCCACGCCTTACAGGTGACCCACTTGGGCCGGGCCACCTTTAAAGGTACCTCAAGCCGTCTCCTCGGGTTGCCTGTTGCATTGCGTGGCGAGCGTCAAGCCACGTGCACGTGCACGTGCACACCAATGTGCGTGCGTGCGTCCTCAGGTTGCGTGAACGTGAGCCACAGTGAAATTCTCTACCAGAACCTCCAGCAAGGCCTTGAGGGCCTCCTCCTCAACTCTTTTCTTCACCTGATCTTCCTGGTCACCCCGTACGACCTCGCCGCCACCTGCACGCCCGACTGGATGACCTTCTACACGCAGGTCGCACACGCACACGCACACACAGATTTGACTGTTTTACTATCTTTTGTGGGGTTTAGTTGATTCATGAAAGTTTAATTGAAACTAAAGTTTAGTTAATTCATTTTAGTGAATTGATTTTGAATGTTTTAATTCATTTTACTTAAAGTTGAAATTAAATAAAAGAATTTTAGGTCATTGATTTTGAATTTAAAGTAACAAAATGAAATGTTTTTTAAAATCACTTAATTGACAAAATTATTAATTGATTTTAATGATTTAATTCATTTTAGGTAAATAATTTAGTTAATTAAATTAATGTTGAGTTAATTGATTTTAGTTAATTGATTTTGAATTTGAGGGATGAAATTAAACAATTTTGAAGATCGCTTAGTTGACCAAATATGGACAATAAATTAACGATGAATGATGACGTCACGATGACATCATGATGTGACAGTTGTCACCTTGGGGTCACCTTGGGGTCACCTTGGGGTCACCTGGGGGTGACGTGAAGGCTCTTTGTGTGGCAGATGTCCTTGTTGTCGTCGTCGGAGCTGAAGATGTGCGCCGCGGTGAGCGTTCCGGAAAGTTTGGTGGCCAGGAAGGCGGCCGGGCAAAGCGTCAGCAAGGTCAAGGGTCGTCACGGACGGCGTGCAATCACTTCCATGGCCAGCAGGAGGCACCCCGGCTCACTTGCGTGTGTTTACAGAGCGCCAACATGTGCGCGGTGAAGCGCATGTACCTGTCGCTGGTTCTGATGGCGCTGCTGAAGGACGGCGACGTTTGGGGCGTGGCCCAAAAGTTCCAGCTCAGCCGCGGCTTCGTCCAATCGCTGCTCGGCTCGGCCGCCGCCTTCTGCTCATGCGTGCTACACTTCACGCAGGTCGTGCGCGCACACGCCAAAATCACACACGCTGTCCATATGATGAAGACGAGTGCAAATGTTGACGTCAACGTGCGTGCGTGCGTGCGTGCGTGCGTGCGTGCGTGCGTGCGTGCGTGCGTAGGAGCTGGACACGTTGTGGCCGTACCGGTCCCTGTTGGAGGCGCTGACGCGTCGCCTCAGCTACTGCGTGAAGGCCGAGCTCGTCCCGCTGATGGAGGTGGCGGGGGTCATGGAGGTCAGCACACGCTCGCCACGCGTTCGCCACAACAACCAGCCGCCAGCTCTTTAATGGTGTGTGTTTTTGTGTGTGCGCGCGCGCGGACAGGCTCGCGCCAAGCAGCTCCACGCCGCCGGCTACACCACGCTGACGCACTTGGCCAACGCCGACGCCGCCCTGCTGGTCAGGACGCTGGAGCGCCTCAGCAGGAAACAAGCCAATCAGATGGTGGCCTCGGCCAAGGTGGGTGTGGCATGTGTGCGTGTGCGTACGCGTAATCGACCGCCATCCGTGTTTCAGATGCTGCTCAACGAGAAGGCGGCCGCGCTGCAACAGGAAGTGGATCATCTGCTAACCCGGCCGCCCGACCTGCCGGACTGAAGGCGTAACCGTGGCGACCATCTTTGTTTACTTCCTCTAGCCAGGTTAGCCTAGCCGCTATTTGGGACTGAACGCAAAGGACACGCCCACAAACAAGTCCTACTTTTTATACTTAACTTTTTTTTTTTTTTTAAGTACATTGTCGATAACAAAATAAATGTCAACTAAAAAAAATGTTTTTGTGCAAATCATTGTGTGAATGTGAAATGAGAATGAAAAGTGTTTAGTGCAACGTGCGTGTGTAGAATTATAACGTGCGCGTAAAATGAGTGCGCTAACGTGTTTGTGGTCTACACAAAGATAAATGTGTTCTTTTTCATTGACAATATACTATGCAAATATAGCAACGACTGTAAACAGACAAAATGGCTGTCAACTGTTAAAAGTCGTGCAAGAAAATGAATTCGTAAAAAGAGTTGCTGGGGTCGCCTTTGAAATGGAAACCAGCCGCACTTTTGTTGGTTTTTATAACTTTTTTCTTCAAATTTACTCTGGCTTATCTTGTTTCTCTGTAGTAATAACTTTATTTGTGAATTGTTGGCAAGCAACTTAAAAAAAAAAACGTTTTCAGCGTCGTTGTCTGTTTCCCGCCCAAAACACGGACATGTTTGGTGTGTGATGTCAAGGGGCGTGGCTACGAGCCCAACGCGCGCACAAACAAACAAGCGCAGCGCACACACGCAGGCGGGCAGACCGGACGTGAGCAGCTATGCCGGAAGTGGCGGCGAATTGGCGCCCGTTTTTGGCTGCTTGTGTGCTGTGCGCGCTCTCGAGCTCCATCGAGGCGCGCGCCCGACAGAGGGTTGCGGGAGCGGGCTCGGTTCGGCTGGTGCACCGCGTGGATCCCAACTTCGTGTCCGTCACCATCGACGCGAGCCTGGCCGAAGACGAAAGATTCATGCGCATGCTCAGGTCAGACTTAGCCACGTGACACGAGCCTCGCTTCCTCATTTGCGCGTTTAGTACAAAAGTAACTTACAAAACTTGTGCGAGCAAAATGTGAGAACATTTGGAGTTGTGGAAAAAAATTTTTTTTTACTTGTGGCCAAGAAAAAAAACATACAAAAAAATGGAATTGGAAGCTGTAGAAATGATAACTTGTAGTGAAAGAAGTCGCCACTAGGTGTCAAAAGTGTTTTTACTGTTGCAGTCCAGACACGTGACTTTTGCACGGAAACAAATTAGTACTTGAAAGAACTCGTCCAAGTCAAGACAAGTCGTTTTTGCTACAACTACAAAATTATTTACGCAGGTGAAAGTAATCATATCACACAGAAGTTTAGTTGCCCAAAAAGTACAACAAATATTTCTATAGATTACACCCACGCATTATTTTTCCTACAACTACAAATTCTCACAGTTTGCTTGCACAAGACAAGCTACTTTGCACCAAATGTACACTTTTTTTTCCTATTCCCTAAATTTTAATATGACAAGAAAACAAAGTCAGATAAAGCCACAACATTAAAGTTAGCGCACAGCAAAAAAGGTCGAAATATTAAGAGAGAAAAAATGTCCGACATAATAATTGCTGAACGAAATATGAAAACAATTTCAAGACATGAGCAAAAAGTGCAAAAATGATTTACGAAATGACAAACAAGTCATTTCAAGGCATATAAGAAAAAAATGACAAATGTCGTAAACAAAAAGCGTTTTTACGATACGATACGATATACTTTTATTTTCCCTGTGGGACTCCGTCCAGCTGCAGTTTACAGTAAAGAGAAAACAACAGAATAGAAAGAGATGAAATTAAAATTATAAAATTAAATAAATAAGAAGTGCAGCAATAAGTAGAAGACTTCCCAGAAGTCTTCACAGGCGTATACATGTGTAGAGAAGTACACACACATATACACACTTCTATATATATACACACATGGGTATGTACACAACATTGCACCATATATATATATATATATATATATCTTATTGGACTGAGTTAATGTCGGTTGTTAAGCAAGTTTTTATGGAACAAACGATTCATTCAAGTGTTTTTCCCATGAAAGATAAATAAAAAGTGAACGTTTCAAAACGATGAAACGCAAATGTTTTGTCCGAAATTTTTTGGGGGGGTGTGAGTCCATCTTAGAGTGGACCGGTGATTAGCCATCGTCATTTCCTAGGGATGACCATTTGAAACTGGAAGCCACGTGTTGCATTTTGTGAGTTTGAAAATCTTGATCCATGTTTGATGTCGCACGCGCGCGTTTGAAAGTAAATTGCGTGTTTTTGCGTCAGCTCCGCCAAAGCGCGCGTTTTGGCCAAAGCGTTGTCTCCGGCGTTCGTTCGCTTCGGAGGAACCCGGCAGGACTTCATGGAGTTCCAGCCCCAGCGCAAGCTTCGGACAGCCAAACCCAGAGGTCAGAGCGGGTGCGCCCGCGAGCAAATCAGTCGGCCAAGCGGCAGCCGTCTCGGGTCGGGAGGGTGTGGCTTAGCTGGAAAAGGTTAGCATTTATGCTAACATAGCAAAAGTGGTTTTGCTCATCATGAAAATGTTAACGGAAATCCCGCATGCTAGCTTAGCAGGTTCGCCGACGTCATCACTGGCACGCTATGCTAACCGCGTTGCAGGGTCGCAGCCCAGAGTTCTTTCGGGTTGGTGGGAGGAGCATCTGCTGGCGCTGTGGCGCAAGCAACAAAGGCGGCTGGCCAAGGAAGACGCCAGCGGGAAATACCGGCAGCTCAAGTTCACAGGTAGCGTTGATAGCGAGCCACTTCCTGCGCCGTCACTTCTAGGGGTGGCAAATCCAGGTCCAGAAAGTAAAAATCAAGCCACAGTTTGGCTTTAGCCCCTCATGCTAGCTAGCTTCCTAGCAGGTAAACGAGCACCCGGGGAGTTAGCTAGGGAACTAGCAGCTAGCACCTTGGCTTTAGACCCTTGTGCTAACTAGCTAGCGAGCTCCCTAGCAGGTAAACAAGCACCCTGGGAGCTAGCTAATTAGCTAGCTAGATAGCGCCTGGGGCTAAAGCCAAACTGTGGCCGGGTTTTTACTTTCTGCACCTGGATTTGCCCCCTCCGGTCTCTTCCTGTTGTTGTTGTCCTGCTGGCCAGAGAGCACGCTGGACGAACTTCACGCCTTCGCCAACGCGTCCGGCTTGGAGCTCATCTTCGGACTCAATGCGCTGCTCAGAAACGCCGACAACAGTTGGAACGCCAGCAACGCACAAGCGCTGCTACGCTACTGCCAGGAGCGGCGCTATCGAGTCTCGTGGGAGCTCGGCAACGGTACGCTTCCTGCCGCCGCCGCCAATTACTTCCTGTTGTCACTTCCTGTTCACAGCCTGACGCAGAAGCCGGTTAGCTAGTCCTTTTATTTTATTAGGGAAATTTCATATTCACAAAGTCAAATTTAATCCATGCTTTAGTGTAGTATTTTTGGTTGATATTATTCATTACGTAGAGTCTCTTTAATTGTACACAATAAGAAAGGTCAAAAGATTTTGAAAATATTTTCTAGTTTGTTTAATTGAAGTGTGTAATTTTATTTTTATTTTGGGGTTATCATATAAATTTGTAATTGTAGTTATGATGCGACATTGAACTGCAATGTCTTTGTATATAAATGGTTGTTGTTTTTTATTTGTCGTTACTACAGAATTGTCCATTTGTATTCTGTCAATAAAAAAAGAAGAAGCCGGTGAGCTGCTTTGATTAGCTTAGCACGGGAAGCTAATGAAAGTCAGCAAGCAGCCGGTGACCTTGCGAACTGACGTTTGACCTTCAGAACCAAACAGCTTTGAGAAGAAGGCGGGGTTTCGCGTGAGCGGCGAGCAGCTGGGTCAGGACTTCACGCGTCTCCGCCAGATGATGTCACGGTCGCCGTGGCACCGCAGCGCACGCCTCTACGGGCCTGACGTGGGCCAGCCGAGAGGACGCACGCTGGACTTGCTGGACGGGTCCGAACCATCGGCAAACTTTGCTCCAGATGAATCCCGTCCATCCACTCCACCCGTCGTGACCTTCTTTTGACTCGCCAGGTTCCTGCGCAGCGGGGCCCACGCCATCGACGCCTGCACATGGCACCAGTGAGTCTGTGTGACATGTCACATGACACCTCACATGACCGATTGGCATGTTACATGAAATGTTAGCATGCGCAAGTGGAAAATGATGCTATTTTTTGTTAGCATTTGGCCTACATTTCTGCACACAAATCACATTACAAGCATTCTGACACGATGTCACATGATGTCACACGATGTCACATGACGCGTGTGCTAGTTACTACGTGAACGGTCGAGACACGTCATTGGACGACTTCTTGGATCCCAAAGTTCTGGACTCGCTGGCGCTGAAGACCAAACAAGTCATCAAGGCCAGTCGTCACAAGCGCGCGCGCGCGTGCACGTTGCGTGTGCCGGCGCGTCTTGACACGCGTCTTCCTGTGTGTGCAGGAAGTGAGGCGCGTGTCTCCGGGGAAGCCCGTGTGGCTGGGAGAGACCAGCTCGGCCTACGGGGGCGGGGCCGTGGGCCTGTCCGACACCTTTGCGGCAGGATTCATGTGAGTCGTGCAAACAAAAATTTAACGCCACCAAGACGGATTGATCGCATTTTTAATTGACTGATAACAGAGGTGACAAATGCCGGTCCAGAAAGTAAAAACCCTGCCACAGTTTGGCTTTAGCTCCTGATGCTAGCTAGCTAGCTCCCTAGCAGATAAACAAGCGCCATGGGAGCTAGCTCGGGTGCTAAAGCCTAACTGTGGCAGACTTTTTACTTTCTGGACCGGCATTTGCTATCTCTGACTGCTAATAATAATTTAAGATAGATTTTTCTCTCAGTTGTAAAGTTAGCATTGAAATGTTTATTGTTAGCATTAAGGGACCTAGCTATAGTTTTTCGGTCGATCGGTTATTTGAATTTGACTCTTGACCAAATATCGGCATTGGCCTAAAAAAAATCCGCATTGGTCGGGCCCGAGTACTTCTGATCATAAATGCTAGTGGTAGTGTTAGCGATGTGATAATGACGTTAAGAGTTAGCATGTCAGTTTTGTGTTAGCCTGGGGGTGCACATTCCATGTGGTTAGCACACCAGTTAGCTTAATGTGCATCTCTTGCAGCTCATGTGCGGAGTAAACATAAGAGTTAGCCGGGGAGCACATTTTGTGTGGGTAGCGCTAGTTAAATATACGCCGCTCGCGTGATGTCATGAAAATGTGTTTTGAAGATTATCCATCAAATTGAGTCAACATGAGCCCATCATTTGTTGTCAATCAGAACTTGTTATTATAGTTGAAGTGATGTGAGGGAAGATGTGAAGGGTTGATCATAATCATAAATTCTAATCTTAGTGATGTGAAGATAAGAGTGAGTGCGTTATCTCTGTTAGCATGGCGAGCACATTCCTTGTGGTTAGCGCTGGTTAGCTTAATGTGTGTCACACGCCAGTCGTAAGTAAAGAGCGTGGGGGGGATAGTGCTAATCATGATGTTAGCAATGTGAGTGAAGAGTTAGCGTGGTATTAGCGTTGTCCTAGCGTAGGCCAAAGCTATCAAAATAATTCTTCCATTCATTGTTTTGTTAGTGATACGAGTCAAGCTAACGCCGCTAATGCCGGCTTGAGGAGCGCATTCCTTGTTGTTAGCGCCAGCTAGCTTAATGTATGTCACCCGCCGTTTGGTCAGGTGGTTGGACAAATTAGGAACGGCGGCCAAAGGAGGCGTGTCTGTGGTGATGCGGCAGGTTCTGATTGGCTCGGGAGCGTATCATCTTCTGGACGAGCGTCTCGATCCTCTTCCGGTGAGCGCTCGCCACCGTCGGCGCTCTTCTTCGCCTCCCGAAACCAGCTGAGTGTGTATTTTGTGATTCGAGGACTTTTGGCTGACGCTAGTCCACAAACGCGTGGTGGGCCGCGGCGTCCTGAGCGCCGGCAGTTTTTCAGCACGGACGGGAAGTGGCCGCGTTCGTCTGTACTTGCACTGCGCCGCCGCGCCCAGGTAGGTGACCTTTCAACCAACGGCGCCACCCACGACCGCCTGGGCACGCTCAAATCGCTGCACGTTCCCGGCAGGTACAGAGAGGGCGCCGTTGCGCTCATTGCCATCAACCTCAACAAGATGGCCGCCAACGTGAGCGTACCGAGCCGGCTGGCGAGCGGCGGCCACGTGGATGCGTTCGTGCTGCAGTCGGACCGGCCGGGCCTGGACGGACTTCTGTCCAGGTGATTGGCACGTAGCGGAGCCTTCTGTGTCGTCGGCGTGTTGGGCAACTTTTTGGCTTGTGGTTTGCATGTTGTTGGCGTGTTGCGTGGAAAGGGGCGTGACGCTGAACGGCGACCCGCTCAAGATGTCGGGCTTGAGCCTTCCTCAGCTGGAAGGACGCCGACTGGTGGTCTCGGAACACGTCGGACTTCCCGCCTTCTCGCTCGCCTTCTTCGTCTTTGCGGACTCGCGACTGGCCGCCTGCGCTGCCTGACCTTCATCATCATCATCATCAGCAACAGTCATACAGAGCACTTTTCATCCTTCCAACCAGTGTAAATGTGACTACATTATACATTATTATTATTATTATTATTGTTGTTGTTACGAAGAAGACAGCTTCCACCCGTGGGGGCAAAAGTTTTTTTGTTTGTTCATGCAGCAAAATAGGCAAAGTCAATATAATCTTAGTTAATGAATTAAACTGTTCACTCAAAAAACTGTTGGATGAAAAGTAACCCAATTATGGATCAAAATTGGAGCCATCCACTTTCTGGGTTGTTTGATACAAAATGAGCCCATTTTTGGAGCCAAAGTATAACTGACTAATATTTACGAGTTGTTTTACGCTGAAAGACTCATTTCTTGACTCAAAGTTGGGTCAAATTGACCCAAGTAGAGGATCTGTCCATTTATGACCCATAGTTGGGTTCTTTTTGACCCAACTGTTTTTCCAGTGTTGGATGGCGGCGGCGCACATCACCCTAACCTAACCTAACCTAACCTTACAAATAAACTCGCCTTGCCTACTGTAACGACTGTAAAGACCAACGTTCAAAGAAGGAATGAACATTTTAGAAAAAGATACATTTGAAATTGATGTCTTTGTTTATATGAAGTGAAATGTACATCGGATTATTTGGACCAATTTAACCTTTCTTTGCCATCATTAGCGATATTAGGACCAACATTTCTGTTTCTGTCACGTTATGTTTTCTTTCAAAGAGTTCACAAATGTCTGCTGAATGTAATATCATTTACACATTTCAAGTTTCCGACGTCTCGCTTCGATTAAGACAAATGTTTTTGTTTCTGTTTGTTTGTTTTTATTAATTCGTTTTTTTTTACCATTCTGTGGAGATTGTTTTGCGTTTTCTGCTGTCTTACTTGCTAAAATGGTGCAAAACGACGAGAGACTTCAGCGTCGTTCACACATGAACATTATCGCTGCGGTTCAACTTGTTAATAAATTTTTTTAATCAACTACAAAACTGTTGTTTTGGTTTGAAACGAATTGACTGCAACGAAAGTCATTTTACGTCATCGAACGTCACTTCCGTACACGCAAGATGGCGGCGTCCTTGTGGACGGTGTGCGGCCGGAAGATTTGCAGGTATTTGGATTTTTGGATATTTTTCTTGTGAAATCTTTCAACACAACAGTCCGATTGAAGTTGTGACGTCATTAACGCGCGACTGCGCAAGTGTTTTACGTTCGGCCGAGGGACGTATGACGCGCACAGCGTCCACGTGTGATCAAGTGGAGGGAAACAGGCTTTCACGTTGGTCTTTTTGTTGAACCAAGCGTTGTCACTTTTCTTTTTTTCTAAACAAAGCTTCCCTTTTCTATGGGGTCGAATGTCTTATGTTTTCGTGTGATGTCGGACGAATAATGAACCGCTTTGTATCGGTACCGGTAAAGACTGTTTACGTTTTGCAGTCGCCGTTCTAGCTCTATTTTCTAGTGAAATTTGTGACAAAATGGCTTAAGAAAACTAAAGAGACATTTAGTACTGGTAATTACACATTTAAACTGTTGTTGTTTTTTATGCGCGCAACATTGTCACGTGATCATGTGCAGTCAACCTGACGTCACGTGCTCAGGTTGGCGCGGTCCCAGTCAAGCCTTGTTGTCGCAAAAAAGCGATGAAGCCCGCTCGGGTCCGAGGGTCCAAACGGCACTTTTGGGATAATAATACGTACCACATTCAAATGAATGGGAATGACCTGCATCCCGCTTGACTGACACTTCATGCTGTCATACAAACAATGAAATCAAAAGAAGCGGAAATGAACAATAACGCATTGAATGGGTTGTCACGATGCTAATGCTAACGCTAGCGTGGATGTTTCAGATTTCGCCCTTTGAGCGGCGGACAGCGACGCTTCTTCAACACTGGTAAGTAAAAAAAAAAAAAGAAAGAAAAAGAGTGTTTTTCAAATCAGCACTGTAAAAATGAGGCGGGCAGACTGAGCCGAGGGCCAATCATCCGTCTCCTTTCTGTCAGGCCGCAGCTTCCTCTTGCGTCCTCGGCCCCTCCCCCTCCTGGTGGTGACGGGCGGCGGTTACTATGGTTACCAGCATTACAAGAGGCGGGACCCGGAGGATGAAGCCTCGCCCGCGCTGGCTACGCCCACTCAGGTGAGAATTAGGGTCGTGGGGGCGGGGCCTCAGGAGGGAGAGTGGGCGGTTCCCTGCGAGGCTTGAAACACGCCAGTGAGTCATCGCGCTCGCGTGGGAAACCAACGACGGCCGAGGACGCGCATGGTGGGCGGCGGCTGGTGTCGGCGCCGCCGCGGGCCGCGTAGTGGGCGTGATGCCACGTGTAGGAAGCGTGAGCCGCTGCGGCGTGTTGGCAGTTCGGGGGAGAGAGGAGGACGAGGAGGACGAGGAGGAAGGGTGAGGCGAGCGGCGGCTCGACTCAGGTGACACCAGAACACCAGTGTGTGTTTGTGTGCACGTGGATTTCTTTGCTGTGTGTTTGTGTGCACGCGCACGTGTGTGCTTGGCATGTTTTGTTAGCGTGAGGCACTTCCATGTCATGCATGTGTGTGTGCGTGCGCGTGTTGGAGCATGAGACGAGGCTAATTCCGTTTGATCCCGCGTTAACCCACTTAGTTAGCGCACACGCACGCACGTACCCTGCGCGGGTTTGTGTGTGAGAGAGCAGCTAACCAGTTGGTTCGAAGTCCATCATCAACATGCAGTCGTCCCTCGTTTGTGGCGCGGATTCCAAAACATTCCGGCAACAAAAGCGAGTCTCCACAATTGAAAGCGTCACTTTTGTCCGCCTCTCACTGTACAATCTGTGACTTTGAATGCATGTGGCCGACGTCCACAAATGAGAAGCTTCGATATGTGCTAAGTAACCGTTAGCCGCAGTGCTAGTTGAGTTGAGGTGCGGCCGGTGCATCAACGCGCACGGCACAAATGGGCGCCGGCGCCACCAGCGAACGGCGATGTGACGAGGGACGACCGTCGCGTCTGTTCTCGTCCTCTCCTCTTCCTCACCCAATGTTGAATGAACCAATCAGACTGCAGCTGCCGCATGTGGCCCGCCGTCACCTGAGCGCGCTCTGCACGCGCGTGCGTGGCTCCGCCCCCTGGCGCCGCTGGCCAATCGCGTTCATCTGCGACTTCCTGCCTGTCCGCGCGCTGCAGCCGCTGGCCAATCGCGTGAGGGCCCGACTCTGATTGGACGCACGTGAGCGGCGCCGGCCGCGCCTCCTCTTGACGTGCAGTCTGGCGTGCGTCCTGCAGGTGGCGCTGTATCGCTCCTTCCCCACTCGCCTGCTGTCTCGAGCGTGGGGTCGCGTCAACGGGGTGGAGCTTCCCACGTGGCTCCGCAAACCCGTCTACTCGCTCTACATTTGGACCTTTGGAGTCAACATGCAGGTCAGAGCGCGCGCACACGCACACGCACGTTTCCTGCAAAACGATGTTTTTGTTACAAATATGATGTGATCTTTTCAGCGAAATTCTTTTTTCCATCATTCCTCGCAATGCGTTTAGGGCAGAGGTGGCAAACCCGGGTCCAGAAAGTCAAAACACCGCCACAGTTTGCCTTTAGCCCAGCTGCTAGCTAGCTAGCTCCCTAGCGGCTAACTGAGCCGGGTGCTCGCTAGCTCGCACCTGAGCTCAAGGCAAACTGTGGCGGTGTTTTGACTTTCTGGACCCGGGTTCGCCACCTCTGGTCCAGGCCCTGAATGAGCGAAGCGCTCTTCACTGTCAGGCGGCAAAAAAACATTTTGTTGGTGCTGAGCGTTGCGTCGGCCTTTTGACTGGCGGCGCCCCCTTGTGGTCACTGCGCTGTGTCGTCCAATAGGAAGCGGCAGTGGAGGACTTGCGTCACTACCGCAATCTGGGAGAGTTCTTCCGGCGCCGTCTTAAAGAGTCGGCGCGGCCGCTTTGCTCCGCCTCCTGCCTGGTAAGATTTGCTCAACAAGCTCCTCCTTCTCCAGCGTTTGGCCACAAACAAAAACAAACGAATGAAAGAAAAGGGGCTTGCTTCTGAATTTGTGATGATGATGATGATGATGACGACGATGATGATGATGATGACGACGACGTGTGGCGCCAGGTGTGCCCGGCCGACGGCAGGATCGTCCACTTGGGTCGCGTGCTGAATTCGGAGGTGGAGCAAGTGAAGGGCGTGACGTACAGTCTGGAAAACTTCCTGGGGCCGCAAGATGGCCGCAGCAACTGTGAGCCACAAAACAACACGTGCGACTCCCGCCACGATGAGCATCGTGATTTCCTGTGCGACTCGCATGTTGTCACTCCTAAATGACTCTGGAAGTGAATTTGAGTTCAAACTTTGGCTTTTCGTTCTTGAAACGAACTTCAATTGTGATGAATTCAAACGTTTCCTTTTGTTTACACAATTTTGATTCAAACTCAGTTGAATCCATTTCCTAATATTAACTTCTGTTTATTAATTATACTTTGGTACTTGTTAAATGTTAAACCTTTATTTAATATATATATATATTATTTTCAAGTTTTATATATTGAAAGGTATTTGTTAAATGTATTTAAAGAAAGATTTTACTATTAAACAATGATGAACATTTACTACCACCAAAATTAATCAATACAATTTAACATTTTAAAAATAAAAAGAGTACAAAAGTACCGAAAATTGGTACCGTTGAGCACTGGTATCGATTCCCAGGTATCGAGTATCGCAACAGTACCGGATCAAATGTGAAAAGTACTGATCCCGGAAAGTTTGATTATTTTTTTTCAAACCCAGCCCTACTAATTAGGGAGGTAACGAATTTGAAACATAAAAGGGCCAAAACATGCCGTATGAAAATTAAACTGCAGTAAAAAAAAAAAAAGTAGCCACCAGAGGGTGCTAGAACAGCACAAATGGAAATCAAGCTGACTTGTTAGCAGATGTGCTTTAAATATGGAGACGAGACGACGGCGATATTGTTTGAATGTTGCGATCTCACGAATGGCCGTTCTGGTCACATCGCTTCTCCTAATGTGACCCCTGAAGCGACCCCGGGCACGAGTGCGGACTGCTCGTTCCGGGACGGCCTGCTGACGAGTCCCGACAACGAGCTGTTCCACGTGGTGGTCTACTTGGCGCCCGGCGACTATCACCGCTTCCACTCGCCTGCCGACTGGACGGTGGCGCTGCGGCGGCACTTCACAGGTCAGCACGTCCGCTTCCTGCTTCCTGCTTCCTGCTTCCTGCTTCCTGTGGCCAACTTTGTGCATGTGTGGGAGGGGGCGGGATGGAGCTTGTATTGGTGGGGTTGCAAAAGGTTTTGGCTTGTGGTTTGCGAGAGGCTTTTTCAGTCAGTGTGAGTTCAAAAAAAAAAATGATTACAGGAAATTTTCCATCCTGCGAGAGTTTTGGGTGTGATTTTTTGCGTGAGAGGTTTTTGATCTTGAAGTGAGTTTCGTGTGACAGCGATGGCTTTCAAAATCCATACATATGGATATCGAATCCCGGAAATTCCTTTTCATAGCCCAATATGGATTCATAAAACCATGAATCCATACTTTTAATACGCTCCTCAATCTAAACTGAACGCGCCTTCGAGCGTCACGGGGAAATTCATTTGACAAAAAAAAGCACAGTGCTTTTGCCACTTTATTGACATAGTGCTGAGGTTGCAATCAATTTCAATCATTATTGTTTTGATCAGGTCATGTTCAATAAAACATACCTGATTCACATAACTGCATTGAATTCCATTTTCAATGTAAATATTCATCATTTTTTTCCATACTAATGCACCAAGTAAAGGCTCGATACACCAACTTGACGTCGGGAGTCGGCCAGCGTTGGGCCGACGACGTGCGCCGTCTGATCGGTGTACAAAAGACCGCGTGAAGTGGGATCCAGTTGGAATATGTGGCAAATGTGAATGGAATCCATTTTGGAAACGTGAATGCAAGCCCCATCCCTGGCGCGTGCGAGTACAAGAGAGAGCTTGATTCTCGTGGCTAACCCAAACGCGCGCGCGGCTCAGGTTCGCTGCTGTCGGTGAGTCCGGGCGTGGCGGGCCGGGTCAAGGCGCTGTTCTGCCTGAACGAGCGCGTGGCTCTGAGCGGCCAATGGCGGCACGGCTTCTTCTGCTTGACGGCCGTGGGCGCCACCAACGTGGGATCCATCCGCGTCTACTTTGACCAGGTCGGTGGCCGGCCCCGCCCACGCACGCCGCATATGATGACATCACTGACGTGACTTTTGAGTTCATATTTCTTGCGACAGGTCTGCGAAGGTCCGAGAAAGCGGCAATAACGCTTCTTCCCTCCCCAGCACTCGCCTTTTTTTCTTTGGCAATAAAAACAACTAAATAGATACGTATCAATAATACAAAAATAAAAAGCGAGATTCAAAAAATCGATCTAAAAATAAATACATAGAATTAAATATCAATCAAAAAAACGCTCTCCCATTTCTTTCTTTATTTTATGCTGCAGAGGCTCTGTCAGGTCAAAATGTCCTTCAAATGAGGGGGCGGTCCCAAGCCTTTCTTGGGTCGGGCTCCGCCGTTGCAAACTGGAGTGAGTGAGCAGGTGGGCGGACAAGCAAGTCTCGCTTGGTGGCGCCACCAACGGACGGCCATCTTGTCCGCCGTCACCACGACTCAAGTGACAACTTGTGCTGACGGTACACAAGATGGCCGTCCATTGCTGGCGCCGGCGAGACTTCCTTTTCGCCGACCCGCTCACTCGATGGAAGCTTGAAGGGCGGAGTTCAACCCAAGACACGCTTAGGACCGCCCCCTCATTTGCATAACATTTTGTCCTGGCAGAGCGTCTGCAGCATGAAAGCAGAGCAATTTTAATTTGTTGATTGATATTGAATTCTATTTATATTTATTTTTATTTTTTGAAACTTGTTTTAATTGTGTTTATTTTTGCTTTTATTTATTGATTGATTGATATATTGTTGTTTTTATTTCCATTTTTGTTCATTTTTTTTATATCCGTTTCTATTTTCACTTTTAGGCATTTATTTATTCATTCATTTTTAATGTTGACAGTTTTGGTTCTCCATAACGGAGGAGCTAGCTCGCTAGCTAACCTAGCGCGCGGTATGTCCGATTTGTGTCGCTTTCAGGAACTGCAAACGAACGCGCCTGGCGACAAGAAAGGCCGCTTCCGCGACCTTCATTATGCAGAAGGGGCGGAGCCGGCTAAAGGGGGCGTGTCCCTGCAGCGGGGGCAAGCGGTGGGCGAGTTCAACTTAGGCTCCACTGTGGTGGTCCTTTTCGAAGCCCCCAAGAACTTCGCCTTCAGCGTCAAGCCGGGACAAACGGTCAGGGTGGGCGAAGGGCTTGGCAGTCTGTGATTGGCCGACCGGCTGACTTGAACTTGAACTTGAACTTGAAAGGGTGTTGGGGAGGGGTGAGATTGAGGACATATCCCACAATGCCCTGCAGCTGCTGTAGCGGGCAAATCTTGGAAATGATCCAATTGGGTCAATTCAAGTCTTTTTTTTCTTTTTCTTTTTTTTTTAGTTCAGAGGAAAACGACGCCATCTGATTTAAGCCCTGCTCCTAAACATGTTTTTTGGGGTCGGGTCGGGAGGTTATCCTCCGTATTTTGAGGAACTCTTTTCCCACGATTCTCCGCTGATTCACAATAAATAAACAATTCTTATGAAATTATAATGAGCGTCAGTTATTGTCCGATTTCTGTTATTTGTTCAAACTCCATCCTCCACATTTTTTTTGAAGAAGGTTAATTATTTGCACATTTTTGGGCGGGGGCAGCCCAACTTATTTGTGCTATTAAAAAAAAAACATTTTTGCAATGGCAAATTATATTGATCATCAATTTGTTTTGGTTTGGGGTCAGGATTCCTGCTCATTTGCATTTCCAACCATCAAGATGGACGCCCGTGGTCTATTAAGTACAGTAGTTGCGATTGTTTTGACACTTTTATTCGATATTTAGATTTTGATAGGTGAAAAAATGGTTCATGCGAGAAATCGAAGTCAAGGAAAGGAGCGCGACAGATCACATCGATCTGAAATAGGATATGATTAGACCCCGCCCCTTCTTTTAGCTCCGCCTCGGACAGCAGCAGCACAACCAATAGGAGAGCGGCTTGCAACAGTTGCCATGGCGATGAAAGCGCGGCTCGGCGAGGCCCCCGTGCGGCCACGCGTCTGCGCCGGCGACCTCCTTTCCCGCCGCCCACGTGCTCTTCCCGCCGTCGGCCGCCGCCATCTCGCCGCTGGCCGCCGCCATCTCGCCGCCGGCCGCCGCCATCTCGCCGCTGGACGCCGCCTCGGCAAGGCGAGGGGCCGAGCCGGCGTGCGTCTTGAGGGCCAGGAAGCAGGCCAGGTCCAGGTCGAGCGCGGCGGCGCCCCCGCGGGGACGGGGCGTGTTCTGGCGGCATTGAGGACACGGGATCCACACCTGGCGAGGCGAGAGCAAACGTGAAGGTTGGTTCGACGTCGCGTCCAGTCCGGTGGCGTGCGACGCTGGCTAAAAACGGAGCGCGTATTATGTCCTGATTGATTGGCAGTGTTGGGAATAACGGCGTTCGGTAACTTTGGGTTTTGTTATTTTTTTCGGACTGATCCAACTCATGATTCTCCCCATTTTCGAAACGCCGTTATTGTGACTGCGTGTGAAATGCGTTGCGTTACAAGGCTCGAAGTTAGCTTACAAGAAGTTGTGCGGTGACTGGCTCTGAAAACGTGAATTTGCGCACAGTCGGAGGCACTGTTGTTGTCGGACCTCGTCACAATAAAAGTGTCTTGATAGCTGAAATGTATATTGACTTTTATTTTGGAGGTGCCGCGGGAAGCGTGTCACGACGTGACGGACGCGTCGTCCTTCCTTCCTTAAGGCTTAGCATTTTAGTTAGCAAAGACAACTTTGACAAAAGTGACATTCATCAAAACAACAGTAGAGATTTACCGAAAAACGGGAAAAAAATGGAGTAGTAGTTATGGCAAAGATTTTGGCCATGATAGCATTAAGCACTGCATATTTCATAGCATTGGCGATTTCTTTGATATCTTATTGATTATTTTAACAATCAACAACAAAAAATGCCCGTGAAATCCTGGAGAGACGGGCTAGGACTGGCTACAAATCACCTATCGAAAACATGTGCCACAAATCTCCATATATCCAGTATTTATTTTATTATTATTATTATTATTATTATTATTATGATTGCTGAAGTAATTGGCAGTGGTAGAACATTCATCACCACTCCAAATTTAATGAATAATAATAATTATTATTATAATATAATCATTATAATTATTATTATTCACAAAATTATTGAACTCAGTAACTATTTTAAGCAAGTAATGAGTAACTATAATTACTTTTGTAAAGTAACTTGCTGAGACTTTTATTTTTGAAGTGTTGCCGTGGCAGTGTGTCGTTGTGGGATTTTCGGGAAAACTGCCGCACTCCATTTTCAAAATCATTTCAACAAAAATAAAGTAAAAAAAATCTTTTTTTTACTGTCATAAAGGAAAAGAATCACCTTTGCGTTCCTTAGCTTATTTGTTGACTCGAATGTGCCGAATTTTTGCTGCAATGTTCCCACCGTTGCGAATAAAGTGTCGCTGGCTTGTGGGAGGGGCTATCCGCCGAGAAAATGAGGAATTCACCTGCTCGTTGATGACGGCGTCCAGTCGCTTGACGCACGCCTGGCAGAAGGTGTGGCCGCAGTGCAGTCGCCGCGGCAACCGGGCGGCCAGATCGTAGCGGCCGAAGCACACGATGCAGCGCAGGGCCGGCGCCGCCGCGCCGCCGTGCGCCTCACCCGCTTCGTTGGACATTTTCATCTAAACGCACAAGTTGAGCTTATTTGCAGATGATTGATCGTGAATGATCGTTCGTCATGAAGCCTTTTGGCAACGCGCAAGCCAATCCCAGCGGCAGGTGTAGTTCCGTGTTAAACCACAACATGCCAGGGCAGCACTGAGCTGAATTAACAAATGATTCAAGCTCCCTGGCAAAAAAAACATTACACAAAACCCAAAAACTTTTAGAGGCTGACTTTCGGAAAACACACCTGATGATGTCACATCCTGTCTGTTTTGGACTTTGATCTTCTCTATCCCTCGGCGGCGTCTGACTCGCTCGTCGTCGTCGTCTTCAGCGTCACTTCCTGGTCACCTTCACGGCACTTTTGTTGCATTTGGATGAAATATTCAAGAGCTCTTTTTCTATTGGCTGCCGCTGATCAGGTTGCAGCAGTGAACAGCGGTTGCCTAGCAACGGGACTCCACGCCGAGCCGCGTGTCACTTGTGAATGGACGCCTTATTTGAGTGTCACATGATCGTGATCATTTTTCAACTTCATGTCACCCCCAAAAAGATTGACATTTTGTAACATTCAACAACGTCGATGTTTGAGCTTGTATTTAGTTTTTGCACATTTTTTAAATACTATAAGTGATGTCAAAATGTATTTTAAGATGTTGTCATTTCTTTCTTAATTTAAATGTGGTTTTGTATTTTATTTAAATTTATTTCATTAAAAAATGTATCTAAATGTATTTATTTTAAATTTAAAAAGGTGGTCTTGCTATTTAACTATTCTCTTTTCACAAAAAAATGAATAAAAATCACGACAATTTAGATTGTTTTCTTAGTAAGTCAAATTTAATTTACATTTTTTTTAAATAATATATAATAATATGTATTGTCTTTTTTCATGAAAATGAATTCTACTATTATGTCGTTATATTTGGTGTGTGTGAATTTGCATTCTATTTTAATGGAAGCCTATTGACGCCACAGCAGAAAAGAAAAGTTGAAGGTCATCAGAGCGCTTTGACGTCATCTCCTCATTCGTCTGCCGGTGACGCGTCAGCATCAGGAGCAAAATGTTGCTGCACGTGTCGCCACCTGCCGGTTGAAACGCGAGCGCCCCCTGTCGTGCTGCCCCCAAATCACAACACAAGAGCGACTAAAAGAGCAACGTTTACGGCATCCCACATTTTTATGTCAGTATCAAAATAAAATAATATGTGTTAGAAGAGGTTATTGAAAAGAAATACAATTCCATATGAGCTGTCAAATATATAGTAGGAAGATACAAATCATATTTTGTCATTTTCTGTACTGACTATGAGGAAACAGTTGATCAGGGAAAACATTTCTGGGAAGAGAAAAACAGTTCTGACTCAACAAGTTTGCTAGTTGTTGCCTTGACAACGACCTCCTCCACTTTTGTTGACCTTCATTATCCTCGCTTGACCTCGGCTCTGTTCCAGTTTGGGTCAAAGTTTGACAAACGTTTCTACATCTTGAAGGATAAAAAAAATCGCTTTTTTTTGGAGGCCAAATGCCAGTCCCTTTATTATATTCACAAAAACGATAAATCAGCTGATTACTTAATTTTTACTTCTTTTTTTTTTGCTCTTTATAATAATAATATCGATATGAATTACTATACGGAAAGAATATTTGACTGTTTTGTTTTGTCCTTTAGTATCTATCAGAGGCAAAAATGGGCCAATATTTACAAAAAAAAAAGTCATTATTTTGTCTTATGTCGCAATGTCTTGATGTGAAAAATAAAGCCAGCAAAAATCATCATCGAGACTTTTTGGGGGTGCCTTTGAAAAGGTTGATATCGGCCAAGAAAATCAATTGGTCGATGACTGGGTCAGGCGCTGATGAAAATGCTGACAGTTGGCAAACATTCGGACATTGCAAACCATCAAAGCAACATTTGAACACTAAAAGAAAAGCACAGCTGGCGAGTTCGTTCAATTGACAAACAATTGACACCTTCAGTCTTTCATGTTTCAGTTCAACGGGAGGTCTGTCGGTTGTGCGAGACGAGCTGTTAGCCCTTTGCAGCTAGCTGCTAACAGATCAGCCTAAAAAAAAAACGGCGGCCATTTCACTTGTCTTCAGTCGACGACGTCTTCCTTCAACGGGGGCCAATCGGCCACGGCGCGGCGTCCGTGCGGCTCTGACATCACTTCCTCCTCCTGCATTGGTAGCAGCATGCGCAGCGCCCCCCGCCGCCCTCCTCGTCCGCTTCCTTCACCAAATATGGCGGCGGGCTCACGTAGGGGTTCGGGTCGCTTCCGTTGAGCGCCGCCGGGTTGGCGATCACCGTGGCGCCATCGGCCGACGTGCGCAGGTGGGCGCGAGGGATGGTCACCTGACCGTACGGGTTGTCCAGCGACACGCGGATGTTGGACGACATGGCGCCGCCTGGCGAGCTGACGGACAACCGGGAAAAGAGGGAAAATGTCACCAATGCTGTCAAATTGGACGTGAGCGAAAATCTTGCTTCAGAAGGACAAAATGCAAACGTGCTCAAAAGTTACAGTAAATTGGATTCATCCACAAGCACAAATCTTGAATCCAGACATTATTGAATCGAATCCTCGTGTTTGGGGAGGGACCGACACAAAACGAAAAAGGACGACTGATACAGATTTTTAAATATCGGCAGCCTCTTCAACTACCCGATACATTGAAATCAGTCCTGTAAAATGAGGCCCGACACGATACCTGCTATCGAAACATGACATTCCTACTGTCATAACAAACAAAAAGAATTGTGACAAATTTGAACTCTGGAATGAATGAGCTCAAAGTAAATAACATCAAGTTCCTGTGATGAGTTGTTGAACGAGCCTTTGGAAAATGCGATCAAAGCTTGAAATGTTTAAAACGATCACACCTAAAATCTTGACCCCGATTCTCAACTTTCATTGTTATCACAAGAAAACGATACTTAAATCACTGGAATCATCTTGAAAATGCCGGTCTTATGCAAATCAATTCCAATTGGACGTTTTTATTGCCTTTCATCAGGAAGTATCGGCAAACAAAGTCAAATTGAATTCTCAAAGCTCGTTGAATTGTTGTAGTCAGATTTGAGCCTTGGCGGAGGTCTCTGCTTCCAAAGTCGCAAAGAACAATCTGGATGCCGAAACGTAAGGCGAGCCTGAGATTTGAGCAGCGAAAAGACGCCAATTGAAGGAGAAAAGCGCCACTTGCCTGCTGAAGCTGACGTACTTGGAGGACGAAAGTCAAAACAATGGAAAACTTGCAGCCGCTTTCTTTCGCTCTCTCCTTGTTTTTTTTTTCCAGCATGCTTGAAGCTGGCTCGACCGCTCAAACCTGTTCAACTGGACGACACGCCCTCTGTAAAGTGCAGCCACGCCCCCTTTCTCTCAACAAGTGGAATGTTGACAAAATGAACAATAGGTCTCATTCGACCCAGATTTTTTTTTTCAACCATCTTTCATGTCGTGTCCTTTTCGTGGGTTTGCAAAGAATTGGCTTGGAAATGCCCGCGATGAGGTTTTTCAAGCTATTTTCAGTTGCACTTTCACACCTTTCATTTTGAACAGGTTGTTCTCATTAATAGTCAATTTGAAATATCAATTGAAGTTATGTGCCCCCCAATCACTTTTTTCTCTCTCTCCTTCTCAGCACCTTTGACAAAGCCGTCTTCCACGAAAAACACAACTCAATTCTGGTTCCAAAATGGTTTGGAGTTTCTCCCCACAAGAATTTAAAGCTGGTTGCTGATGCAAAGTTCTGGGCTGTGCACAAGAAGCGGGTCCATTGTCGCCCATCAGCCATTTTTTCCTGACTCGAACGAGCGTGTAGAAATGTAGCCATGGCCAAGTGGACCCGTACTTGATGAAGGAAAATCGGATCCACTGCTTTTGCAAACCTTTCGCCTTTTAGAGGCTTTTGTTAAAAAAAAAAAAGTTATGTCACAGAGCCATTTTGAGGGATTTTAGGTGATTCTTAGCAGTAGAAAAAAAATGTGGACTTTTCAATAAATGAACTTCTGTGATCACCGCATGGTGGTATGATTATATTACTTTATGCATTTTGAGTGACAGTTAAAGTCTGATGAGAATGTTCAGGGACCCCCGAAAAATAATTCTGCTTATAAAATAGATAGACACTTTTCTTCAGCCTCTAAATAGGATCCAAACGCCCCCCCTACCCACCCAATCAAATACTGCTGCTGTGATACGTCAGTGCATCCACCATATTGGTCAGGGCAGCGCTGAGCTGTAAAGCCACCCTGTCGACGCAATCACTCAAGACTTGTTATTAAATGAGTTAAGAAGTGTTACAAGCCAGGCCCTTTAAAGAGTAGTATTATGGGGGATAGAGTATTGCAGTGCCGCATTTTGGCACAGGGGGGCGGTGCAGCTTGCTCAGAGCGCAACGTACGTTGGTGGAAAAAGCGCGACTAAAGTTTGTGCGAAAGCAACGAAAAGAGAACATTCATGTTCAGTCTCTCTCTGTACTACGGTTAAGAGTTCACTGGACAGGGGAAGATGATTTAACAGCAATGTTAGCCACAAAACCAGCATAATGAGTGTTAAATAATGTTATAAGGACTGTTAAGATCATAAGTCATTGTTGAGTTAACGAGTATGAAACGAATGAGGCTTTCACTTTGCCACATCCAAAATGGCGCTGACCTCTGTTTATGCATTCATACAGTCTTGTAGATTAGATTTCAGTTCGTTTGTCAGTGGTATTTGTGTGTATAAGCGAAGTGCGCATCATGGGTAGGCCGGCTGGTAGCCTGCTACCAACTTGTCATTGAAAACGTATGCAGTCTAACGGGGGAAGCGCTGATTTGAACCATTTCAACCGTTGGAAAGTTGATGTTTTATATTGAATCTATTTTAAACATGTATAGCGTGTCGTTACTGACTACCCTCGTACAATCCTATCTGTAGTGTACGTCACTAATATTTTCAATTAAGATATATATATTTTTTTTTATTTAAAAAAAAGAAGAAGTTTTTTTGTTTATTTGCTCGCTCTTTCAAGGAAAGCAAAATGGGGTCTTTGCAAGTTCCCCTCGTGCTTCCGTTTCCGGCGGAAGCCCCTCCCTGTTAGCCTTAGCCATTAGCTCAACGGGGAACGGGATTGGGAGAAAGTGGAAAAGGGAGAAGAAAAGTTGGCCAAAGGACGAAATGAGCGCAGACGGGGAAAAGCCGAGGACCGCGGTGACCGGACACTGAGTGTGTCGCCCCAACTAGCCGCCTCTCAGGTGCTTTAGAACGGCGCAAAAGAGCCAAAAGACGTCGTCGTTAATCCTCGAACGTCCCTCCAGTAGTCCAGGAGGGACTCCACTCCCTCCTCGGCTCTTCTCTCGTCTGCCCTTCCGTCCAACGGGCTGAGCCGAGCGAGAAAAGAGCGGACACACGGAGAAATTGCTCCGGTGCTCGTTGCTCGAGTGACTTTGGGCTTCGAAGCCAGTTTGCTAGCCACTCTTGGCGGCGGCGATTTGGCAGTTTGTCTGCTGGAAGTCCTCTTAGCATGCTAGCTTGAATTTCCCATTCACTTGAATGGGCTGCGGCTGACTTGACGTTAGCCTCACTTTTTACACGTCACTTGCCGCTATTATCCGTTTTCTCTGCCTTTACAGCTACTATTATATATAGTTTGGCTGATCAGTTTGTATGACGGAGTGTCCTAGCTGTTTTAGGTAACATTTTACAACATCGACAAGAATGACAGTTGTGTTCATGTCCTCAAAACTAGTTAAAGTCGAAATTGTAATATATTTGTATTTTTATTTTTTTTTACGTGTGTGTCTTTCCTCTTTCAGTGGATCATGCAAACTTTCCTCTCTCGACTTCGCCGTTAAGCCGCCTGACACATGATGGGCTTCGGTCGGGATCTGAGGAATTCCCACGAGGGATTACTCAAATTGCAGGATTGGGAATTAAAGGTACGCCTTTTGCACTTCTCCATCTTCTTGGCAGCCTTTTTTCTGACAAGAACAAGTTCAAGCAAAATGTTCACACATGAAGGGTGACCATATTCCCATTTCCAAAAATAGAGGACACTTTTTTTCCGGCCTTGAAATTGTGGTACCAGTCGCAGTTACACTTTGTACTTCACCTCCTATTAGTCACGCAATTCTAACCGGACATTTTCATGCATATTTTATATATAAAAAAAAAAATGTTGTAAAATACACCATGAACGCAACATAGCATTTTTTATCCACTGATGCTGACGCACCACAACAAAAAAGGTGAGGTCTTTTTTTATTGTGTAAATACTGTACCGGGTGTTCATGCAAAAAACATAACTAGAAATTAAAATATAAATGTTCTGTTTTTGGGACTCGGGAACAGATTAATTGCATTGACATTATTTTCTTTGAAAAAAAATGTTTCGGCGGTTGAACAATTTGGACTTTGAGCACTTCAAAGGAACAAATTATGTTCAAACTCTGAGGTACGTGTGTGTGTGTGTGTGTGTGTGTGTGTGTGTGTGTGTGTGTGTGTGTGTCAGCTGCTGGAGACGGTGAAGCGTTTCATGACCCTGCGCGTGAAGAGCGACAAGGAATACGCCGCTCTGCTGCTTAGCATGACTCAGCAGATGGAGAAACAGGAAGCGGCCGACTACGTCAGCACCGTCAGCAAGGTGAGCGCCGACACCGGCTTCGCCGACACCGGCTTCGCCGCCACGTCCCGCCTGCCGCGCCTCGTCGTCCTGACGTGGCGCCCGCGTGTCAGTCGTGGTCGCAGGTCGTGCGTCAGACGGAGGCGCTGGGTCGCGTCATGAGAGGTCACGCCGACGACCTGAATTCGGGTCCGCTGCACCGCCTCGCCACGCTCATCAGAGACAAGCAGCAGGTGAAGAAGAGCTACCAGAGTCTTCATCAACAGCTGGAGAGTCACAAGCACAAGGTCTGCTGCCGTCGCACGCACCAAAACTGCCGTTTATGAAAGCTGCTAGCGCCAAAAACGTCCTTTGTTTTCATATTTGTCAATCGCTTTCAACTGTCCAAAAGAGCCATTGTTCTTATTATGATTATTATCATCACTGTGCCGTTGCTGTTGCCAGGTGACCAGGAGCGACCTGGACAAGTTAAAGTCCACGTATCGCCAGCTGAGCCGCGACGCCAACAACGCCAAGGACAAATATCGAGAAGCGCTCAGCAAAGGTTTGGCGCTCATCTTGACGAGTTGCCAACTCTTGGACTCTCCAACGTTGTTATTTCCTGGCGTGTGGCAGGCCGCGAGGCGGAGCGAGCTCACGAGCGCTACGACAAAGCCACGGCCAAGCTGCACAACCTGCACAACCAGTACGTGCTGGCCGTGTGCGGGGCGCAGACGCAGCAGGAGGAACATCGGCGGCACGCGGCGCCCTCCTTGCTGGACGCCCTGCAGAGGATGCAGGAGGACATGACGCTCGCGCTGTGAGTCGCGACGGCGCCCGCGCAACCGTCACGCTACGTCGGCAGCACGGGAAAAATAAATGCTGAGCGGAAGACCTTCATGCGAAAAGGCTGCCATTTGAAAGCATGAGATTTCAGCAGACTTGTTTGGAAGTCGAAATTCAACTTATTTTCTTTACTTATCAATGAGGATGTAAAGATATCCAAACATCACAATACGATATATATATATATATATATATATATATATATATATATATAAAAAAGCTCATACTAAAAAAACAAATTAATTCATTTTAATTTGGTCGGACCAATCCGGCATTGTTTAGGGCGGGACGAAACCAATGAGCGCTGATGGCTTTGTGCATTTTTATATGGTAAAGATTTTCGTTTTGAGGGTGATTAGGCGCCGCCATATGGACAAAGTGGGTAACGTTATGCCTAAAGGAAGACCACGTTTCTCATAAGGACAAGCGCATTGCGTGCTTTTCGAGCTCATGACATTCAAATTGACGTCCATCTTCGTAACGAATGTCGAAAGGAAGAAGCAGTCGGCACATTTGTGCTTTTTTGTGCGTTGCCGTCATCCTCCTCAAAATGAGAGCGCCCCCTTCAGGACATCGCAAACGGGGACGTTCAACTCGTTTTAGGTCAATGAGAAGAGTTGTGAGCAGATTTGATTCAAGTTGAACAATTATTTATACTTCCTTAGTGCTACTTTAAAGTGGGAATTGTTGCCTTTGAGCGGCAAAACGTTTGCGTGTGCGCAGGAAGAACATCCTGGAAGAATACTGCGAGATCAGCAGCCTGCTGACCGACGAGGTGGTCAAAGTCCATCGGGAGATTTCGGCCGCCGTCGAGCAGATCGACCCGCTGGCGGAGTACCAGCACTTCATCGAGGCCTACAGGACCCCCGAGACCCCCGAGGCCAACGTGGAGTTTGACACGTCCCTGCTGGACGAGACGGACAACCTGGCGGCCAACGACATCCTCTGGAACACGCTGACGGCCGACAGTCTTCACGCCATGTGAGGACACGTGATCAGAAAGTGGCCATTTCTGCCCCTGCGGCAAAACTTGTTGACTTACGACCACTCGTCTGCTAAAAGAAGAGTTCTAAAGTAGTCGTGAGCAAATTTCCAACTCGTTTGAGCCCTCGAGTCGCTACGTCGTCGACCGTCCAGGAATTCACAAGTAACCATTCAAGCCCTACAAGTTATAAATTCACAAAAAAAAAAGAAAGTCGTAGGAGCATGATACAGTTCTTGGGGTGCGACGGGATTCTCCCCCAAAAAACACAAACAACGACCAATCATTTTCAAGAAAAGAAAAGAAAAACAATTGGCAAGTGGTCGGAGGACGTCTTTTGTCCATATTGAAAACTTCCCATATTGGGAAGGTCGTGGCCCGCTGCGGGTTTGAAGTCGCCCGTGCCCGATCCGCGCCATGACGCCCAAATGTGTTGCAGGTCGTCGTCGGCCACGGACGAGTTGGCGCTGACTCAGCAGAACCTGAGGACCAAAGAAGCGCTGGTGGACGACCTGGATGCCAAAATCAGCAGCAGCCAGCAGAACGCGGACAGGAAGTCGGAGTCAGTGTCGCCGTCTCGCCACCGCCGCCGTCTCGCCACCGCCGCCGTCTCGCCACCGCCGTCCTTTGTCCGGCCGCTTCACGTCTGTCTGTCCGTCCGTCCTCAGCTGCGTGCTCCTCCTCAGCCAGAAGTTGTCCCTCCTGGAGCTGCGTCAAACCGTCCAATCGCTGCGCAGCTCCGAGGCCCGGCTGGCCTCCCAGAAGGCTTTGTTGGACGCCAAGATGGCGGACGCCCCGTCCCCTCCGCCCCCGCCCCCGCCGCTGGCGCTGCCCTACGAGGACGACACCCGCTCGCTCGGCTCCACCGTAAGCACCGTCGGCGGAGGCCTGGGCCCGCTCGCGGCCTTTCACAATAAGAGCGGCGGCTTCCTGTCTGGTCTTTTCAGGATAAAAGCAAAGAGAAGAGCTCTCGCTTGGATACGCTTCGACACTCGCTGGCGGGGATGATCCGCTCGCCCAAAGCCATGTTGGGCTCGTCGTCCTCGGTGAGACGCCGCTTTTTGCTCTCGCTTCAAATACGCCTTCCAAATGTCCTTCGATGTCACGTTTTATTCAGTTCGGCGTCTTTCACCACAAACGTCCGCAATTGCAAATTCACAGTTGGAGATGACGCTCGCCTGCGTCAGCCGTTCTCTCAAATGTCCTTTTTTTCCGGCGGCAATCCAACCGTTTGCTGCCTTTCAACTCCCCCCAGTTTTTTTTTTTACATCCTCAATTTCCATTTTTTGGACCGATTCAAACCATTCATTCCAACTTTCAGCTGTTCAGCTCATTCAACGTTTCCCCCAAATGTGACTTGTAATCGCGCCGAATGGAGAATTTTGTGCAAGTTCCCTTTTGGTGTGACTGGCAGCACTTCTTTGACGTCATCCCGTCGTCGGAGCGCCCCCTGGCGGAGCAGGAGTGGTACCACGGCGCCATCCCTCGCACGGAGGCCCAAGAACTTCTCCGGCAGCAGGGCGACTTCCTGGTGCGGGAGAGCCACGGCAAGCCGGGCGAGTACGTCCTCTCCGTCTTCTCGGACGAGCAGCGGCGCCACTTCATCATCCAGTTTGCCGACGTACGTAGGACACGCCCCCTGCGCCCGCACGCAGGCCGCTGCTGTGACACGGGCCGTCTCGCTCTGCTTCCCGTAGAGTCAGTACCGCTTCGAGGGGACGGGCTTCGGCACCATCCCGCAGCTCATCGAGCATCACTTCTCCAGCAAGCAGCTCATCACCAAAAAGTCCGGCGTGGTTCTGCTCAACGCCGTCGCCAAGGCAAGCCCCGCCGTGAGGTCGCCGAGGTTTCCCGTGTGTCACGTGTGTGCGTGCTGTCGTGTGCGCAGGACAAGAAGTGGATCCTCAACCACGAGGACGTGGCGCTCGGCGAGCTGCTCGGGAAGGTGAGCTCGTTTCCGCTTTGTCGCTTCCGACAAGCAAATTGTGACAACAATTCAAATATTATTGTCGCGTCAATCAAATCATTTCTTGTTTTTGGTCCACACAAAACAAACACATGCTGAACCTTTTACAAGACTTTGAAAAAATGGTCAAATTTGGCTGAGCTTTTAGTTAGTGTTTTTTTTTTAAATGTTTTTTGGGATCCCACGAGTGTTCATTTTGTTCGCCATTTTTAAATGTAGTCTCAGTTTTATTTCAATTTCAGTCACGCTTGTTCATCTTGATCGCACTTTTTTATATTTAAATCTAGCATTTGCGTCTCTATTTGAATCCAAGAAAACCTCATTTTATGTTTTACAAAAGCTGTCGACGTTTGAGTCAGGACAAACCTTTGACCTCCGTACGTTTTTGGGGGTCAGCAGAGGATGTTTCAGATCTAAAACGATTTCACATAACGTTTCCTCGCCTCCTTTTGATGAGAAACAACTTCAACACTCAAAGTGGCAACGACGGCTCAACGCTACAAGCTAGTTTTAGTGTTCGTTAGCGCCGGCGGTCGCACAAAACGTGATTGTTGGAACGTTACAGCCGTTGGATTCTTGTTCTCGTTTACTTCTTTTTATTTGAACCTTTCACCGTGACTCCCCCTCTTTTCGGACCCGTGTATTTGTGCATGTTGCACTCGCTGGCTGCAGATTTGAAAGGAGATGTTTAACGGACGAGACAAGATTTCACCAAATCATATCATTTTCGTCTCATTTTTGTTCAATGATTTGAGTCCACTTTTTGTGAAGTACATTTTTAGTCCTAGTTCTTGTTTATCAATGAGGGTTTTAGTCTAGTCTATTTTCAGTCTGGCGTTGACGAAATTATTTTTTCTTTTGTTTTCGTTGACGAAATGAACACGAGGTCCCACATTAAGCCTTGTTGGGGTCCGGCCCTTAATTAAAACAATGAATTCATAATGATATTTGTCATGAATAATGATTGTAATTGATTTCTATATCTGGCTCCTCCTCCAGGGCAACTTTGGCGAGGTGTTCAAGGGGACGTTGCTGCGAGACAAAACGGCGGTGGCCGTCAAAACCTGCAAGGAAGATTTGCCTCCAGAACTGAAGATCCGCTTCCTGTCGGAAGCCAGGTGAGCGCCGCCGATTGTTGGCCGAGTGCCGCCGATTGTTGGCCGAGCGCCGCCGATTGTTGGCCGAGCGCCGCCGATTGTTGGCCGAGCGCCGCCGATTGTTGGCCGAGCGCCGCCGATTGTTGGCCGAGCGCTCGTACGGCACGGATGATGTTCGACATGCGTTTGAATTTGGTGCCGTTGGATCGCGACTTGTTCTTAAGAGTCCGTCCCCATTTGGCGCTTGCTACACGTCCAATCAACTCGCTCAGAATTGAGAATGATTGCATTTGTTGTTGTTCTTACCTAATCAAAATAAGAAAAAGTATTAGAAGGCTTAAAGATAAATGACCATCTTTTTTTTTTGTGCCTCAAATGTCAGCCGGCCAGCACTCGGTGAACAAGGCTGACAAAACATTTCCTCTTACCGGCTTGTAATTGTAGCAGAAATCCAACACCACAATTCAGTCTCTGCCTGCGGTATTTTTTTATTATTATTGATTGGGTATTTTCTCTTGATATTGATCACCCGTCTACCCCGACGGCCAACAGCAAGCCAAATACAGTCAAGCTTATTTACATATTGAATATTCATGAGAAAAGAGCCTTTCAAAGTAACAGAGACAAAAATTTGCCACACAAAATAAAAAAATGAAGTTGGGACGATTAAAGGAAGAAGCAATAAAAACGAGCTCCAGCCAGCGTTGCATTTTGTGAGTTTGATGGCCGCGTTGCGTGATGTGTTGAGGATCCTGAAGCAGTACGACCACCCCAACATCGTCAAGCTGATCGGCGTGTGCACTCAGAGGCAGCCCATCTACATCGTCATGGAGCTGGTTCCCGGTAGGTGGCGCCGCGTCCTCGCACCTGCCAACGTTTCTGTCTTTTTTAAAAAAAATATTGATTGATTGATCCCGGTTGGCGTTTGGCCTGCCAGGCGGCGACTTCCTGTCCTTCCTGAGGAAGAAGAAGGACGAGCTGAAGACCAAGCAGCTGCTGCGCTTCGCCGTGGACGCCGCCGCCGGCATGGCGTACTTGGAGAGTAAGAACTGCATCCACAGGTGAGTTGCAGCGAGGCCACGCCCACGCGGCCGCCGCCTGCTCACGCCGCCTGCTCACGCGGCCGCCTGCTCACGCCGCCTGCTCACGCCGCCTGCTCACGCCGCCTGCTCACGCCGCCTGCTCACACGGCCGCCTGCTCACGCCGTGTGCGCTCATGTCAGGGACCTGGCGGCCAGGAACTGCCTGGTGGGCGACAGCAGCTTGTTGAAGATCAGCGATTTCGGGATGAGTCGTCAGGAGGACGACGGCGTTTACTCGTCGTCCGGTCTCAAGCAGATTCCCATCAAGTGGACCGCGCCCGAAGCTCTCAACTACGGTAAGGACGGATTTACATTTTCCGCTGCTCGGCCTCCCATCGGCTCATCAGTCCTCAAATGCTAAAAGTTATCTAATCAGCGTAGGCAGCAGGTTAGCAGCTAATGAGAGGCAGAGGAGGCTCGGCCATGACGGAATCGTGTGTATCGGGGATTTACAAGTGGCTGTACTCGATGCTGACTGAAAAAGTCGACGTGCACTCGCCTCGGACTACAACGCCGCTTTCACCTGCAGGTCGTTACACTTCCGAGAGCGACGTGTGGAGTTACGGCATCCTGCTGTGGGAAACCTTCAGTCTGGGGGTGTGTCCTTACCCGGGAATGACCAATCAGCAGGCCCGTGAGCAGGTGGAGAAAGGTGAGCGCATCCGCGCCATGTCCGCGCCACACGCGCTTACGTTGTGGTTGCTAGGTTACCGGATGGCGTGTCCTCAGCGTTGCCCGGACGACGTGTACAAGGTGATGCAGCGCTGTTGGCAGTACAACCCGGAGGAGCGACCCAAATTTGTTGAACTACAGCGCGACCTCGCCGCCCTCAAGAAAAAGTGACGGGAGGTGTGGCCTTTTTTTTGTTTGTTTGCGTGTGGCTTTTAAACACTCCAAATGTTGCGGACGTCGTCACGCGTCGCTGCCGCGGAGCCACCGAAGGCCGTTGGCGCGGCGAACGGCCTTCGCTCGGCTTCAGCCGAAAAGGAAGCAGCCTGTTGGTCAAACAGGAAATGTGCACGTTTGCATCAAGAATTATTAAAAAAAACTAAAGTATGTTATTTCCACATGCAAGCAAATTGATTTCATGTCTAATCCTGTAACAATAACAACCAAACTAATCTTCTTATCTATGTACATTATAGTTTGACTTTTTATTTCTATTTATACTTTTTATTTCTCAGCAAATCCAGCATCTTAAGATGATTTTTTTTTTTTTTTAAGACAATCAATAACAATGTTATTTATTTTTGGAACCATGAGACGTGTCCTGAGAGGGTGGAGCTTATCTTTTAGCGCCGCCGCTGGTTCCTTTCTGTACATAAACACATTGCTGAAACATTTTATAAGATAATTGATGCATTTATAATGAAAATAAAACACCAGACAACATTATTGTGTTCCGACTGTGTGGAATGAACTGCTTGATTTTGAACTATGCGAGCGTCAGAAGATTAAAAAAACAAAAACATTCTTCCAAAAGGAAGTTGCCAGCCCCCAGCAATATGAAAAGATGCCGACATCTTCGAGTATTAAAATTGCAAACTTCCGAAGAGCGTGGGCAGGGTGGTGGGTTTGGGCTGCGGCTTGAAGCCGATTCGCTCGTTGATAAGCTCCGCCCTCGACACGGCGGTTGAAGCTGAGGGCGGAGTTTCTGCTCCGATGACGTCGCCGCCGCCCACAGAGTCCCCGCCCACTCCACCGCCAGACTCCGCTTCGTCTCGTTGACGTTTCCGTGCCTGAAAGAAAGCAAGACCCAAGGAAAATCGATCAATATGAATTGCATTCCCTCAATGACCGCGAGATCATCAAATCAAATGGAAACTTGACCTCGAGTTCTTTCTTGATGCTCTCAAACTCGTCAGTGTCATCAATCTTAAGCTCCAGACGAGTTGGTTTCCTCCTCAGCATCTTCTCTTGGACTCATTCACTGAAAAAGGCTGAAAATGTCAATGTCAGCGCGCAGTCGTGCGTGCACCCGCCAGGTATGCTTTTAATCATTTAGGGACCTTCTCGAACGTGTCCAAATCGGCTGAATTTTAGCTTCTCAAAAATAAATACTCTCACACTTATTACTCTTGCAACAAAATAAGATAACTGGTAAATACTGCTTTTACTTCGGAAAACATTTTTGCCCATCTTCTGACAGATGTTGTAGATCGAATCACGAACTGAATCATCAACGTGTCAAGTTGAAATAATGCCTTGTTTTAAATAGAGTGATCTCTATTTTTTCATCCACTTTGATTAAATGAAAAAGTAAGCAACAGTTTGCAAAAAACATGCTGCCGTACCGGGTTTGAACCGAGTTTACCTGCATAACAGCCCATTGTGCAGGTGCGCCGCGTTTCGTGTGTTGAAGATCTTGACACTTTATTATGTAGGGCGATGACGAATGCGGTCATTTTACATACGGAGTACTTGGGTTGGATTTATTTCAGATTTAAGACATTTTAATATAGTGCAACGGTCGGATTATATTACATTTTGGAAAAGGGATTTATACCAAAACACAGTTTCGATTTTGCCATCACTATTAATTACTCTTACTTAACAGTTATGTAGTGTATTCGTACTTGGTGCGTTTCGACTGAGCCTGGAAAGAAAGAAATTGAAATGGAAATTGGGAGTATTTCCTGCAGTCATTACGTTAACTGCTTTTAGTAACTCGACGATTTGCGTAATCTACAGCAGCCAACATATATGAAGACTCGGTAATTGGTTGATAGTATAAAAAACAGCCCATTTGTCACCTTGGACATACTGAACGAACACACGTGACATTTTGAACGCCTGTAAGTGCATTCAACAAGAAGTGAATGCTAAAAAGATGGCGATATTGTTTATATGGGCGCTCCCGCCTTTGAAGCCAGCAAGCATGCAACAATTTACCTGCCGATTGATTTCAAGTTGCGTCGCGACCTTGCAGGAACGTGTTATGTCGGCTTTTGACTTGTTCTGTGGTTTGAAATGTTGTACTATAGTTTTCCGAAGCCGTCGCTGAGTACAGGAGGCGCAACCTTTGAACCCGGAAAGTGGTGTCATGTGCATCCGGGTCACTGTACGTCATCCAGGACATCTCTCATTCAAACAGCGCTCAATTCCTCTTGTGCAGGTATGAGTTCGATAAGCTTTAAATAGTTGTTGTGGAGATTGCTCTCCATTATTTTAGTGGCTACAAACCCAAAGAAATGCCACATTTTATAATGTGAAAGTTTGTCGCTACTTTGACGCTCGTTAGTGACTCAATGTGGCTAATGCTAACGCTAGCGGCGAACAGAAGCGGCGGCATGTTTATTTGGTAGACTCGTGTTTCTTAGCATTTCTTGCTCAGAAAATATATCTTTATTGTTATCCTTATTCACGTCCGTTATAAATAGATTTTTCTAATACTTGTTTTTCTGAAACGATTACAGCTAGTACTCTAGAGTTTACGATGGAGTTACGTTCCTTACGGCGGCGACGTAAACCAATTTGTACATAAACGCAACTCTTGCCATATTTACACTGGAGTCGTTGGATTCATTGCACTAAATATTTTTGTGAAAAGTAGCCCTAAAACAAACCAATAAACTACAGTAAATAGGCCTACGGTACTAAGTGAGCGTGGCCTCGCTGCCAGCAAATGACTTCATTTCGTCGTATGTCGACACAGTCGTAAAGCGCTGTGTCGTAAAGCGCTCCTCGTTGCCACGATTCCATAGTAATTAAAAGTATCCGCCGCATACCCCCCAAAAAACATGGCTTTTTTTTGTTCGGACTTTTGTTGTGAAATATTTTCTTTTGTCCCATGAATTGTTTAAACGTGTTGTACTTCTTGTTGTGCCAGGTCACAATAATTGTGTTTAATTAGAAGAATAACTGTTGTCCATTTACTGTGAAGTACTTCCCGTTGGACCAGGATGTCAGACGACGAGGACTCGGCTCCGGCCCCGAAGAAAGGTCGCGTGTTCTATGGGAGCCTGGAAGAAAAAGAGCGCGAGCGTCTAAATGCGGAGATTGCTGGCAGCTTGTCGACAGGAAGTGATGGCGTCAAGGCCGGGATCGAAGCAGGACACATCAACATCTCATCTGGTGGGTGACGCCTTTTTGAAGACGGCCGCCGCCCCGCGCCTGCCGACTCAGCCATTTCTCATGATGCTTTGCAGCCGAGACGCTGGAGTTGGAGGATCACGTGAACGAGAGGCAACAGGAAGCGCTCGCCGAGTTTGAGAGGAGGCGGCGAGCGCGACAGATCACCGTGTCCACGGACGACACTGAGGTCAAGGCGGGGCTGCGAGCGCTCGGGGAGCCCATCACCCTGTTTGGGGAGGGGCCAGCGGATCGGCGTGAGAGGTGGGTCACACCCTGTAACTTTGCTCTTGTCCACGTTGACCTCCATCTCGTCCCCTTTTCAGGCTGCGTGGCATTTTGTCCGTGGTGGGTCCAGATGCCCTGAAAAAGTCCAGGAGAGACGAAGAGCGAGCGAAGCGATCACACGAAGAGGTTGGCGCGTTTGGCGTGAACACAAACACGCCTGATGTTATGAGGATGACGTGCATGTTTTGTTTTTTCTTCTTGACCGATCCCAGTGCCATCAGACATGGTACCACGAAGGTCCCGCCTCTCTCAAGGACGCACGTCTGTGGTTGGCCCGTTACTCTCTGCCAAGGTGAGTGGCCACCGACCGGACCGACAGGAAGTGCATCGACAGTCAGTGTGTGCGCACGCCGCGTGATGTTGCGATGGCTCCGTCAGGTCGATGAAGCGTCTGGAGGCGGCCCGGGCCCTAAAGGAGATTTGCGAGGCAACCAGAACCATCCGCCAGCAGGAACTCAACAAGAGCCTGAGAGTGAGTGCACGTTAGCTTGAGCAGCGAGGGAGGGCATTTCTTTTAAAATTTGTATGTTTTTACATTTTTAAATTTTTATTTTATTTTATAATTTCGCACCTTTATAAGACTTGTAATTTGATGATACAACAATATGTATTGGGCACTTTGTTTGTAGTTTTAACCTGCTCTGTTCTCTTCTTTTATGGGGACGACAGATGGAAACTAGCATTGAGCTAAATGTGGTGATGTTATTGCACGCATTGTCTTTTGAGTAAACGAAAGTCAAACTCTTTTTCCGTAGAACTTGAACAACTTCTGCAGTCAGATCGGTGACGATCGACCAATCAGCTTCTGCCACTTCAGTCCTGATTCCAAAATGCTGGCAACCGCCTCCTGGTGATGCTCATGCGTGAAGACGCGTGCTCAAGCGGCTAATGCTATGCTAACGCGACGCGTCCCCCCACAGGAGCGGTTTGTGTAAGCTGTGGTCCGTTCCTGACTGCAACCTGATCCGCACGCTGAGAGGTGGGCCACGTTCAGAAAACAAATCTTTAAGTAACACAATCAGCAGTTTGGCAGATAAAATTAGGAAGCAACTCTTCAAATAAACGTCAACATGCTGTTTATTGCCTTTCCTGTCGCAACAAACGGAATTAGCAGCTCCATGTTTGTTGCTTGCTACAGAAACTGTTGGATTTTTTTGAATGCTTTTATTTCACATTTGAAACACCCATTATTATTATTATTATTATTGTTTTATTTTTGTGCATCTGGAATGCATTGATCGCTTTTCCGTTCAAGTTTTTCAAAGCACTTTTTAAAACACATTTGCACTTGTTGAACGTTGAACCGATACGTGCGTTTGTTGGAGACTCCGCCCCTTTGTGTCTATTCCGCAGGTCACAACACCAACGTGGGCGCGGTGGTCTTCCGCCCGCAGGCCGGCGTGTCTCTGGCCCAATCGGATGTCAGCTTGGCCTCGTGCGCCGCGGACGGCTCGGTGAAGCTGTGGAACCTGCTCAGGTAAACGAGAAGAGGCGGCAAAAGGAGGGAAAAGGGAGGAGTAACAAACCCCTCCCCCTGTGTGGTCGCCGTAGCGACGAGCCGGTGGTGAGCATCGACGACCACAGCGAGAGAGTTTCTCGCTTGTGTTGGCATCCGTCCGGAAGGTTCCTGGGATCCACGTGGTAAAAATTTTTTTTCCGATTTTCACATTTTGTCTCTCTGTTGTAAAGTTCAATTCTGCAATCCAAAGTATTGTAAGGAAGTCAATGAGGCAAATTGCGCCGCTGCTCGACTGTGCAGCTACGATCATTCGTGGCGTCTTTGGGACATGGAGGTGCAGGAGGAGATTCTGCATCAAGAAGGTCACAGCAAAGGCGTTCATGACCTTCATTTTCATCCTGACGGCTCGCTGGCCGCTACCGGGTGAGCGCTCGCACGCTACGAACACAGAAAGCTGCTGTCGCTCTCAAAAGTCAAAATTCGGTTTAATGATAAGCAATGTGATGTTGAGAGGCATTCAAAATCCAAATACTTGTTCATGACTTTTCTTTTGTTTTTTTTACATACAACATCGCGCAACGGAGTCACTAAAGCACAATTTAGCCATTTCATAATTTAGCGGTGACTGATCATTTATAACAAACAAAATGACCTGCAGTTGCTTCGTGTTCCAAATCGCAATTGCTCGGAATTCGAAAAGAAAAAAGTACCGTTCCTGTCACCAACGTCCATCATGAAACACTAATGCCACCTAGTGGCAGAGAATTGCCTCAACACAAATCTACGACTCATTGTTTTACCCTCCATTTAACTGTTACAGTTATCAATGACCTCAATGATGCAACTACAAGTTTATTTAGGAACCATATTTGTGCACTTTTATGTTCATTAACAAGAGATAAATATAATAGTGTGCAATTGATTTAGGATTGCTTGCGGATGATTGCAATCAACTGACAGCCTAATCGAATGAGTTAAAGTTGTATCACGTGAGACGTGACGTTACCTGCAGAAGTTTCACTTTGGTGGCGTTGCGGCATTCTGGCTAAAACCATCGTCACAATTATTTTGACAACTTCCGCATATCGCGCTCGCCACTTTGGATTCATTCGACGAGGGAAAGCGTGTCTTTAGGAATCGCACGACTTCCCACCAAACGACACCACAGGAGTGCACACACCGGATCCCGTTTCAGGCGCCGTCATGCTCCACTTTTTCTTTTTCTTCTTCTGTCCGTCAACTTTCCAAGCATCGCCAAAGCCATTGAAGCTTGACAAGTGCGTTATCATGCCGCGTGTGCCAAGTCTTACTGCAGTTAAGTGCGGCCCGTCTCCCCCGGCAGCGGACTGGACGCCTTTGGACGAGTTTGGGATCTTCGCACGGGACGCTGCGTGGTCTTCCTGGAAGGACACCTGAAGGAACTCTACAGCGTGCACTTCTCGCCCAACGGGTCAGCCAATCACGCCGCGGCGCCGAGTGTCACGTGCGAACCGTCCAGATTAAGCTTGCGCTTATCAGTGACAAAGTAAAAAGAAAAAAGTTATTTGTATGATCTAAAAGTCATCATAATGATGACGATTTGACATTTCTTATCTAACATGAACTCATTTGCGCCCAAAAACGTAGACTTTTTTTTTATGCTGGAGCCATAAAGAAGGGTTCGATTCAGCCTCTGAACTGAAGAGAACGCTTAAAGCAATCTGAGTTATTACAAAAACGGCCAGCAGAGTATAAGAGATCGGCCATTTTGCAACAAGTTATTTTTAAACCGATTCGTGAATAATGATGAAACTTAGCTATATGCTAATGCTAATTGCTGCAAAACAGAAACGGATGGAAATCTCCTAATGTTTCTTTTGGTAGGTTCCAAGTTCTTATAGCAACAGTTAAAAAATAATGAATAGCTTGCAACAAAATGGATTTATAATTTGAAGTTGAAAAATGTGCGACTTTTTTGCGGTAAGATTCCATTTTAAATAAAAAATTTGGGGGGGGGGATAAGTTGTTTTTACATGTTGAAGCAATTTCAAATCAAAAGCCTGACATGTTTTGATTTGAGCAAAAATCATTTGCATCTTTCAACACAGCGTTTTTCTGGCAAGCTTCCAAATGGGAATATGTGGCGGGCAAACGGAGACAATGAGTCTCGACAAAGAGATTTTTTAAATCTGGATTTAAAAAAATTTAAGCAACCGAGTCCACTGTATGAAAATAGCAATATAAAGATCAAGTTTGTTTTCTCCCGCAGCTACCACCTGGCGACAGGAAGTGGCGATAACACCTGCAAGGTTTGGGAGCTGAGGAACAGGAAGTGCCTTTACACAATCCCCGCCCACCACAACCTGTTGTCAGGTGTCAGATTCCAACGTAAGCAAGCACGTTTGTTCCTTGTCTTTGTATCATGGTGGGGACATCTGATTGCCATCATGCATTTTGTAGCCCGTTGTATTTTTTTTCCCACCCCAGCTTAACTCCGTGACCTCCGTTTATTTCCGATACGATTGGCCAACGTGTGCTGTAAAGGACGCAGACGTCAACGCGCGTGTTTGTGTTTCCGCAGCCACAGACGGCAACTTCCTGCTGACGTGCGCGTACGACAACATGGCCAAGGTTTGGAGCCACCCGGGCTGGATGCCACTCAAGACGCTGGCCGGCCATGAGGGCAAGGTAGCCATTTTGTCTGAAATGTGCTGACTTGGCGATGAGGGAGTGTCGCATTCATGGCCTTCGCCGTTTGCTTGTCAGGTGATGGGCGTGGACGTGTCCCCCGACGGCAAACTCATCGCCACGTGCTCCTACGACAGAACCTTTAAACTTTGGGTGTCGGAATGACATGCTTTGTTTCACCTCACTTCATTCTTTGTTTTCATTCTTTCTTCAATAAAATGTGTTTTTTTTAGCAACAACACATCAACGTGGACTCGAGTTTGTCTCCAGATCAGGTTGCAGCATCAAACCCGGCATGTTTGTAAATAAATCCCAGCATTAGAAAGGTCCATTACATGGCAAAATGTCTCAACTTTTGAAATGTAACTTTCTAGACAGCAAATGTCCTGCACGTGACATTTGGAGGCAAGCGTGACGTCGTGAAGAAAAGAGCGAACAAGTCAAACTTGTGGCGCACTCAAATCAAATCAAGTGTGGCTACTTTTGTTGCTAAATGGATTTGTTCTGTTGGTTCAGCCCTTCCAACATTTTAGTTGATATTCTCAAATATAGAATTTTTAATGAATCATTTATTATGGTTCATATTAAGCGCCATCCATCATCTACCGCTTAATCCGGGGTCGGGTCGCGGGGCCAGCACCTTTAGCAGGGAAGTCCAGACTTCCCTCTCCCCAGCCACTTCAACCAGCTCCTCCCAAGGCGTTTCCAGGCCAGCCGAGAGACACACGTCGTCCCCGGGGCCTCCCGCCAGTGGGACGTGCCCGGAACACCTCTCCGGGGAGGCGTCCCAACCAGATGCGAGCTCATTTGAAATGAAATCATTTCATGATGTCAATTTTATAACGTATATGACTTTCCCCCCAGCTGATTAAAATGCTTCTCGCACCATTTCCCCCCCAGTGGAGGCTGGAACAGATGAATTGATGGCACAGAACAAATTGTTCTCGTATTTAAAAACAATCAACGCTCATAGTTTAACAAGAGGTGATTTTTTTTCTCTTTCTCCCCAATGTTTTTATTGACATTTGTTTTCACAGAAATCGTTTCAGGTGTTATTTTAGTGGCAAACACGATTGCACGGCAGCACGTCACGTGCAGCAAACGTTCGCAAGCGCTCACTCCTAAGCGTGACGTCACAGCGGCGCCTTCCGCTGCTCGAAGTGGACCACGAGCCCCTTGGCGATCAGGTCCGGAACCTCGACGGCGAGCCACGGCCCAAGCCCGAGCGCCATAAGATGGGCCAGGCCGAAGCGCGGCGAGTTGCGGGCCCACAGCGGCGCGAAGTGTTCGGTCAGGCAGATCTTGCCGCCGCGGTACATCTTGGCCGTCTTTCCGTCCAGGTCCGGCAGAGCCACTTCCGGCGCCGTGTCCGGGTATGTCACGGGGATGTCGAACTCCAGGCGGAACTCGTAGCGCAGCATCTCGTGCACGAACCAGCACGTGCCGGTCCAGCGCGTGCCGTCCGCGTTGGACTCGAGGCGGAACCAGTCGTTGTCGGCCGCCTTGTTGTTCTCCACGAAGCGGATGAGGGCCTGGTACTCCTCCTTGAGGCGCTGCGGCCACAGCGCGCGCTCCCGTGGGCCCGCCTGCGTCTTGAGCAGCGGGATCTGAGACACCGCCTTGCGCGTGTTCTCGTCCGCCATCCAGACGAACTCGTGGGCCAACAGAGTCGGGATATTCCTCGGAGACACTCGCTGACGTGGATCCACCAGGTTTCCGCTGCCTGTCGTCACGAAAAAGTTACTCGCCACTTCCTCGCCTCTTCGGCTTTCTGCCCTCGGGCTCATGAGCGCCCCCTAGCGCACCTGTCCGACTCAAAAAGGACTGAAACAAAAAGCACAAATGAAACAGCTCTATTTATGGGGTAGATGCCACGGACTTCCGGGTTTTACACATCAGAGGCGTTTCCGGCCTCTGCTGGCGGTGTTCCAACACTCTCGCCATCAGCGGGAGGGCGTCTCGGCTATGCTTCGGACAGTGAGACAGACACAACACACTGGCAGCCCCCGGGACGCGCGGCCCACACAGTCGCAAACCGGAAACGGAAACAAAGCTGATGGGTGAAAACCCAGAAGTCGGAAATCTCGCCTCCTCTGCGGCATATACCCTATTGAACTCATTTTCACATTCTCCGACCGATTCAAACCACACAAAATAAAAACACCATATCACGATGTTTTTCTTGCCCAATTCAAACCGTCCGAACTTGAAATTGTTCAGCTACTATCCCAGGGAATGTTTAAAATATCAAAATGAAAGCATAATTACATTTTTAATTGAATGAAAATGTGTTGTAATCACGAAATGGGTTTTGTTGCCTGTTCCGGGAATGTGTCATTGAATAAGAGGGTTTATTAATATCAATTTTATTTACTTGTAAAGTTGACTTGAGTTTTGTTTAGTGCCACATCCAATATGGCGGAAGCAGAGCGGTTGATATCAAGTGGGATAAAAAGCGTAACGTCTACATTATTAAGTATTTCATATAGTTTTCGTCACTGCACAAAATTTGCGTAAACAAGCAGCCGATTAATTATTATTTTTTTCTTATAAAAGCCGTAAACATTTCATGAGGTCACAACTGCGCCGCCATTTTAACGGAAATTGTCACCACTTCGGCGCAAAGAACTTCCGGTCAATACAGCCATCTTAGCATTTTCTCCTTGTCGTCGTTGCTTTTTAATCGTTCCCATTTTCGACGTGAACCAAACCTTTTTATTTTTTCCCCATCGACCGCAAGCAGTTCGCTCGCGTGGTGATCCCAGACGCTTCGGCGCTAAGATGGCGGCCGACCGCCGCGAGGACAAAGGTACGCGTGAGCGTGGATAGCTTCTTCGCTTGCTTAGCCTATTAGCTTGTCTTTGTTGTGTGGCGCCTTTTGTGTCGCGGATGTCGCTAATGAGGTTGTTGATGGCTAATTATTGTTTTTAGTCACTCGTCAACACGTCTATATTGTCGTACAACGGCAGCTGGGGATTGGGACCGTTTTGGTTTTCTTAACAACACCTGGACTTGCTCCAAACAAATTAATACAGGTGTGACCTAACAATTTTTTGTTGTTGTTTTGTAATAAAATACATGTCTATTCTGGAGTCAGAAGACATTTCACATAAAAATAATTTTAAGTAGTTTGTAATAACGTTAATCGGATAGCGTTGCGGTGTAGTAACGTTACACAAAAAAAAACACACACACAAAAAACGTAGGGGATATTTTGCCGTAACCGGCAACTCCCCACCTAAGCGCTATTTTGCCGTGTGCAAATTCTGCGCCAGTGAATGTGTACCACCGAGTGCGATAGTGGTTTGAGCGGTCACCCCGAAAGTGCAGGGGTCTTGGTTCGAATCCCTCTCTACATTTTTCTTCAAACTTTTAACTACAATTTCTTGACAACAGCTTATATGCTTTGACGGTTAGGGTTACGCTGGCAATGCTGATATCGGCCTATTTTCGTTGTCAAAACTTGGTAAAAAGACAAAGAAGGGGGGAGAAGCGAGGCGGAAATGTTTAAAAAGGAGTCTGTTAAGGCAGGGATGACCTGACAAGATCTCGGTCCGGTAAAGCAAGAATTTCCTTGCACTGAATGAGAAACGCATCTGCATGTGATAGACCGCCACTAGATTCAAATGAGGGGAAATCTGGCACAGCCAAATGCAAAGAAATTGGAAACCAGTCATCTGGATTTTGTAACGAGTTAATTTGAGCTGCTTGGTCATGTTGCTCAAGTTGATTTTGTGACGCGACAGATGGAGAGCTCAATGTTCTGGAAGACATTTTGACGGAAATGCCGGATCAGGACGATGAGCTGTACAACCCTCAGACGGAGCGACACGCCACCGACAAGAAAGGTAGCAGTCGTTGGCCCTACGGTTTTCTTTTCTCATCTTGTTTTCTTCACGTTCCTCTTGTCTTCGCCTTCCTGACATTCTTTGCGCTACCTTCACATGTTTGTTTGGTAGGAACAAAGCGGAAGAGCGACCATTCAGAGTGTCACGACCGTAAGCGGCTACGGGCCTCGTCGGCCCACGCCCCTTCCAGGTCCTCTTCGGCCAATAAGAGAGGCTCGGGTGCTCCCCTCTCGTCCTCCAAGAGGGCGGCGAGCAGTCCTCACAGACGTCACGTGAGCACCTACCGCGCCGGCGCCGGCTACGACGAGCGAAAGAGCCGCCGAGGAACCAGAGATGACGTCCGCAGCCGCGGAGGAGAACGAGCTCGCCGCAGACGCTCTCCCAGGGACGGCGCCGTCAGACAGGTAAGGCGCAAATAACACATCTGTCTGCTTGGAAATCGGACGATCGCAACCGTCAAAAGCAGGAAATTCAGGAAAACTTAAGCATTTAATTTCATTCCATCCAATATCTGAAGCGCTTAATTATTTTTGCATTTTGGATTTTTACAGTAATGTTTTTTTGTTTTTTCAGAAGCGGCAGAGTAGCCCCTCCCACCCTCGCGAGAGCAACCGATCAGAAGAGGACGCGGCGCCAGAGTACGCGGCGCAGCAGCTCTCCGGAAGCTCCTCCCCCGCCGCCGCCTCACATGATGAAGAACAAGAAGAAGAGGATGTCGAAGAAGAAGAGGGGGAGGATGAAGAGGAGGTTGAAGATGACGGCGAGGAGGAAGAGGCGGAGGAGGACGAAGATGAGGAGGAAGGAGAGAAGGAAGACGAAGGCGAGGAAGAAGAAGAGTACGAGCGTCGCGGCGAAGGCAACGACTACGACACGCGCAGCGAGGCGGGAGATTCGCGCTCGGCGTCTTCCGTCAGTTTTTCCGACGATGGCGAGTCGGCGCGCTCGGCCTCGGGGTCCGACGCCTCTGGTGAGGGTCGCCGCCGTTTGCGATAACAATGGCGGCCGCCGCCGGTCTGTATTTGTGACCTTCCTCCTGTGGCTGTTCGGCGCAGGTTCCGAGAAGAAGCGCGAGAAGCTTTCGTCGTCGGTGCGAGCCGTCAGTAAGTTTGCGCCTCCCGTTGTTGGCCACGCTTCCTGTTTTGAACTGAGCGCGCTTCCTGTTTCCTTTTAGATCCCAGCAGTCACCTTCGCTACATCCTGCGGGATTCGCGCTTCTTCGTCATCAAGAGCAACAACCACGAGAACGTCTCGCTGGCCAAAGCCAAAGTATGCCACGCGCCGGCTTCCTTTCTCACGCGCTCCTTTTTTCCTGCCTGCTTTTTTTTTCCAACCTTCCTTTCTTTGCGTCTCATCTGCTTGCCGTCGCCATGCAGGGCGTGTGGTCCACACTGCCGGTCAACGAGAAGAAGCTGAACGCGGCCTACCGCTCGGCTCGCAGCGTCATCCTGGTGTTCTCCGTACGGGAGAGTGGAAAATTCCAAGGTGAGAGCGAGGACGCGGCGGGGGGGGGACGTGGACGTGTGTCCGGCCACTCGTCACCCCGATGACATGTGCCGTACGCGCCGCAGGTTTCGCCCGCTTGTCTTCCGAGTCGCTTCACGGCGGCTCCCCCATCCACTGGGTGCTTCCCGCCGGCATGAACGCCAAAATGCTGGGCGGCGTCTTCAAGATCGACTGGCTGTGCAGGTGAGCCGGCAGCGTAACCCCGCCCCCCGTCGGCCGGGCTGCCTCACATTTGTCGCCGGCTCTCCGCAGGCGCGAGCTTCCCTTCACGAAGACGGCTCACCTTTCCAACCCGTGGAACGAGCACAAGCCCGTCAAGATCGGACGGGACGGACAAGTACGATTTTTGGTTCTCCGACGTGGCATCGAATGAATTCCGCAGGCCGATGGCGAGCGTCCGCTAAATGCGACTTGCTTGCCCTTTTCAGGAAATCCAGCCGGACGTGGGCGCTCAGCTGTGCGCTCTGTTCCCATTGGACGAGAGCGTGGACATCCACCAGGTGGCCCGGCGCGTCCGTCACAAGCGTGAGACCCCTTCGGAAACGCGACCCCGCGGCCGCCCGCCGCTGCGCGATCCGGGAAGGTTAGCCAATCGCCAAGCTCCTCCTCCCACTTCCTGTCGTTCTTCCCACCGCGGCGCCCCCTGCCGCCGGACGTCGGAGACGGCGAGCGCCGCGGCTAATCCGCTCGGGCTTGTCGTGTCTCCGCCGCTCGCTGTGGAGTTTTTCCGCCGGAGTGACGCCCGTGAAGGTGGCGCAGCGCGGCGGCGCAAGTTGAAATGGTTTCATGTTTGTTTGACTTTCTCTCTTTGCAGGAAATGTCACTCGTAGCGAGTTGAAGCTAGCCAAATCTAGATGGACTTTTCAAAATAAAAGCATTGGCTGGACTGTTGCAAGCAGGAAGGGAAAAGAGAGGGAGAGGGACTGTGATCTTCACATGGACTCTTTTGCTTTTTCAAGGGGGTGCAGGCTGGTCATTTGATGGGGGAGGGGTCACTGGACTGTCTGATGAAGGCGAGGGGGGGGGTCGGTTGGCGGGGGACAATTTGTCCAATCAGGTAAAGGATGGAACTGATCAAATGACCCCGCTTGCGTCCACCCCATGAGAGAACACTTGAAAAAGTCTTGGCGCGCGCACACATGCACCAGATGAGGACGTTTTGTTGGGGTGTGCGTGCGTGCGTGCGCGCGCGCGTGTGTTTGATGGACTGAAAGAGTCTGGAGGGTTTGAGGCTTTTCTTTGGTGACTGACAGGACTGCACCACCAGCACCATCATGACCCCTCCAGCCTTTCAAAGTAAGAGCGTTGGTTTGAAAAAGCCTTTATCATGGACGCAGATGTGGAAACAAACTTTGTAGAATCCAAAGTCCACTTTTACATCACAAGCGGTATGTTGACCCCCCAACAAGTTTTTGTAAGTCACATTATTATTACTATTGCACTTGTTGTTGCTGCGTGGATTTGGACGCACGAACATCCACTCGACTGCAGACTCGGGACCGACCACGAGGACTTCAGGAGCGGTGGGACAAATCAGGACGACTCGAGACGCCAAGCAACAAAACCGGGATCGACGACCTGGCAAGACTTCAGGACTGATGCAACAAACTGTCAAGATTGGGGGACACCTGAGTAGACTTGAGGACTGGTGGGACCAAGCGGGGAAGACTCGCAGACTGATCCGATCCTCTTGACTTAGAAATGCCAGTCAGACTTTGAGGCCGACTAAGTTGACTTCAGGAGCAGCGGGACAGCTCGGGAAGACTCGGGGACTGACTTGTAGACTTGACGTGTCAGTGGGACAAACTGGGAAGACGACACCTTAGTGGACATCATGACCTGTAGGACACATCGGGAAGACGCTGAGGCAGAACAGGAAAAAACCCAAAAGCATTGAGACAAAGCAAGGAGACTGTGGGACCAGCTAAGTAGACTTGAGGAACAACGTTGTGGGAAGACTGGGACCACCTGCGTTAGACCCGAGCACCAGTTGGACAAAAATGTTGTTTTGTTGCAGAGCCTTGTCCAAGTGGTTAGAAGGTTGAGTATTTATTTTGGTCTCGCCGCCAGCACGCCATTTGTCTTACTTGTCCACTTGTCCACGTAGGCGTCGCCCGGAAGAGTACGACCTTCACGGCAGGAAGCGACCTCGGCCCGAGTGTCCGGACTTCAACCAGCGATCAGGTTGTCAAATGACGGTCCGAGAGAGGAAGCCTCAAATGTTGTCTTTTGGATTCTCCGCCGGCCTCCAGCGGAGCCGGCCCAGTTGGGACGGCCGCTCGTCCGCCGTCGCACTCACGCCGCAATCTCATTTGGCTTCCTTTTCAGGTTTCATCCCGGACCTGCGCAGCCAGCAGGTGGACAGGTGAGAGGACAGAGAAAAAACAAAACGGCCCAAACGGCGTCAGGCTGAAAAGTTTGTGTCTTTTGTAGGCGCTTCTCCAACGTGAGACGGGACGTCTTCCTCAACGGGGTGAGTTTCCCGCGCCCACAGGCCGAGCACGTCAAAGTTCGCACGCATCAAAGGTCCGCCCAAATAATCAGCAGGAAGTCACATGACATCGTGTTGCTGAATTTGGCAAGATTTTATTTTGAAGTTGGCTGCGTTTCATCCTGCAGATCCGAAAACAGCTGCTGCTGCTTTTAGCTTGACGAGTTTTGCTGATGTGGAAATCATGAGACATAAAATATCATGTTGGGACGTAAACACATCTTTTTCTATAACGTCGACGTGCCGCTAAACGTCCATAAGATGTTTTCATCTTTAGGATTCTGCCAATTGTGGCGTGGGAGGATTTTCAAATAAAATGGCTCACTAGCGCCCCCTATGAATTTTCAACCAAGCAAACCCCGCTTGTACGTTTCACCAAAAAAGAGTCCAGTGAGACGGATCACGTCCTCGTGGGCTCATCAACATTGGGCTGTTTCGAGGTTGCGTGACGTGACTCGGCGTGCGGCTGGCGGGCCTGTGATGCGCGCCACCGTTAACCTGACTTCCTGTTTGCCGGCAGTCTTACGACTACATGAGGGACTACCACCACAACGTGGGACCGCCGCCTCCTTGGCAGACTTTGGTAGGCCCGGTTCGTTCCTCGAGTGGCCCGTTTGCATCCCCGCCGCGGGACTGACCTTGTCGCCTTGTGACCAGGCCACGTACCCTGGCGTGGAGCAGCCCGCCCCCCACCACCCTCCCTACTACCACCACAACCACCCCCCGCCGCCTCCCCACCAGGCGTACCATCACCACCACCACCACCCCATGCCGCCGCACGAGACTCCGCCCCCTCGCTTCCGAGACAAACAGCGAACGGCGGCGCCGCCGCATCGAGCCTTCCCATCCAGTCCGGTGAGTCTCCGTTGCGGAGGCGGAGCCCGTTTCGGGCTGACGGGCTGACGGGGTCTTTGCTTGGGCAGCACGACTACGACATGCGCGTGGACGACTTCCTGCGGCGGACGCAGGCGGTGGTGAGCAGTCGGCGGGAGCGCGAGCGGCAGCGGGAGCGCGAGCGACTCGGACCGAGACGAGAGCGAGACCGGCCCAGGGACCGAGACCGGGACAAAGAACGGGGGCGCTACCGCAGATGAGTGAGCAAAATCCTTCCTCTTCTGGCTTTTGGGCTTGTTTCTTTTTAATTTATTTTTTTAATCTAAGCGCCGCCGCGCCGTCCGTACTTTTACTGTGAAGTACGACATGATTTAATCTTTTTTTTTTTTTACATCCAATGTAGGACAAAATGTTGTCCCAAAGGAATAAAAAGACTTCCAAGAATGGTCTGCGCTGCTCCACAGTGTTGTTGTTTGTCGGCATTTCAGGCCAACAGGAAAGAATCCGTCTCCACTTTATTGTAAAATGAAAAAAATAAAATCAATGACTTGTCATCTTTCACCTCGATGTTCTCTTCCTTCCTGTCTAGCGCGTGCGTGCGAGTCGTCCGATTGCTACGACGAAGCTCAGCTCGGCCCAACGTGAGCTTGCTAGGAAGTCATGTGACTTGAACGGGAGCGGTCGCAGACTCTAAAGTCTTCAGTTGCCTCCAAGTGACGTCCCACCGTTTTTGACCACACGCCATCCCAAAGGTTTACGATTGTCTTTATGCCACAAGATGGCAGCAAAGCACTATTTTTATCCAAACTTCAATGTGGTTTCTTGGTACCAAGATGGGGACAAAGCACTAGTTTTGTCCCAATAACTCGGCTCACTTCACAGCATTATTTATTTATTTACCGGAATCCTTTCAACATGGCTCCTTGACACCAAAAAGTCACTACTTTTGTGTCTTTGGACATAGTTCTGACCGTTATGTCCACGTGGCGTCCAAGCACTTTTTCAGCTCACTTGACACCAGAATTTCTGAAGATGCTGTCAAAGCATTTCTTTATCTGAAACGAAAGCCAACGATTGACTTTAAAAGAGTTGGCTGACAAAAGATGCCACAAGATGGCGCCAAAGTAACGCCTGGTTTGCGTTTGCCTGAGCACGCTGAAGACATGACAGCAGGTCAAAAGCTGCGCGTGCGCACGTGCGTGTGTCACATGCATGACACACGCATGTTATTTGTCACGACGGCGTGACAAAGGACGAGCGCTGAAAAGCGGCGCCGAAGCTGCGACGGATTCTTCCAAAATCCGTTGCGACGACCCGACAGCCATGGAGGATTTGTGTCGACTCGCCGGTTTGGATCCTTTGTGGGTGAGTCCGGTCCAATGCAAGTTTTGGGATGCGGGTCACGAGGCGATAAATGAAAGATGGGATGTGAAATGCAACTTGTTTGCCGTATTGAACTTCCTTTAAATGTAGTGAACGCGCACTTCAATTTTCCACACCAAAAAATGAGAGAACTGTTCGAAAAAGCTTCGAGTTGTTAAACGTCGCAAGCATCCAAAGTTTACGAGCTTCATGGCAACAATCAATGAAAAGTGCCATAGACGAGCTAACAAAAGTAGCATTTATTGAGCAGGAGCTAGCAATTTAGCCAACTGATATTTCAACGCGAACAGTGCATAGACCGACAATATCGACTGTCGTGCATTCTTGAACCTTTGCCCTAAAAACAAAAAGACGTGCTGAGTCATTTGCAGCAGATGTGAAACTCTTCTGTCTGTTTGTCTGCGTGACTGCATTTTGCCGCCACCTGCTGGCAAACGATTAAATTGACGTTTTTGGTTTCCATTTTGTTCCTGACCGGCGCCGCGTCTGCGCTCAGGACTGGAACGCGACGTGGCACACCAGCAAGCCCGAGCTGACGCGCTGCTTCCAACTCACCGTCCTGGTTTGCCTGCCGTGCGTCTTCCTGTGGACCTGCTGCCCCCTTTACCTGCTTTACTTGCATCTGCGGCCCCCGCGCCGGCCCCTCCCGCTCTCCTTGCTGTGCTGCGCCAAGACGGTAAGATGGCCGCCTGCTTTGAATGCGGAGGCGTCACACATGTCTGCGTTTTTCACATTCGCACGTTTTCTATTCCAATTTGAGTGCAAACATTGCCGGCGGACGGAGCTTTATGCAAATCGCTTTGTAATTTTACCGGCATTGAAATGAACTGAGAGAGAAAAAAAACGCACATCATGAAAATGCATCTCACTTATAAAAGCCATCCGCTTTTTTCTCTTTTTTTTTATGAGAAAAAGAAAATCAGTGGGCGATTGTGTAAGAAAACCAAAAAGGCTTTTAATAACGTTGACCGGGTTTCAAAGTCCTCCGAAGTCCCCCCGGGCGAGTGTCGGAGTGTCAACTTTGACCTTTTGAATGTTTGTGTCGTGTTTTCGCAGCTGCTGAGTTTGAGCTTGGCTTCGTTGAGCCTCCTGGAGATTTTCTACCTGCTGGTGAAGAAGAAGGACGACCTCCGCAGTCACGCCGTCTTCCTGCTCGGCCCGCTCGTCCGATCGCTCACGCTCGTACGGCCGCCGCCGCCGCCGTTGCGCGCACGCGGGTTTTGCAAATGTGTTGTGGCCGGCAGGTTCTGGCCGTGGTCGTCGTCCACGTGGAGAGGAGGAAAGGCAGCCGCTCGTCCGTCCCGCTCTTCCTCTTCTGGTGTCTTCTGCTTCTTTGCGCCGTCCTTCCTCTCAAGGGGGCCGTGGAGCAGATCCTCCTTCAGGTGCGTCTGCAGATCCTCCTTCGGGTGCGTCTGCAGATCCTCCTTCGGGTGCGTCTGCAGATCCTCCTTCGGGTGCGTCTGCAGATCCTCCTTCAGGTGCGAACGGAGGATTTTGCACACCGAGCAGGTCGACGCGTGGAGACAAAAACAGGATCCATGACAACTTTGTTAGCGCGGCTGTCGGCTATTCCTTTGCTTGTTAGCATCAAGCTAACGGCTCTTCCAAAGATCACGCGCTGCGCGTGCTTGTTTCCAATCCACTTCCTGGTTGTTTTTGTTTTGCGTTGGCAACTGGGCGTGGCCGTATCCATAGCAACAGGCATGACGCGATGACCTTTTGACACCGGCGGCTTCCCTGTTGGTCAGCTTCCAAAAATCACTTGAAGGACAATTCTTTTTCATTTCACGCGGCTCTGCGAAAACCTTTGCGTGCGCTTGCCACGTGGCTGCCAATTCTGGCGGGCACGTGGCGGCACGTTGGCGCCGTTCGCTCGCCCCACCCAACCGTTTTGCTTGCAAGCAGGCGTCGCGGAACGCGACACGGCCAACAAAAATGGACCTCAAACCTTCTCCACACGCTCTCAAGTCAAAATGGACCCATTTGGTTTTCCCAGGGTTGAGACACCCCCATCTTACCTTTGTTTTTGTTTTTTTGGGGGCGGGGCTTGGATTTTTTGTTTGCTCATGCTAACACGCGCTTTCCCTTTCAGGGCTTTTGGTCGGACGGCGTCCGTTTTGTGGCCTTTTTCATCACTTTTTCCCTTCAAGTCATCCAAGTGGTGCTGAGCGGCTTCTCGGACCGGCGACCAATCGGCGCCCGCCGCGTTGAGGTAGTGAAAAGACACCGCTGTTGAGCTGTATTTCTTTTTCGTCAGCTCGCCACTCACGTCGGCGCTTTTGTTGGTCTGGCTGCTTTCAGAACGCGTGTCCCGAAGAAGACGCCTCCTTCCTTTCCAACTTCTTCTTCTTTTGGTTCAGCGGGTACGAAAGTCCGCCGCGATTGCCGCGGGAGAGGCGACGCTCGTCTGTCCGGCAGTCGAGCGGCGACCGCTCTTGCGTCTCAAGTCTCAACTCCTTTTCAACACTTTCAAGCCGTCAACATTTGCAAAACAATTTCAGGCGTGTTGGCCATGAATTTCCAGACCTCCCAAATCAAAATAAATGAGCCGAGAAAGACATTTCGCTCGTTCAGACGCCGGCGGATTTTGGTCAGCTAGTGAAAAAAACAAAAACCGAATGCAAGATGAGTTGTAAGCAGAATTCCGTCCGTCATTAAGTGCAATTATGGCAACGATGCAGCAAAAGACGACTTCAACAAAACAAGATGTAAACCTGAACTCGACTTACAAACATCTAAAAACGAAAAATCTACTGAGCAACCGAAAGCACGTTTTTGCCGTTTTCAAATTCTGCCGGACCGCAACGTTGATTTGAAGCTGCAGAATGTTTTGGCCCTGATCTGAATGTGACCTTTTGTGACCTTTCGTGCCGCAGTCTGGTGATTCGAGGCTTCCGGCGCCCCCTGGAGGCAGCCGACTTGTGGCCGCTGCGGGACCAGGACACGTCGGAGCGGATCATGAGCGAGCTGGAAGCCGCCTGGACGCCAAAACGGGCGCCGCAGCGGTGAGAAAAAAACTCTTCAATCCATTTTTGAGTCGTGTTGAGGGAAAAAAGCCCAAAAAGTGCCACGCGTCAATCGACGGGTCGGCGCTGGGATGTTGCAGGTTTTATTTCAATGTGAGAAAAATATCACACAAAAAAGAAGAAGTAATAAAAGTCATCAGCCGACTTTTTAACGTGTTTTGCGATGTCGGCTACTTTTGAATGCAAAAACGTCTAAAAAATGTCACATGATATAAAGCATGTTTTTTTGTTGCTATCAAATCAATCCACCATTCGGGCGACCAATCACACTTTTTTTTCGAATGACATCCTCGTTTGATCCCGAATTCCTCGTCTGGGCTTGACGGGACGCACGCAGGACGTCGAGGTCGTCGGCGTCATCGGAGAAAAGCCGGCTGCTGAGCAAGCCCCAGAGAAGGCGGAGCCACATTTCCTTGTTGCTGTGCGCTTTGGGGCGGAGCTTCGGACCCTACTTCCTGACGGGGACCTTGTGTCTGCTCTTGCACGACGCCTTCATGTTTGCCGTCCCGCAGGTGCTCAGGTTGGTCGCCAGAACGTCTGGAATTCAACCCTGCCATGGAGGGGGCGGGCGATGGATGGCGTCGCTAACGCTAACGCTAGTTGTGCGCCCGCAGCCTCCTGCTGGGCTTCATGCGGGACGAGGACGCGGCCGCCTGGAAGGGCTTCCTGTTCGCCGTCCTGCTCTTCCTGCTGTCTTGCCTGCAGTCGCTGCTCAACCATCAGTTCATGTACCGAAGCTTCACGCTGGGAATGCGTCTCAAGAGCGCCGTCATGGCGCTCGTCTACAGGAAGGTCAGCGTCGCCGCCGCCGTCGTCGCCGCCGCCGCCTCGATTGAGAGGACGCGGCGCACACCCGCATGCTCGCTCCCGGTGCTCGGGATCGAGCTCGCTCGCTAGTTGGCACAAGGGGCTAAAGCCAAAATGTGGCAGGCCTTCGCCTTTGTGGACCTGCCTTTGCCACCCCTGATGTTGGCAAAGCAGCCAAAGCGTGTTTGTGTCGTTGCAGTGCCTGGTGATGAGCAGCGCCGCTCGCCGTCAGTGCACGGTCGGAGAAATGGTCAACCTGATTTCCGTGGACACGCAGAAGATGATGGACTTTGTGGTTTACGTCAACAGTTTGTGGGCGGCGCCCATCGAGATCGCGCTGTGCTTTTACTTCCTGTCCAACGTAAGACAAAACGCCTTTTTGGGAAAAACGCCGGTTATTGACGAGTTGCCGCTTGACCGGCAGCTGCTGGGTTTGTCGGCGTTGGCCGGCATCGGCGCCGTCGTCCTGATCTTCCCTCTGAACGGACTCATCGCCAAGCTGAGGAGCAAGCTGCAGGTGAGGTCGGCGTCGGCGGGGGCGTCGTTTCGAGCGCGGCGACGCCCTCCCAGCGCCAACGCTTTCTTTCAGGAAGTGCAGCTGGACGTGATGGACGCTCGCATCAAGCTGATGAACGAGATCGTGAGCGGCGTGAAGATCCTCAAATTCTACGGCTGGGAGGACGCCTTCTTGCGTCGCGTTGGCGTGCTGCGAGATGGCGAGCTGGCCGCCCTGAAGAAGTCGCAAGTCCTCTACTCGGTCTCGCTGGCGTCCTTCAACTCGTCCTCCTTCCTGGTGAGCTTCTTTTCTTCCAGCGAACGTTCGGAGCCTCCTTTTGGAATGACGACTCCTCACCAGTCCAAGAATTGCAAGCCCGCCGCACGCCGCCCGCCGCGCTGCCTCGTATTTGCTGACCTGCCTGGACTTCAGATGACGTTGACGGGCCGATGACGACGCGCGCGTTCTACTGCCACACTTTTGCGACACACATTTTGGACCTCTTGAATTCTGCTGCACGATCACGTTGCGAGCAACCGGCAGCGCCGTCCGTCCGTCCATCTTCCCCACAAAGTTGAGAAATGTCCGCAGCTGAGCGAATATTCTGGCCCGTTTGCGTTCCAAAACGGAGCCGAACGCAATTGCAGCCTTCGGCGCGACCCTCCGTTGACAACGACGCTGACCTCGCGACCCCATTTTTAGTTTGCGTTGATGTTCGTTGAAGCAACGTCGACGCGTCTCGTCTTTTCTGGCCGCAGGTGGCGTTTGCCGTGTTCGCCGTTTACGTGCTGATGGACGAGCGCAACGTTCTGGACGCGCAGAAGATCTTCGTGTCGGTGGCGCTCATCAACATCCTGAAAACGCCTTTGAGTCAACTTCCTTTCGCCATCAGCACCACCTTGCAGGCAAGTCCACGAACGCGTCCTGGTCTTGTCCCGCCCCAACTCGGTCCTTCCTGACCGCGTGGGCCCAATCAGGCTTTTGTTTCTCTGCGCCGTTTGGGGAACTTCCTGTGCCAAGATGAGCTCAAGTCGGACCACGTGGAAAAACTTCCCTTTTCCGACGGTACATTCGCCGCCGCCGCTCGTCATCGGCCCTCGCCGACTCACAAAGCACTTTTTGTCCTCTTCAGATGGCGACGCGGTTGTGATCCAAGATGGCCACTTCGCTTGGTCCCACGACGGCGCACCGTGCTTGCAAGGGATCAACTTGAAGGTGGCAATGCTTTCTTTTTGCAAATTGAAATCGTAGACGAGAGACGGGAGCCGTTTTGGGTTTGCTTTCTTATCAGTCTGCTCGTCACGGTTCGTTTTCCTTCATTTGCAATCTAGCCATGCTAATGTAGCGTTAGCTTCCTGGTTAGCCTTGAGATGTCCCTGCCGCATGCTTGCAGCGGTGACAACCTTGAACGTTTTGGAAACGCCAGAAACAAAAAACTTCAATTTCGCGATGCCATTTTGCAACCTGTGAAAGATTTTCACTAAGACACGACTTGAGGCAGTCACAAGAAGGCGTCATGGCAGCAACGAGCACATTCGTCTGCGTCTGCGCGACTCACCGCCGCATGTGAAGGCAACGTTGCGCACGACGAGCACCGACAACAAAATCCTTTTCCTTTCTGGAACTCGCTTCTGTTTGCTTGCCTTCCACTTGCACTTCCAGTTCCATCACTCCAACCTTCACTTTGCGGCATTCTTACAAATTTGACACGGTTGAAACCATTTAAGCGAACTGTCAAACGTTCTCTTCAATATGGCGACGTGCACCACCGCCGTCCTCTATTTTGACTTTTGCGTCTCTTGCCGAGTCGACCTTTTGTCGAACGCGCGACGGACGCGTTCGAGACGCGCGTCGCGCTTAACCTTCACCTGCAAAATGAGCCAACCCGGCGACGTGTGAATCTTTCCGAAGGTGAGGAGCGGCGCGCTGGTGGCCGTGGTCGGCCACGTGGGATCGGGGAAGTCCTCGCTGCTGTCGGCCATCTTGGGAGAGACGGCGAGGAGGCGGGGCTCCGTCTCGGTCAGAGTGAGTTTGCCAACTCAAATCTTCCAGACCGGAAGCCGATGATTTGACCTTTTGTTGTCGTCGTTGGCAAATGTGAGCGTTGGAGCGACGGCGTTTGTGGCGTTTGCGTGCGCAGGGTTCGGTGGCGTACGTCCCCCAGCAGGCCTGGATTCAAAACGCCACCGTGGAGGAGAACATTTTGTTCGGCCTGGAGCGCAAGGAGAGCTGGTACCACCGCGTTCTGGAGGCCTGCGCCATGTTGCCGGATCTGGAAGTGCTCCCGGCGGGCGACGCCACCGAGATTGGGGAGAAGGTGCGAATCTGCCGCTTTCGCTTCTCTTTTGGAACGCACGCTTTGTTGTGTGGCAAATACAAACGAAGCGAGCGAGTGACGTTTCTCAACAATTCACCGTCCGTTCCTCGTGTTTGTCCGCCACCATTTGAAGTCGTCGTATCTGCTCCATTTCGTCCCTTTTCTTCGCCGCCGTCGTCGTCGTCGTCGTCTGGATTTCTTCCACGATTGCCTCCCGGTGGTCTCGATTGAGGGGCTCCACTTTCTACTATTTTCTCCTTCTGGCTTTCTCGCTCGCCGCAAGTCACGTGTTTCCCAAACGCGGAGCTTGCTGACGATCCTATTTCAGCTGTGTTGGAGAAGGGAAGCATCCAAAGCCTGCAGGAATCCGGCCCTCCATTGGGACCCTTTTGGTCTCATTCTCCAGATGTTCCGTTTCCATATCGTGACAAGTTTTGTCTTCATCCGAGCAGGCGCGTCAGTCGCACCCGTTGAAATGTTCCTTTTTGCGAGTGGCGCGGACGGCCGATGACGGCGTTTCCCGTCCGCAGGGCCTGAACTTGTCCGGCGGTCAGAAGCAGAGAATCAGCTTGGCTCGGGCCGTTCACAGGAAGTCGGACGTGTACCTGCTGGACGACCCGCTGTCGGCCGTGGACGCGCAGGTGGGCCGGCACATCTTCGACCGAGTCATCGGGCCGCAAGGACTTCTGAAGAACAAGGTGGAGAAGACGACGGCGGTGGCGGCGCGGGCCGGCAGTTGTGATGTCTTTGCTTTTGTTGTGCTCAGACGCGCGTTCTGGTCACGCACAGTCTGGGCCTGGCGTCCCGAGCCGACTTGGTGCTGGTGATGGAGGACGCCCGCGTGTCCGAGATGGGCTCGTACTCGCAACTGTTGGAGCGCGAGGGAGCGTTTGCCAAACTCATCCACAACTTTAGCGCAACGCAGCCCCGGGAAAGCTCCGCCCCCAAACGCGGTATCGACCAAGGACGGCGACGCGCAAGGAAAGATCCGCCAAGTTGACGTTGGTGAAAAATGTTTGTTTTTGTTTTTGCGATTGCAGTCAGCAGGAAGTCGTTGTCCCGCCTGAGCTTCACCGACTTCTCCATCGACCTTTCGCAGGAGCAGCTCATCAGGTGACGTCAAAACGTTTGCGTCCTCGCGGCGACTCTCGCGGATGTCGACGCGTTGCCGCGGTTCGTTCGAGGTCGCCAAATGTCGGAGAGAAAAACCATTGAAACTGTTGACCAACGTCTGGTGAACGTTTGCGACTTTGAACGAACCCCGCCAACAAACTGGCATTGGCGACCTTCACAAACCCTCGCCGGCTTTTATTTGAATTTCATTTTTAAATGTCAATGTTGTTGACGGCATCGCGACCCGCTTCCAGCTGCGACATGAGCGGCGGCGCCAGCGTTCAGTTGGCGGGCCTCCACGAAGACTCGCCTTCGGGTTCTTGGGGCAAAGTCACGCGTCCGGACACGGCTCGCGTTGGGAGGGTGAGTCGCTCGTTTCGAGTCGCGCATTTTGGGACGCGGCGGCCTTGGGTTCGAGGCTGGCCACGTCCTCGATGCGTCTCACGCGCTTTAAGCCGGCTTAGAGGCGGCCCGCGGGCCGGACGCCGGCGTTGACGAACCTGCGTCTTGTGTCGGCAGGTGAAGCTGCGCGTGTACGCCGACTACTTCGGAACCGTGGGCCTGACCTTCATCACGACCATCGTCTTCCTGTGCGCCTTCCAGCAGGCCGCCTCGTTAGCGTACAGCTGCTGGCTCAGCCTGTGGGCCGACGAGCGACCCGTCAACGGCACCCAGATGGACCACGCGCTCCGGCTCGGCGTCTTCGGCGCGCTGGGTTTGACCCAAGGTCTCATTTGGCTCTTTGCCGCCGGGGACAAAGCGACTTGCCGCTTGACGTCGGCGCCGCAGACCGAGCGGCAAGTCGCGTCCTTCCAGTTACTCTCAAGTGCGTGTTTTTGCAATTTGCAATCCGACGATCGAATCGTGTGTCCAACGAATGATCCGAGACGAAAACAAAGGACGTTTCCGCTATCGTTTATTTTGTAAAGATAAAATGTAGTTGGGGACTCGTTTTTAAAAAGCATTTTTGTTTTTATGTTGTTTTGTTTTTTGAATTTTGAAATACGCAGTAGACAAAAAGAATGTCCTCGGGTGTCAAATGGCAGTTGGAGAACGTCAAAAGCTTGCCGGCGTTTGTCTCCAGCGAGCTCGTTTGTCCGCCGTCACGCACACGCTGCGGCGGGGGCGGGCTTTTAAAAACAATGTTTTTGTTGCCGTGTCTGTGGAGGTGCGGCCATGTTCGGAGCGACTCTGGCGGTGGCGCTGGGCGGCATCGTGGCCTCGCGGCAGCTTCACGCCGACCTTCTGGCCGACGTGCTGCGCTCGCCCATGTCCTTCTTCGAGGCCACGCCCAGCGGGAACCTCCTCAACCGCTTCTCCAAGGAGATGGACGCCATCGACTGCATGATCCCGGAAGGCCTGAAGATGCTGCTGGCGTACGTTTTCAAGCTGCTGGAAGTCTGCGTCATCGTTGTGGTGGCCACGCCCATCAGCGGCCTGGCGCTGCTCCCGCTCGCCGCCCTCTACGTCTTCATACAGGTCTGCGTGCGGGTCTGCGCCGCGGCGGGCGTGGCGGCCTTTTCACGGTGTGGCTTTGCAGAGCTTCTACGTGGCGGCGTCGTGCCAGCTGCGCCGTCTGGAGGCGGTCAGCCGCTCGCCCATCTACAGCCACTTCAACGAGACGGTGCAGGGCGTCGGCGTCATCCGGGCCTTCCGACAGCAGGAACGTTTTGTGCGGCAGGCCCATCGACGCATCGACAAGAACCAGGAAGCGTATTTCCCCCGATTTGTGGCTACCAGGTGCGCTGGCCGAACGCCGTCACACTTCCAAATGTGGCTTCGTCTTTCTGTCATTTCATTTCATATCGTTCATATTCAAAAGATGTCCTGTGCCGTTTCCGACCACTAGACGGCATCGTTGCATTTGTAAGACGTTGGTGACAGCTCAGTGCTTTTTTTCTTTTCATATTAAGAGCGATCTCATCTTTAATGTGGAATGAATTTTTCCCCAAATCCAACTTCAGTCTCCGCCAACATTGTGACTGCAAAATGTTGACATGGACGCGTCTGCCGCGTTGCGACTGGAATTCCCGCAGTAAATGCTTTCCAGGTGTTGTGAAAGGAACTTGAAATCAACTCCAAACGAAGTCACTCCTTTTGACACTCCTGATATTGATCAAAATAACAGAGCGTGAAAAGCGAGCACATCCTGATGACTTGATTGCAAACAGTAACGCGTTGGCTTAGTGGCGACGTTCGGACGAACGCGTTTGCTTGGTAAGCCAATGAATGCACTTCGTTACTTAGTAACGTGTTACCAGCATGACCGGACTTTTTTTTTCTTCCGTCCGCCTCAACTGAAAGACGGCGAGGGCGCCCGTGTCATGTTTTCATGTTTTCATGTTGTCATGTTTTCATGTTTTCATGCTTTCAGGCTGCGAACGCGTTCTGTGCTTTGCTCTCAGATGGCTCGCCGTCAATCTGGAGTTTCTGGGCAATCTTCTGGTTCTGGCCGCCGCCATCCTGTCGGTGCAAAGTCGGGACCGGCTCAGTCCGGGCGTCGTGGGTTTGGCGCTGTCCCACTCGCTGCAGGTTCGAAAGCATTTCCAATCACGCGACTGACGCCAGCGCGCTTTCTCGGACACAACGTTGTGTCCGCTCGCCCCAAAAAACTCAAGTCCACTTTTTTCTTTCTTTCGTAATCAATATCTACAGTTTTAAATTTGCATTTCTATGAATGTTTTTGCATTTCCTTTTAGAATTCAATTTTGTCCCCTTTGATGAACTTGCCATGTTGGCAGCCATTTTGTCCCCAAGAGACGGTGACCGCGCGCTTGTGCCGCAGGTGACGGCCATCCTGAGCTGGATGGTTCGATCCTGGACCGACGTGGAGAACAACATCGTGTCGGTGGAGCGGGTCAAGGAGTACGCCGACACGCCCAAAGAGGTTTGCTTGCTCCGTCGGCACCATTTGCGGCTTTTCCCGACCGCCTCGCGTCTCTTCAGGCGTCTCGGCTGACGGGCGACGCCCACCTGCCGCCCGATTGGCCCGCAACGGGAAGTATCCGCTTCGAGGACTACGGGCTGCAGTATCGCAAAGGTCTGGACTGGGCCTTGAAGGGGATCTCCGTCGACATCCGAGACAAAGAGAAGGTGACGTCAAAGCGCTTGATTTGTCCAAAAGTGTGACGCCGTCGCACTATCAACGTCAGCGTTCACGTGCAAATCCGGTTCTGGCCCGCGGGCCGTACGCGACGCGACGGCCATTTTGTCCAATTGCTCGGCTGAACGAAACAAGGGTGGTCCCGGCGCTAGCGCTAACGCTAACGCTAACGCTAACGCTAACACTGCTAGGTGGGGATCGTCGGCAGGACGGGAGCGGGAAAGTCGTCCTTGGCTTTGGCGCTTTTCCGGATCCTGGAAGCGTCCGGCGGGCGCATCCGCATGGACGACGTGGACATCGCGCACGTGGGCCTCGCTGACCTCCGCTCCAGGATCACCATCATCCCGCAGGTGAGTCGGGCCGGCCTCCATTTTGACGGCGCTCAAACGGGAAACTGGACTTGGAATGGCAACATTCAACCTGCGGCAAAAGTTCAAAGGTTGAACATTCGGTGGCAATTTTTTTTAGGCCGACTAAAGTAAGTCAAGTTTATGATAAACAACAAATTGGTCCATTTTAATTTGAGTAATAACGAATCAAATAAAAGAACAGAGCAGTTGTTCAATCTTTTTGACTTTTGGTTGTAGTTAAAAAAATCTATATTTTATGTCAATTTTAAAAACATTCTCATGCCGATTCAGTTGGGCCTACTTTTTAATTGTAGGTAATAAAAAAAAATGTTTTTAAAAAGTTAGCATGACATTTTAGCTGCCTACTTTTTAAATTCAAGCTTGTAAATAAATGCTACAATCAATATTTGCAAAATTGTCCTAATTTTCTATCACACCAACAACTTTTTATTTGCCACCAAAGAACACCAAGTTGAGATTTTGGCTTCAGCTGCGCCTTGAGATACGAGCAGATTTGTTCATTGGTCGTGCTCGCATCTGAAATCGTCTTCCCTGTTGAGATGAAGACAAATGCCAGACGGGGGCTCGTCCAGACAGACGTGCAGGTTGGGTGTGGTGACGGCTGACCTTTGACCCCCCAGGATCCAGTGCTGTTTTCCGGCTCCCTCCGGATGAACCTGGACCCGTTTGACGTCTGTTCGGACCAGGAGCTGTGGCGGGCGCTGGAACTGGCTCACCTCAGCGGCTTCGTGCGGGCGCTGCCCGACCGACTGCAGCACCAATGCTGCGAAGGGGGCGAGAACCTCAGGTAACTCCGCCCACGTCGCGCGCACGGCAGGCAAAAAATGACGTTCCTGCACATCTTTCAAAACAACAAATCTTTCCAACCGTGGATTTTATGATGCTGAATTCACGTTAAGTAAAGTCATCTTTTTACCAAATTGAATTGATTTCAATCTCGGCAGAAGTCGTCTCAAGGGCACTTTACATACGGAGCAGGTCAAAGGTCACACTCCCCACTTTTTCATGACGTGTGTATGAATGCGAGAAATTTAGGAACGTTAAGGTGGTCTGAAGTTTCATTTCAAACCCCCCAAAAAAAGTCTTGAAACGAAGTCGTGTGTGTGCGCGTGTGTGCGTGTTCAGTGTGGGCCAACGTCAGCTGCTGTGCTTAGCGAGAGCGCTGCTGAGGAAGAGCAAAATCCTGCTCCTGGACGAAGCCACGGCCGCGGTGGACCTGGAGATGGACCACCTGATCCAGTCCACCCTCCGGACTCACTTCAAGCACTGCACCGTCCTCACCATCGCGCACCGACTCAACACCGTCATGGACTGCGACAGGTTTGCATGAATGTGACGATTTGATATTGTAGGCGGGGGCGGGGGAGGGGGCGGGGCATCCAACACGATTCGCAAGAAAATGTTTGACGTGACGCGACGCGTAAGCTCGCCCTCCAAAATGGCGGCATCGAGGCCACTTGAGTTCTTTCATGTGATTGGAAACGTTTGAAACCGATTGTTGCTCGAGTGCGGAGCCTCCATTTTGACTGTGGTCCCGCCTCCATTTTGACTGTGGTCCCGCCTCCATTTTGACTGTGGTCCCGCCTCCATTTTGACTGTGGTCCCGCCTCCATTTTGACTGTGGTCCCGCCTCCATTTTGACTGTGGTCCCGCCACGCAGGATCCTGGTGATGGAGCGCGGCGCCATCGTGGAGGCGGACGCCCCCGCGCGGCTCCTCCAGCAGCAGGGACACTTCTATGGAATGTGCCAGCAGGCCGGATTGCTCTGACCCGGACCACATCGCAACTAAATCCTCTCATAAACTGGACCGCCACCAAATAGCGGGACGGTCAACCTGGAAGCTGCTCGGGATGTTCACAAACGTCAAGAGGTTCAACAAACAAAGACTTTTTAAAGGATTTGATATTGTTGTAAATGTTCTGAATTTGAAAGTATTTTCTTCAAAAGTTTGCATCCATTTTCTTGGTATTGATGAGAATTTCCTTTCCGAGTCGAATCAAACGTTTTGTGTGACCTTCCAAAGACAGAACTTTTGTAGGCGAGTCCCGCCTTCTCAGATCCGCCCACAGCGTTTGGCTGAGGGTCACATGAGGGTTTTGTGATGGCCTCGCCAAGACATTGACTTTGTTTTCACTTTTTCAAAATGTTGTGAGTCCGCTTCGGGTCGTCCAAGATCTTTTTTGCGCTCGAGTCTTCCCGGCTGATGTTTTGAGACGTCGCCTTAATGTCTCCTCTTTCTTCACGACGCCGTCCGCTTTATGAAGCGCTCCCGTTCTTGGTGCAGCAAAGCAGCCCCACATGATGCTGCCACCTCATGCGTGACCGTCAACACAACTTGACTTCGTTGACTTCATATTCTGGAGATTCTGGCATTTAAGCAAATAAAATAACTTTGGTGATCCTGATGACCTGAAGAAGGCGACGTTTTAGTCTGACTCGACTTCAGACAGTGAGACAAAAAAATGAAATGTGTGTTTTTGCAGTGTATGTACACTTCTGGCTTCAACTGTATATAATATAAATATATATGATATTAATAAAGAATTAAATATTAAATTTAAAATAAATACAAATCATTTGACAAAAAAGTTGTCTTTATATCATTTTTAATTACAAAGAAACTTTTTTAAAAGTCATTTATTGATGACTTGATTTTAAAAGTTACTAATTTTACATTACATGTTACTTTATTAGTTACATTCGAGAGATGCTGACCAACTTGTTAAACATAAAACTGACAACAGATTTGACCAATACTTAATTGGAAGTGCAAGTTTAACTTTAATGTTTAAAGTAAAAATAATCAGTAAACCTCGAAAGAAGTTTTTTTTTTTTTTTTTTTTGCCCTCTCGAGTGTGCAAAGCGCGTACAAACTCCACAGATGTGAACCCAGAACTTTAGTAATGGAAGGCAGACGTGCTAACCACTAGTGTACCATGCCATCTACAGCAGCGCCCCCCCCCCCCCAAAACAAAACAACACCAACAAATTGTACCTTATTCCGTTGATGGACTTTTTCTCCCTGCAAAATCACTGCAAGCTTGTTTGGACCCGACAGGACATTCCTGGTAACCTAGCAACAGAAGCAACAGAATCGTTTTTTTTTTTCTTTCTTCCTTTTAAATTATTTTGACCGTTTAAAAATATGTATATAGATACATGTTAAGTCGAGTTGTGTGTTTTAGTCGCGATTTTATTTTCAGGTGAGTTTTTTTTTTTTATGACTGCGACACGAATTTGTGCGCATGCGCAAACCGTACCCGTTGTATGGCGTGATGCGCCTGCGCAGTGCGGCCCAATGGACGCGCTCTCGAGTGGACAGTCATCCGATGTGGAGCTTTTTCCTTTTTTGTCGCCCCCCCCCAACCCCCCCTCCCCATCCTCTCCCCCCCCACCCCCCTCCTCCTTCTCCCTGCTCCTCATCCGCTTTACTGCACACTGCCGCCATGTCCATAGGCAAGTTCAAGTTCCAGGCGGACTGGCAGGAAATCGACGAGGAATATCAACAACTGCAGGTGTCTTATTTGAATTGTTTGCTGAGGTCGAACTCGAAGGCGCTCCGCTCCGCCGTGCGGCGGATGACACTGACGGCTAGCGACTGTAGTGGTGCCGGAGGTGCCGACTTGTTCCCAGCCGGTGCTCGCCATTCATTCGCATTAAAAGCAACTTTGAAGAGAGTTGTCGCGTGGAAATGGGCTCGAATCACCGCCGGCTGTTTGTCGACTTAATGGCCGTCACTTGCAACACCGAAGCGAAAACGTTTGTGGTCTTTTTCTAAAATGAGCCTCCTGTGCTAATCCAAGCACGCGACACAACGGAATTCTGCTCGATTGTTAGTGTTTGTAGCGGACTGTGCGGGTGCTTTTTCATTTCCATTTTAAGTTTTGTGGTCATCTATTCGTTTCCTTCCTGAGCGCGAATTATTCCACGGTCCTTGAATGCACCATTTGCAATCGCAAACGAGCTGGCGTTAGCCCGCTAATTGTCAGCAAGTGCACTTTGCATGCTAACAATAACAACACAACAACGCTAACTGTTAGCCTCTCATTTCACACTCACAATGGAAATGTAAGCGATATCGAGACGCGCCTTTTCATATTCCCTGCATGGAAAGCACGAAACGATTCGGCTTTTTAAACGGTTTCACCGAACGGTACGGCGCGCTTAGCGGTTAGCACGTCTGCATCGCAGCCGAGCCCTCGTGGGTTCGAATCCGCGTATTCCAGCCCAAATGACACGGTGCCTTCAATGAAGACTGTAAATCACAGGTGTCAAATTCAAGGCTCGGGTGCCAGTTCTGGGCCGCCACATCCTTTGATGTGGTCTGCAAAAGCAAATTGAGCAAGTCGGACACAAAAAAGTGATTCAAGTAACTTAGAGTTGAACAAAGCGTTCTTGACTTGTGATTTCTAAAGTCGTTTTCTATCGTTTTGTTGCGAGGAAGTGATCCAATATTTTTATGCTTTCATAACGACAGTGTGGCCTGCGACAAAAGCGTATTTCTATATTTCATGTGCTTTGTGTACAATTTCAGGAAACTCACAAACTTTACAGGCAAAAGCTGGAGGAGCTGACAAATCTTCAGAGCTCGTGCAGCGACGCCATCGGAAAGCAAAGGAAATGTCTCAAAGACCTCCAACGCACCTTAAGCAAGTATGAAAAAAAACAAAAACATTTGTTGAGCAGGTGAATGAAAGTCTCGTCTCTCAATTTGTGTCTGCTTTTTCTTTTCTGGCTTTTGTCGCAGATGCGTGCGAGACTGCGACGAAAAACAGATGCAAGAAGTGGCGGACATCCAAAACCAAATCAAAGAGAAAGAGAACGTCTTCTTTGACATGGAAGCGTATTTACCAAAGAAAAACGGGTCCGTGCCTTCCAAATGTGTCCGCATTCGTCCTCCGCAAAATGTCACGTGTCATCTGGCAGGCTGATGTCATTTCACGCGCGTCCCATCAAGCCAAATGTGTCTTTTTAATCCGTCCGTCTGCCTTGAAATGTTCCTTGGTGGAGGTAACAACCATCCAGTCACTCAAGTGTTGTTTTTTGTGTGTCAGATTGTACCTGAATTTGGTGCTGGGCAACGTGAACGTGACGCTCCTCAGCAACCAGGCCAAGTACGAGCGCCGCTCGTCCGGCTCGGGTGCAGATCTGGGCCCGGCGTAATCGTCTTTTTGCGCGCGCAGGTTCGCCTACAAGGACGAGTACGAGAAGTTCAAGCTGTACATGACCATCATCCTCATGTTGGGAGCCATCACGTGCCTCTTCGTCCTCAACTATCGGTGAGTGCCACGCCATTTGGCGGCCATGTTGGATTTTCAAATGCGTACACTTTGAAGAGCACATTTTCAAAATGAGAAAGGCTCGCCGTGGTCGAGATGACGCTCGATGCTGTTCTTAGATTCTTAGACACAAAAGCAGGAAGTAGTTGCGGTTATGAGGTGCCAATGAGACCACAAATGTGAATTTGAACCCTTGAATCCCCTTGATCATCTCAACAAGCGCGTGATTGACGGGACGGACGGCACCTGCGTAACATTGGGACAAAACAATGTGGATGAAATCCCACCCAAACGGGACGCCGGCGCCGGCGGCTCATCCTATGAACACACAAAAGGATTTTTCAAATCTTAAACGTATCGGATGATACTTCAGCATCAACAAAATGTCATGTGGATTTTTGCCAACTCTTTGTTTTTGTTCTTTTACAAGCTAAAACAAAAATAATGAGATTGCCCACCCAAAAAATGAGGCATGAGGCGAGTACCTGATTTCAAGTTGTTGGCGCTCACGATGTCAGTCGCCCTCTTGTGGCCATTTTACGAACACAAACTAGAAATGAGAAAAGCAGAACATTGACATTAATGTCAAGTCATTTTAAAGGCTATATCAGGATGTGTCATGTCTGGCTTTAACATTTCTGGGGACATCAAATATTTAGAAAAGTGAAATAAAATGTCCGATTGTTGTTTAGTCTCAAATCAAATCAAATTTGTTTTGTTTTCTTGTTGTTGTCAACGCCGCCGCCGACAGCGTGACCGATGAAATCTTCAACTTCCTGCTGGTGTGGTATTATTGCACGTTGACGATAAGGGAAAGCATCCTCATGACCAACGGCTCCAGGTGGGTTCAAAGGTCACGTGACTGGATGCTGGTTGCAGCGTCAGCAACTTTGGCTTTTGTGTGTCAGGATCAAAGGCTGGTGGGTTTCGCACCATTACGTGTCCACCTTCCTGTCCGGCGTCATGCTCACCTGGTGAGTACCTTGACGCTCATTGCATACGGAGGCATTTTTTTTGTTTAGCTTGTACTCTTTTAATGTCAATTCATTTCTTAGTCAATTCAAATTGAGACTTCCTGGCAAACGATGACGTCGGGTGACTTGTGCACGTGAACTTGTGCACGTGAACTTGACTTTGTGCTGATGTCATTTTCTTGGCGGCAGGCCCGAGGGGCCCATGTATCAGAGGTTCCGAAGTCAGTTCCTGGCCTTCTCCATCTACCAGAGTAAGTTTTTTTGTTTTTTGCTAACTGCGTTAATGATTCAAAGACGTACGATGTCCTCCCTGTTGTGGTTTTAGTGTGAAAGCACAAAACACACGCAGTGCGAGTGCGACTTTTTTTCCCAGAAAAAACTCCAAATCTAAATGTCATTTAAAGTAAGAGACGTCATTATATGAGTGACAATAAAGTTCAATAAGAAAATCAAATGTACATTTGCAGGAATAAATGAAAAATGTTGGAAGCAAAAACGACACATTTTCAGGAAAAATCATCAGTCTTGATTCCATTCAAATGCCTTGTGTGTAAAAGATGAGTAAAAATACATTTGGACCTAAATAAAAGCTTCAAAATGAGCTTTAAAAAAAAAATGAAAAAAAAGCAAGTTGTGTTAATGCAACTGCAGTGTACTTGGCACGCCACTAGGGGGAGCCAGAGCACCAAATGTGTTGATTTCTTGGCGGTCTCTTTTCGAATGTTTTAGTCCTAATCACAAGTGTTGTGTTGGCTACAACTGTCACTCACTTACTCACTTACTCACTTACTTACTTACTTACTTACTTACTTACTCACTTACTTACTTACTCACTTACTTACTTACTTACTTACTCACTTACTTACTTACTTACTTACTTACTTACTTACTTACTCACTTACTTACTTACTTACTTACTTACTCACTTACTTACTCACTTACTTACTTACTTACTTACTTACTTACTTACTTACTTACTCACTTACTTACTTACTTACTTACTTACTTACTTACTTACTTACTTACTTACTTACTTACTTACTTACTTACTCACTTACTTACTTACTTACTTACTTACTTACTTACTCACTTACTTACTTACTCACTTACTTACTTACTCACTTACTTACTTACTTACTTACTCACTTACTTACTCACTTACTTACTTACTCACTTACTTACTTACTTACTTACTTACTTACTTACTTACTTACTTACTCACTTACTTACTCACTCACTTACTTACTTACTTACTTACTTACTTACTCACTTACTTACTTACTCACTTACTTACTTACTTAGCGTCGTGACTTTTGGTATCAACCAGTTGAGTGAATGTGACTTTGCAAGTGGAGGCACTGATGAGGCGGGCGTGATTGGTCGCGTTGCAGGTTTCGTGCAGTTCCTTCAGTACTACTATCAGAGCGGCTGCTTGTACAGGCTGCGCGCGTTGGGGGAGCGCAATCAGCTGGACCTCACAGTGGGTGAGCGCAAACACAAACACAAACAAAAATGGCGTCAGAATGAGGCCACTGCTGACATTTTGTTTTGCTTTTCTCTGTAGAGGGATTTCAGTCGTGGATGTGGCGAGGCCTCACCTTCCTTCTGCCCTTCCTTTTTTTTGGCCATGTGAGTTGTTGCCTTTTTGTTGTCTTTTTGCATCGTCACGTGACGCGTCCATTCCGCCTTCTTTCTTCTCTCAGTTTTGGCAGCTGTATAATTCGGTCAGCTTGTTTGGCTTGGCGGGACGCGACGACTGCAAGGAGTGGCAGGTGAGGCTCCTTTTCGACGTTCCTGCTTCCCGTTCACACACAATTGATGTTTTCATTTTTCTTCTTATGGTAAACAATTTGCTGTCATTTGTCATTCAAGCAGAGGTCCTGAAAGAGTTTTTTTTTTTTTAACACGATGAGGCGTGTCCACCAAATTCCACATCAATGAGATGAAGTGACTCGGGGATATTTTTTCGTAACTTTTGAGTGAGCACTCATGTGGTTCGGCCCCAAATCCTTTTGAACCAAAATGTCCGACTTCCTGTTCAATTGAGGGCGTGTGACTTTTTTGTTGCAGGCCCTCAATTGTGGCCACTCAAAGCCGCGCTGATGGGATGGACTTGAACTTTCTGAAACTTTAGCGCCGGTTTCAAAGGTGTTGTCTTTTCAGGTGTTCATGCTGGCCCTGACGTTCCTGGTCCTGTTCCTGGGCAACTTCCTGACCACGTTAAAAGTGGTCCACCAGAAGGTGCACAACAAGCAGGACAGTGTGAAAAAAAGCGACTGAGACTCCGCACACTTGGATTGTTTGTTTGTTGTCGTTTGTCTTTTTTGGGAAGTGAATGAACGGCCGGCCGGACTCGGCGCGCAGTCGTCGGTGGATTTTCTGGCTCTATCTCAGGTGTTGACGGCGGCACTGGCTCCCGCGTGGCCAGGGTTCGAGTCCCGGCCACCGCTCGGCCCTCGCCGACGTCCACTTTGCCGACGTCCACTTTGCCGCTCCATCCTGTGCATCCAAGCGACACAATTGACTGTCGTGCACGCATTGAACCTCCGCATATGCAAATACGAGCGGGATCCACTTTGCCTTTGGAGCCTCCCAACTTTGTCACGTCAACTCTTTTTGTGTCACGATGACTTTTGCCTCCAAAACTACGTAGCATTACGAGACGATCTCGTCTTTGGGCATACAGTGAACCCCCACATACTTTATTTGTGTATGTGTTTGTTTTTTAAGAACATAGCATTTCGCCCCCCCCCCCCATTTAGCCAATCCATTCACCAAAACAATAATTATTCATGCCAGTTGTGTGTTGACGGTCGTTGTCCGTCTTTATCCTACGGCAGCATTTGGCTGCCACGACAGAAAAATCAACATGCGTTCAAATGTGACAAATTTGGAATCGGCATTCGACATAGAAGTATTTTGTTGAGGTTACTGGCAGAGCCCTTAAATCATTTGAAAGACTTTGCCTTATTATTATTATTCATTTGATGTTTTACAGTATTAATAACTATGAACTTTGATTTATAGGACACTAAAGGATCCAGCAGAAGAAAAGGCTTCATTTAGTTTTGCTGAATATGGAAGCCACATTTAGCACATTTTCACCTGATCAATTTCACATTTTAAAATGATACCGATTATGTTAAAAGATGAAACTTACCACGTTATTCAATGATGCCAAACCCCCCCCCCCCCCCCCTGGTTTTGGCGCCATCCATATGGGTTACTGCGGGTCTTTCACGTACTGATGAGAGGCGCTAGCTTGCAAGCTAACAACTTTGAAGACGCTCAAGTCCTTGAGTTGTCATTTGTGGGGGCCAAATGCGTCACCGGGCACCATTTTAGCCACACCCCAAAAAACAACAATACTGTACTGAATATCTCCACGTCACTACTACATAGTTTGCCATTTTGCATTTCCAGCAATTACCTTCATATTTAGAAACTCGGAAAATAGTTGAACCCTTTTGGCTAGCGTGCTAGCCGTTAGCCTCCCCTTTTTCTTCACCAAGTATAGAAAGTTGTGCACTTGTACTGCTTGGCCCAGTTTTGCCGTGATTTGAAGCTTTGATTTAATTGGCAATATTTATTTCTAAGCACTCACTTGCTTTGAAATGAGAAATTTAGAGGAGCGAAAAAGGAAACCGCGGTGAACACAACCGCTACCTTCTCTTTTCTGTTACTGCGACGTGACCCAATGAACTGACGGTGGCCGGATGTTGTGCAATTGCCTGCCGCCATCTTGTGGCGGAGTGACTTGCTTTAAAAACAAACAAAAACTTCGTGCATGTTGAAGTAGGTCGAGGAACTTTATTTATGCTAAAGTAGTTCTCTGCTGCCATCTTGTGGCATCTATTGGTGATTGGAAACATTTTTTGGGGGGGTTGTGGGATTTCGTTTGCTGTCTTTTGGGGGTTCACTGTACTCCACTTGTTCCTGAATGTTTACGTCAAACGCATTTGTTGTGATTCACTGAGAGATTTTAAACTTGACATTTGTGTTCTTGGCACGATTGATCAATCACCTTTCACGTGTTTCATCTGTGAGGGGGGGGGGGGGGGTCACCACCACTTGAACTTATTATTGCACAGTTGTCGGTTTTTTTTCCTTCCTTTTTCGGATCAAAACGCTGTCATGTCCAACCAGGACGAGGAAGGGACGAAACCATTTCCCTTAACTGCAAGCAACAAATTAAATATTTCTAACTTAAGTCAATCCACTTGTCTTGTCTTTTTAAAAAAATGATTGTTATTTTTGTCCCAGTGGGTGAAGAACGACATCCTTGATGGCTTGGTTAAATGTTCAAATTGGTTGAAGTGAGGCGGCATACTGGCCTAGTGTTTACGTGAGCATCGCAGTCTGAGGTTCTGGGTTTGAATCTCGACTGTGGCTTTTTCGCCTCCCACGTTGAAGACTCCAAATTGTCCTCAGGTATGATGATCGTGACTGTCTGCTTGTTTAGATGTGATTGATTGGCAACCACTCATTTGTTTGTCCACAGGTGACCGGCGGCCAGTCCGTCTGTCTGTCCCTGGATGGTTGGAGGAAATGAAGTTTGCGTCTTCTCACACTAGAGGGCGCTGCAGTCGAAGGCAAGTTCTGTTCTGCTTCAGTACAGGAAGCGCGAGGACGTCCGCTCTGCAAGCGACGTGCAGCTGATTTAAAAAGGTCTTTATTTTTTAATTATTCTCAAGGTGCTTTTCTGACTAGAGCATTTTCATAGTAATAACCAAATCTGCCACCACATACAGTACACATTTCATATTTAGTTTTCAGAACGGGATTGTTAGTTTTTTCATAAATGTTTTACTTGTTTTAAATTAGATTTAGTCTTAGTTTTTTGCAAGGTTAAAATATGATGGATTGACAGCTGTGTAGAATAGAAAGAAAAATGATTTGACAAGGAAATTAAACAAAGCACATTTTTGCTATATTATAGTTATTTAAAATATAGTTTCACTTAGTTTAAAAAAAAGAGTGTCTAGTATCAGTTCATTTTTAGAGTAACATGAATCATTCCCAGGCTACGTTGAAGTTGACTTTTTTTTATGCTGGAAAAGGCACAAAAAAGTAGAACAACATTGAGAAGTTTTTACTTAAAATGCGTTTATTTTTGTCCTTTCTCAATAACTTAGCATATCCAATGCTGTTAATGTGAGCTATCAGCACCCTTTAGAATAGTGCAAAAAATAGAATATCATTTAAAAAAAGTAAAACACACAAAGCATTTTGAATAATCTGACATTATCTCACATTATTGTCCTTGGACACTTTGCAGCCAGAAGGTTGAAAAAATATTCAGGATGTAGACAAAATTAGTCACACATTACTGTACAATCATTTTGGAATAAAACTCAATCCACAAAATGAAAATCATTTATACACATTCGTTTTGTACCTGATAGAGAGAGAACTAATATATATATATATAAATAAAATAACTAATACGCTTACGGTGCTCAAATTCAGCATAACAAGCGTCGGGATGAAATTTCATGACAAACCTAAAATGCACAAGAACCTTCCCAGGTGAACTTCATTTGAAATTGTCTAACTGTTCTGTGTTTCAGAACCTTTAGCAGAGCTTGCCCTTTTGATGGCAAAAAGCTGAATGGTAAATTTTTCAACCGGGCATCACAGACTAAAAACACAACACAACATATAAATGTAAAAAAAAAAAAAAAAAAAAAAGACAAATATTTAAACAAGAAAGTTAATAAATACATTGACAATAAAGTAACATATTTCCTAACATAATTTTTTTTTTACTGTGTATATATAAATAATACAACAATAAAAATAGATATTATATATAGCAATATATAAAAGTAAAGCGGTCTTAAAAGATGAAACGCTGTTGCGTGATTCACTGGCGTGCCACTAGAGGGAGCCTGCGCAGAGAATGGCTGCTTTGCCGCATGTGGCGTTCACCTGGACAAACAAACACCTGCCGCAAATGTAGCCAAAAAAGCAAGTTGAAGTGAACCATCAAACAGATGGACGTGCGCATTCAAAGTTTTACGGCAGTGATTTTGTGATTGTGGCATGATGACTCCCCCTAGTGGTAGGCAAAAGAATCACTGAATTCTTTCAAAATGTTCAAAAGTGGCTTTAACTTAAAAAAAGAAACATTTGCTAGAGTACATTTAGGTTGGGCACAATTTAGTTGTGCTTGGACGCGTGCCTGGTGCTGTCACTCAAGCACACGTTTGCCACAAATTGCCCTGTCAAGGTTCCAGTGCCTTTTCAGCTCATCCTCAAACCCCGCCCCCAAAGTGGAACGTCTTGCCAGTAGCGTATTTGCGTCTTTGGCGAGAGGAAGGCGTGTCGCGTTTCCTCACAGAACGGCGCAATCCCGCTTGCGTTTGTAGTGCTTCTGCTTGCGGCGGAAGGCCAAAGCCTTCTTGGCCGCCTCCCTGAACACGTCGTCCACGTTCTCCTGGTACTTGGCCGAACACTCCAGGTACATCTCGGCGTTGATGCGCTGCTGGGCGGCCACGCCCTGCGCCCTCCGGCAAACGGCACCGCGTTAGTGAACGCCACGTTGCAAACAGGAAGTGGAAGGCAAAAAAACACCAAACATTCGGCAAGTGCTTGCTTGCCTTTTTTTCATTTTGTCATTCAAACGTTCTTTTGCATTTTTATTTTATTCATAATTAATCGTCATTCATTAGTAGACGCTGTAATAGAATTAATTCATGCTTCATTTTTTAAAATTATCAATAGTATAAATTGTTGACTGTATATGTACGAGTGATTATTTGATTAAGATTTTGTATTTTATTCAATTAAATTACTGAAATAATTATTTAATGAGAATATATTTTTATAATAATGTAAAGTTTTGTGTTTAAATAGTGTTATTTTGTCTTGTTTAATTTAATTTGAGCTGTTTTTTTTTTGTCTTTTAAATGTCTGACTCATGTCATACTATGTAGTTAGCGAGGTACCCCCCCCAAAAAATGGGTTTGCAAACGCTTTTATTTTGAAATATACCGGATCTACCTTGATGCGGACGCTCGACTTCCTGTCCGGCTTGTGTCATTTCTTCAGCTTCATGAAATTTCGCATGCAACGTCCGGGAAAAAATAGAACGCTTGCGGAAACCTCCCGCGGCGCAAACGCGGCGCAAACGCAAACGCAACGCAAACGCAACGCAAACGCAACGCAAACGCAACGCAAACGCAACGCAAACGCAACGCAAACGCAACGCAAACGCAACGCAAACGCAAACGCAAACGCAAACGCAACTGCTGTGAATTGACGCGCAGACTCGAACGCTTTTAATTCCTTGCGGCAGCCGTACGGAAAACGCACCGCGTCCGTTCCGCAGTCAGTGCGAATTGGGCGCAATATTATTTCCAAACCCATTTTAAAAAGTCAAATAAAAGACTAATTTGACTTGAAAGAAGCCATTTCAGGGTGAAAGTGGCAAAATGCAGCAAATCGTTGCTAAAGTGTCCTAGTTAGCTTTTGCGGCTGACCGAGGCGGGCGCCGGTCAGGCCGCTTGGCGCTCCTCACCTGCGTGTACGTGACGGGAGCCTGATTGACGGCTTTCAGCCTCCTGCTGCACTCTTTGTCCTTCCTCAGGTCCGTCTTGCAGCCGATCAGGATGACGGGGACGTCCCGGCAGAAGTGCTTCACCTCCGGGTGCCACTGAACACAAGCCAGCGCACGTTTCACGTCATCTGTTTTGCTCCGCTTTCCTTTTTCGGTGCCACTCGATCACATGAAGACAAACCAGCATTCACCAATTTGGGACTCTTTGATGACACAAACGTGAACGTCAAGCCCCGTTCAAATTCAAGCCAACGCATTTTTTTTGCAATAACGACAGCATTCTGATGAATATTGGCTTTGTGGAATGTGAATTATGCAGCCATTTTGATCCATCTCAGGAGGCGGCCATTTTGCCGTCGACTGAAAATGACATCACAGTTGCTCAGGTAACGACCAATCACGGCTCACCTGTTTTCTGAAGCTGAGTCACAATTGCCATCTGTGGCGTTCCAGGTTATTTTATAGTTAATGAAAACTAACAAAAAAAAACTAAAACTAAGATTCAAAAAACAATTTCGTCAACGAAATAAAATAAAAACAAAAGTGCTTCAAAAAAAAAAAAACTAACTGAAATTACATTTTACGTTTCCAAAAAATCATCATTTTAATACATGAGTCTTTGGGATGATTTAAAATGTTTGAACCGAAATAAAGATGTTTGAAAGTGTGTCAATCAGAAGTGATGTCATCTAGCAGTAGCCAATAGAAAAGCACCTTCACGTGATGTCATTCCTAGGCAACAAATGTGCCTGCCTGACTTTTTTTTTTACCTTTTGCTGTTTGAATTTCCAAATCTAAAACTCTGCTCGTTCTGTACTTCCGTTTGACAGTAAACTTCAAGTGGGAGTGACAAATGCACAGCTTGAAGCAAGTACGCCATGTGGAGAAGTGCGTGAGTGTCTTCTTATTTATTTTGTTCCCCCTCAAAATGTCTTTTCATCACTCGAGTCCCTTTCAAGTGTGGCAGTGCTGTGTGCGAGGACGACCACTAGATGGCAGTGATGTCAAAGGTATGTTGCTCCATACCTGTTGCATGAGAATGGAAGAAGTTTTCTCAATACAATTCGGACCTCAAAAGAAAAGTTTTTGTGAGGTTCCACACACCACCCTGACCAAATAATAAATTAATGTTGGGGGGGGTCCACAAAATGATGTTGAAATTTTAGAAATCTTTTTTTTTTTATACAGTAGAAAACTTTCGGGAACAATTTATTTGCTTAGTTTTTCACTTTGCTTAACACATGCATGACCCTGGAAGCTCCCTGCAATTTTTGTTATCATTTTTAAACAAAGCTGTCAATTCTTTACATGTTTGAAATGAAAAGAAATCGTCCATTTTGAAAATGTTGTCGCTAGTATTTTCTCTTTTACTGCAGATGATTATCGGCTTGAAATATCAGTTGTCGGCCTCCTTGACTGCTCATAATCGGTATCAGTCTTAAAAATAACGTATCGGTCCAGCATTCGCTTTCGGCTTTTATGAATTTAAGCTTTTCTAATTTGACTTCCAATTTAGTATTTGTCTGCAGCCATGCTTGTTTTAAAGCAGTGCTGGCTAAATCGAGCCGAGTTGGTTTTCAGCTCAAAGTCCGCAGCAGAAGCAACACAAGCGCTAGTTAATCATAACTCAAAAGAATGTGTGCAATTCCAAACTTGAAAGTCCTGTCGCACGCACGCACGCACGCACGCACGCACGCTTTGATTTCCATCTTTTACCTTGATGGTCACATTGTCAAAACTGGTGGGGTTGGTCACGTCAAAGCACAGCAGAATGAGATGGGCCTCCTGGTACGAGAGCGGTCGCAGCCTGTCGTAGTCCTCCTGGCCTGCGAGCACAAACGTGACGGCCGCTTGAGTTGCAACATGAAATATAAGACGCGCGTTGGCGCGTCTTGCCACGTCGGTGGCGAAGAGATGCACAAGAAAACCACATCCTGCCTTGCGCTTCCTTGTTGCGATGACCGCAATCGACAGCAGACATCGCGCTCAAATTGTCTGACGGGAAATCGAGTGTCATTCGTTGCAGCGTGACGACTAAAACTGTTCAAATAAGGTCACAAAACGCTAATTCAGTCCCAAATGATGACTAATATGAGGAGTTTCTCCAAAGTGCAAATGGAAACTTCCAAGCAGGGTTAGAAGAGTTTTCACTTTTTTCCTCCATTATGAAGAAAATATCCATCACGATTAATTTGGTATCAATTGAAATCACGATTAGGACAATGATTTGTTCTTTTGCTACAAAAACAAGAAAATGTTTAAGCGTGTCAAAAATCCATCCATCCATTTTCTTAACGGCTTTTCCTCACAAGGGTTGCTGGAGCCTATCCCAGCTGGCTTGGGGCAGTAGGCGGGGTACGCCCTCAACTGGTCGCCAGCCAATCGTGTCAAAAATGTTAAGACAAATACATTTCCGTGAAACATTAAGTTCCTTTGGATAAACAAGATTTTTTTTTTTTAATTTAAAGGTGCAAATATATACATTTAAACATCTTTGAAATATTATTAATCATTTTTTAATTTTGTTTGCGTTTATGCTGATTATGTAATTGTGGAGTTTATGAATTGAACGTGTAATTAAATGTCGCTAAATTGCACAGCCCTACATTATAAGTACTTTTTTATTTCGTCTTGGCTTTTGTTTTTAAATGTGGCTTTTTTTCATTCATTTTTGCAGCGTTTATTAGTTTTTATTATGAGTTCTAGTTTTAATTTTATATCTAGAGTATTTTTGAGTGCTAGACAATAATAAATATAATATAGTTTGTTTTCAATAATATTTTTAAGTAGTCTTGTTTTGATGATATTTTGTTTGAGAAAATGTTTTTCTTAGTTTTTTTCATTTTTTATGAAGCTTGCGTCCAAGTTGCTCTCATTTCAGAAGTCGTCAGCAAAAATCATGAGAGGATTCATGTTGCGTTTTTTTTTTAATTGACATCCAGCATTTAAAGTCATATCTGATTGCGTTCAGGAGAATAGAATGATATTAGTAACATTTTTGTGCTTGCTTCTGATTAGTAAAATGATTTTGTTGGAATAATTGATAAAGAGTTACGGAGTCATCGTTATAAATTGGAATCTGGTTGATTTCCACATATTCGTGTTTTGGTATTTGCAAATTCAGCTATTGGCCGATATTTTGGCCTTATTTGTGTGTGTGTGTTTGAACCCAATCCCGACTTGGTCTTAGTTGATAGTTGGTCTACATCAAATATGAATTGACCTGCTGCAGAAAAAAAACAAAAAAACTTTACTGCCATATTTCGAAATGAGAAATGCAGCAACAATTGGCCTCATTTGTCAGTTGTGTATTTGTCGAACATCCTGCCAGTCCTTTTTGACGCTCACTGAGCTGAAGTCTCACAAGCTATGCTGCACTCACTCGATGCTTTGACGTCTTTTTCAACTTTTCCCACGAAAGCATTCTTCTTACCTGCAGTGTCGCACACGTTGAGCTTGACTTGTTTTCCTCTCAGGACCACCGAGGTGGCGAATTTTTCAAACACGGTGGGCGCGTACTTCTGTTGAAATTGAAAAGGTGACGGTTAGTGTGGTCATCACATCCCAAAGGTCAGCATTTGGATCGTCTTACCTCTGGAAAGTCATCTTTGGCATAGACCATGAGAAGCGAGGTCTTCCCACAGCCTCCGTCTCCCACAATGACTATCTTGAGTTGCTCTCCCTCCCTGCCGTTGCCGTTGCCGTTGCCGTTGCCGCTGCCGGCGTTTTGATTTTGTGTCATCCTGCTTGTAAAATCGGATCGTCCCTCACTCAAGTCCACGCATGGCAAAGAAAGTCTGCTAAATCAACACATGGTTGATGTCACGCAAGTGTGCCTTCTGCCCGCCGCTCCGCACTTCCCCTTCCGTCGCCCCGACGACAGATGACCTCCCGCATGAATCCTCTGCGCGCGCCGCTGGCTGTGCGGCGTCGGAAGGCCGCGCCCACTTCCTTGATTGCACGGGCGGCAACGCCTTTTGTTTGCGTTGGCGAGCGTCCTTCCTGCCAGCCGCCTGTCGTTACACGCAGTCGAGGAAGAAGCGGCGCAAGGTTTGCGACCTTCTGAACGTCTGATATGACCTTCAACCGTTTGGCTCGCTTTCATCTAAAAACTCTTACAAAAAGTCCCAAAACAAGTCATAATACATTCAGAATGTGTTAAATCATTTTGTCTTTTTTTAACTATCCATTTTTTTAAGGAAGTTAGAGGAAGTGCCAACAGGGGTGAGCAAGGTATGGCCCACTTTGGTCTTGATTCCGGTCCGACCTGCGATATTTGTTGCATTTAATGAGCTGTGTGGGGAAGGGGGGGGGCTTGGTGGGGTTCTCTCTTTGACTTATCTCAATAAATCAAATGTTGTAAATATACTTTATTCACAAGGTCAATTAGATATTAGTACACAATTTTACAAATACATGATTGGCTCATTCTAATCTTGTGGATTAAAATAAATCTAGTCAGTTATTTATTTATTTTTATTCTCTTTTCTGGTAATTTGTTGAAATAATACTTTAGTTTCTATTTGATCTTTTTGTACAGCACTTTGTTATAAGCGCTGTTGTTTTTGCGTTACATTAAATACCACATTTGAAATGATCTAAGGATGAACATGAATTATTTTACTGTGAAAACGAACCCTTCTCCAAACACAATTTTAGTGAAGCTCTGACGTATCTTTCCCTTTTCAAAAACTAAACATTGAGCACAAAGGTTCGCCGACCCCGTCTCGAAAATGGGCTTTAATGCACACATTTTTCTTGCAATATTGATTTGGTAATTGGATTTCATAAAGGTACATGTGGCTCATGTTTTTTGAATCCAGACTTCTACTTTCTCAACCTATTGTATGATTTGGCACGCCAAACACGCCTAACGCGATCGTTCTCAGCAGCAAACGGACTCCGTAAGTAAAGAATAGCACATTAACATGTCAGCACTTTATGGGAAGCTTCTGACGGGAGGACGAAGATAAGCAAGATAAGCAGTTACTTTGACACTGACAGATATCGAAACCAACATACTGGACATGGCGACTGGTGGCAGTCAATGTTAATTAGAAAAAACACACTAAATTGTTCATGCTGAAAATTATGTGGGTTTTTTTTTGGGGGGGGGGGGGGGGGGGGCAATTAAGTATGTGTATTTGCAACAATCAAGGTTGCAATCAGCAAAGACAGAATCAAGGCAACTGGACTCTTATTTGTTGGCGCTTTTCCTTGTTTTCAGAGCATATTCAAAAGTAACTTAGCAATTATTCTATTAAGCTAACAAATTGCAGTCCTGTGTGGCCTTCTGAACGTGATTTTGAAATGCAACATTTTTGGAATACTAGTGGAAAGGATTTTTTTTTTATTGTGCTCAAATGCATTTGTCAAGCTGTCCCATTAAGACAGATACAAACTTGATGTGCTATTTTCATGTCTTTGGCATTCATGTTTAGGGACTAAATTGAACCTAATTTTGGAAGTTGAATTTACAAATGACAGAATATATTGAATTCTGTTTATACGACAGGCAAAAGTGTAATTAGGAGAACAGCTCGTTACATGCCAGTGCTCTCACATGTTTATTTAAAATATCAAAAGCGTAATAATAAATGACATTCGTACATGCTCTGTGGGCCTATTGGAGTCTTCAATAATGAAGAAATTAAAGGAACAAAACGACTAAAATCTTAACAATGACGGGGATGATATTAGGCTGATTCTATTCAAATAATAGCGCTCTTTATGACAAATTACTTATCGATAAGAAGGTTGTGGTAGTTTGACGATAGCCTATAGAAATTGTTCCGTCGACATACAAAGTATCCACGGGTCTTTTTCGTCAAAATCGTGACAAAGAGCAGCTTTTGTTCGCCACACGCAGGGAGGCAACTGTCCGAGTGGGAGACCAATCCGCGGTGGAACATTCCAGCATGTTGAATGGCGCAGCACTAATGGCCGCTTATATTTGATTTCCCCCAAGGCCTACGGACAATAAAGCGAATAAGCGCTCGCTCGTGTAATAAAACGTTCACCTTGGGTACACACGCACGCTTCTTCTAGGCTGCCTGTGTGAGGAGAAGCAGACGATGGGGGCAGGGCAGGGTTGTTCAAAGCTCGGGAAAACGACAGCCCCGTGACCTGCTTAATGGCGGAATGCCCAAAATAAACATGGCGAGCTGGAAAAACAGGCCTCGTCATCACACACCCTCGTAGAGTCTCAAAAGCACGATAGACAAATACGCTATTTGTCTAAAGGTATTTGAAATATCTTTAAATCGCGCCCGGACACGCCAAACTAGCGTATCCATTTTTGTTTTATTGGCATTTTACTACTACTTTACTGTGTTTTCTGGCCTCCGCTGACATTTTCCCCCAGGTTGTTTTGTTCCACTTCGATAAACAACAAAGCCGTTGTATGGAGACTTCCCATGACCTAATAAGGCATTTCGGAAGGGGGTTGCTGAGCCGCGTGTTGCCACGGCAACCCCCGCCACAGCTATCGGATTACCGCCTTCCGCTTCTGCAGTCAGTGAGCCTCAACCGTCGCCATCTTTTATTCCCCTCTTTCGGCGATTCTTTGTCAATTCATCTCGGTCGTGTACGTCCATTCCCATTCCAATGACACGTAGAGTAAAAAACGCCCCGTTTTGAGTGTGGAAGCGTCGAGATTTTCCCCTCCCCCACCCCCTTGAAGTGCTCTTCCTCCAGAACGAGAGAGGACCTCACCCACCCAGTCTGAAGCACAAGTGCGCTGCATTGTGTGTGTGCGTGTTCTGAGAAGCCATTTTGAGAGAGAGTACAGCTGAGAAACTGCTCGTCACTTTTAAACCTACACGACACCTAAATGACTATTGGACAAAGGGGGAGCAGTGAAAAGTCCCAAGATTTCTCCCAATTAAGATTCGTTTGCGTTTTACAGGCTTGGATTACATATTTTTGAATACCAGCTGTAAGTCTACAATATTGACAAATACAAAATGTTACATAAGTTGCTATGGAAAAATGTTGAAGCTCACTTGACAAATGCTCACTTTTCTCTTATGAGAATGCCTACATGTAGATTAAAAAAAACAACAACAAAAACAGGCAAAGAGTGAGTGAAAAGTGTAAAAATCAATTACCTTTCCAAACAACATTTCCTTGTAGTTTTAATGTGGTGATGATGCTTAAGTGAGTGGTCGATGTGGAAAAGCTTTTTAACGTTGATGTTATCCTGTCTTCAAGGAGAGAGAGACAGAGAGAGAGATGGTTTGCATATTGCCCAAACAGATGATGGTTGAAGATGCGTTATTCACAAGCTGGGAGGCAATGGCAAGAAGCACTCATGATTTCTTTTTTCTTTTTAAAAGAGCTCTATCTTTTGTGCTAATGGAGTCCTTCCTTTTCAGGAGACGTCTCCCCATCCCTTATTAATGACATTGTTGGAGGGTCCGAAGATGGAGCTGAAATCGTTACTCCTGTACTTGCATCATATAGGCCTGTTCACTGCATTTGAGGTAAATATCTTCAACCGTGGTCCCTTCTCCTCTGGCTTGGGACGCTTTGCAGTGGCTGCCGAGTAGACATGTTTGGGGAAATGAAATGTGCCCTTGAAGCAAGGTGATTTGGCCGTTTTGAAATGGGAAATGGGAGCAGCACAAACCAATCCTGCCCAGAGCAGTCTCCAAAAATCCATCAGTTTCTGTTGTGGGAGAAAATGTTGAGAGCCATTAATCAAAGCAGTTGGGTGCTGAATTAAATGGTGAAATTGTAACCAACATAAGGCCAACAATGACCAACACTGGTATTCAAATACTGCAGAGGCTAACATACTGAACAATGATGTTACAAAAGGCTTACTTGGTTTTAGGACAAGAATAGTTTAATGAGCAATAACTTGCATGCCTTATTCACAACAAGCAAACAAACATGGCATATTATCAGAAAATTGGACTTACTCATTGCTATTCATACAAGGCCTCAACTACACATTTAGATACTTTAACTGTTTTTCTCCCCCTCTTAAAGTCATCTAGCAGTTTATTTACATTTATTTTAAAACAAGAAAACTAGTCTTATATGGGAGTGCCATGTGGCCTGGCTTAAGACAAAGGTGGATGATTCCAAGCAGAGGAAAAAAGGCTGAAAATGTTCACAGGGTAATTACATCCAGTACATTCTCTTCCTTCTTCTCAGTCCCTTTCAAAGGAAGCAATCATAGGATCTTATCATAGTCCATGAGAGGTGAGGAAAGCGAGTGTAAGATCCTTTTTTGGAACAAAGGAAACCCATGTAGGCCATTAAGTCCCTGTGTTTTTTTTTTAGGAAAATGGCTGCTGAGAGAGAGCTTTCAGGCCCCCTCTCTCTGCTGTGTGTTGAAGGACTTCTTGTGCCTCCCTCTAATAGCAGACGGCGCCTCTTTCAGCTGCGCGCTGATTGGCTGGCTAGGCTGCCCGCTGTTAACCAGCCAATTGCCCGAGCACTGGGAGAAAATACAGCAGGAAATGTCAAACAAAACCTCTTGCTTGCCCTTAAAAGCAACAACAACAAAAAACAAAATCCTGAAAACAAAATACAAACACAAAGTCACGTCTTTAGCAACTCAGTAATCTCTTGTGTTTATTGTGTGGTGCATTTCGAGGCATCAGTCACAGAAAGAAATTTGCCTTGCATTATAACAGTCATACAATAATTTTCTTATTTAAAAGAACATCATCATTATTGTCTTCCTGTCAAGTGCTACCTGCTGACCCCCCCCCCCCCCCCATTTGTAATGGTTTGCCTGAGGGGAAAATGTGTTAGGGTCTGCTGCACAAACAAAATGCCGCTCGTCGCCAAAAGAATACCATACCTACAGCGAAGGGGCTGTTTTTCTTCAGCTAGCATCTTAGAGAAGTTGGATGGAGTTATGAACGCTTTCAAATAGCAATCAGTGTTAGCACAAAACCTGCCGGCTGCTTGTAAACAAAATAAAAAGTGAAGAAAAACAGCTGAACTTTTTTTGGGATTAATCTGTAGCAGTTTAAATGCTGTAAGGGTGTGTGCTGACTCCCATTTAACATGAGTTTGAATGTTAAGTCTAAAAACAAACATCTCTAGTGATAAGAGGGTGGGCACTTGTGTAACCACAACTACGTTATTTTTTACTTGCCCTCTGAAAGGTTTTTTATATATATATATTTTTTTTACAATTGACCTGTAGAGGTTATCCATCACATTAGTGTTAAAGGATTAAAATAATTTATGTTGGTGTTTTTTTATATCTAAAAAAAAAATCTAAATTCAAATAGGGGTGTAGATTAATTAGATGGAGTGATAGATGTTTTTTAGTTTATTTACATTTACATTACAGTGAAATTATTAATACCCAGGCCAAATTTCGAGGTATAGATATAGATATTTCAATTATGATAAGGAAAATTAACTTTGAATACACTCGTGCATAAAAGCACCTGCTTAAATATGTTTTGTTTTAAAACACATTTAAATGGTTGTCCGTCCAGGGCTACCAGATTTTTTTTTTAAGTCACATTTTGTTGGCGATACTAATAGATTTGTCAGGCAATGTCAAACAAAACTCTTTACCTGCAATAAAAACAACCAAAAGCAAGTGATATAATGTTAAATGAAACGTAAACACGGCGTCGGGTGACGTTTACGACGGGAAAAGACACTACAGTATTTCTTTGCGGTGATGCAGCTGCCAGTTTACTCACATGTTGATTATTGTTGTTTTATAAAAACAAGGAAATAGCCGTTGGACATTTTTTTTAATGAATGTTTTATTCACATTTCGGTGGCGATTCTAACGAGTTATTATCGAACGTTTGTCTGTCTGCTCAGTGCGAGTAGAGGCAGATTCGTCACAGGCGTGTTGAGACTGTCAACCCGACACGGAAAAATGTGGAAACATTTTCAAAAATAAGTTAAACGCGCATTATATATATATTTTTTTTTAACGGGGAGTTCTTAGCGTATCACGTTGCACGACGCCTTTGTCTTTATTCCACGAGCGGGTTGTAGTTGTCGTGGCGAAAGTGCGCCTGTCGTTTCGACGTGCGTCCAAAGCCAACTAAGCTAAGCTAAGCTAATCGCAGTATTGTGGGAGAGACAGAAAGAAGCTACCGTACCCTGCCGAAGCTCCTCCACACAGCAGCACAGACTCGAGCGGCAGCCACACAATATGTGCGGGCTCTCGCTCAAAAAGGAGCCACTTCCAGCCTTCTTCCAGCTAAATCATGTAATGTGAGCGGGGCGAAAAGCGATTCCCCTTTATCTCACTGATTCAACAAGAAGGAATCCCTCGATCGGGGCGAAACATGTCCAAGCCGGGGGAGAGAAACAAATTGTACGAGGACCATGGCAGAAAGCAGAGTTCAAGTAAGCTTTTCCCCCCTCTTTCTCCACCTTTCTCCACCTTTCTCCCAATCGCCTTGCCGAGCAACACAAAGTCACGCATGTGTAACGTTTTTGGTGGAAGTGTCGCGGTCGCGGAAGGTACTGGCGGTGGGTAACTGGCGGTAACGGCACCGAGCGAGCGTCCGTGCTTTAGCCGTCGCTGCCTCACGTTAGCTCGGCTTTGCCTGCCCGTGTGTGTGCTTTCAGCGCTGGCCAACGGCACGGACAGTCATCCCGGCTCGGCAGAGAAGCGGAGTCACCACTGGAGAAGTTTCAAGTTGATCATCGACCCGGCGCTCAAGAAAGGATCGCACAAGCTGTTTCGCTACGATGGACACTCTTTCAACATGCCCGTAAGTGCACCGCCGCCGGTGTGAGTAACCGAGGAGGCGACCTCCATGATGGGGGACCCTCTCCCCCCTGGACTCGAACGCCATCATCGCGGTGGCCTAAAAAGCAAAAGCGACTCGATGTGACTTTGTTTACTTGTCGTCGGAGTGAGAAAATGCTTAAGTGGATGACAGCAATGTGCTCCCCCTCTTCCGCAGAACCCGGGGATGCCACCGGTGGACAGCGTCCGAGACCCGAGGATCGGTCGCCTATGGACCAAATACAAAGAAACGGACCTACCGGTGCCCAAGTTTAAGGTAGTCTTGCCAGCAAGTATTTTCCTTGGGGTAGAGGTGGGGGAAGAAAGCAGAGCTTGTCAAAAGTTCCAGACACACCCCCTTGCCCATCTGAAAGCTTTCTGGGACAACTGTGCTGTATGTTAAAAGTGTGTGGGTGGGGGGCACTAATATCTAATTTGCTACTTATAATTTGAACAAATGTTTACTTTTTGTATTAGCATTTGTGGTGAATTGTAGGGCAACTGTTGCATTTGTGCACCATCCTATTCACAGTCCTGTGAAGGCCAACAAACAGCAAATGTTGATTATTACGTTATAGTACCAGCAAATTTGTCAAATCAACCCCTCTAAGATTTAGTTTTTAGCTTTTCATCAAATGGCATCTTGTCTGACAGCATGATCTGCCTCTTAAATCCCCTCTGCAACCTCCCCATCCCTCACCCAAGATCGACGATTATTACATTGGCCCCGTGCCGCCGAAGGAGGTGACATTCGCCCGCTTGAACGACAACATCCGCGAGGGCTTCCTGACGGACATGTGCAAGAAGTTTGGCGACATAGAGGGAGTGGAGATCCTTTACAACCCCAAGAACAAGAAGCACCTGGGCATCGCCAAGGTGGTCTTTGAGAGCGTCAAAGCCGCCAAGGCGGCCGTGCAGATGCTGCACAACACGTCCGTGATGGGAAACATCATCCACGTGGAGCTGGACCCCAAAGGTAAACAAACTCCCGTGGCACAGCCGCGTCTCCACTTATGACATCTGGCTTACTTTGGGCGACGGCTGTCATGTGATCACCTGCATTGCTTGGAGACTGAGGGCTAATTGAATTTGATTGAATGTAATCCCTGCTCCCACAAGCCCCTGGCTGAGGGCGCCATCTACTCCCTAGTGAGCCTAATTTCAGCCCTGTAAACACACACTCAACAGCCTGTCGCCACCGCTGCAAACCCGCTCTGCTGTCATTCGCAGGTAGATTCAACGTTTAGTTGAAATGTGTGATTTGTATCTATTGATCCATTTGAAGCATTTTCACTTTAAAGCAATCCGTTCATTCATGGGAACGACAGCGCTGCATTGGTTCCCTGTTCCGTGACGAAGCTCGTTCCTTGAAACGCTTGTATCTGAAAGCATCTCTGCCAATTTAAATAAGCGGAAATGCCATTCGTTTGTTTCAGCCCCCCATAAAACAAACACTTTTTTAAAATTCTTCTTATTATAGTGTGTTCTTTTTTTTAGATATAAGAAAACTAGCACTTTACAGCTGTGTATTATGATTCATGCTTTCATTCATTTTGTGAGTCCTTCTGGCGTTTGCGCCTTGGCCACCAGGGGTCAGTACATACACATGAAAAAAACAGTCACTGCTGCTCAGTAAACTGCAGTAACGGTCAGTTTTCACAGAGGATAAAGAATGGATGCCACTGAATATTATTATATTATGTCTGCATGTGTTGCATCTCGGTTTGTTAGCCCCTCAATGGCGTTTTGCATTGAACAATTAGTTAGTGGACTTTAAAGCAACACTAAGGAACATTCAGTTTATGTTGATTATGGCGCCACCATATGGACAAAAGCGGTAATGTTATGCCTTGAAGGTAGACCTCATTTTTATGCCATTGAGCGTGGACATTCAAATTGACTTCTATCTTTGTAACAAATGGGGAAAGGGCAAGTGACGTATGCCAGCAGGCAGTCAGCACATTTGTCGTTTTTTGTGTGGCAGTGTTCCTACCATCCTCCTCAAAGTTGCCAAGTGCCAGTAAAAATGATACTGTTCCCCTCAGGCCATGGCAAAGGTACCAATCAACTAGTTTTAAGCCCATGTTTCATCAGAAGAGTTCTGAAAATATTTTATTAAGATGAAAAGTTCCTAAGTGCTACTTTAATGTGTAACATTAAAGTGTGTCGATCATTTCCTTTGTTTAACCCGGTAAGGATAATGGAGAACAGTTTGTCATTTACAATGCCAACGAGGAGGCATTTTGGGATTCACATCTTGCCCAAAGTAACGTCAACACCGTCGGGAATTGACAGCTTGCAGGCTGTTTTCCTCTTATCTCCTTGTTGAACAATTGTTTGCCATCTGTCGCCACTGCATTTCTGCTCCCTACATTTTTTCATTTTTTTTTGCACCAAATTACCAAATTGAGAGATTTGAAAGATAACGGTGCCGTTCGACATCAGTGCAAACTAAAACATCAAAGCAAATAACAGTGACACTCTGGGCACTATTTGCTGTGGTTGGATTTGGTGAATTTAAGCAGATGTACTTGTTGCAACTTCTGATCCAGAACCACCCAAGGCATAAGCAAACTAAACTTGCGTTGTTTCTTGTGACCACTAGAGGTCTCCAATTAACAATCAGAATCAGGATTTTAATTTTTCTAAATTAAATTTTAAATTAGTATTGAGCAAGGACAGAGAGACCATAAAGCGAAATGTATGGATTAAGTGAAGAGTCGCGATTAAGTGTTTTGTTTTGTTTTAAGACAGCTTGTGCACAATTTAAGTTTAGGACCTAATGTTCAACTTTTTTTTCCAAAATTGTTGTCACCCTTTTTCAGTTACCATAACATTTTTGCATGACTTTTTATCGTTTGTTTAAAGTCTCTTATTGTATTAATTTATTTTTTTTTCAAACTGTAGTGTTCTTTCTTTTTTGTAAGGCCTACAGTATATCGAGGACTCAATTTTGTGATTTATCATTTGAAATGAAATCAACCCCCGTGCGCTCCTGAAATGTCATCTGAACAACTTTTTACTCCTTATTTTCATAATTTCTCAAGGGGATAGTAAACAATCACGTTTTGTTTTGGTTCCAGTGGAGGTTTGAACGCCCTCTAGTAAGAAGCAGGGAGTCATGCATAGTCTGTAGAAGTTGTCAAATCCACACTTGTGCTTTTCAGCTCCTCCACATGATGTTGAGTTTTGTGTTCAGCCGTCCCCGCAGTGTCAACAATTGATTCCAAATGAATTGTAACAAAGGCGGCTTCATCACATTTCCCTCCCGTGTGTCATGTGCTCCTCAGGTGAGAATCGCCTCCGGTACTTCCAGCTCCTGATGAACGGAAGCTACACGCCGCGGACGCTGCCTGTCGGTGGCGAGGAAGCGAGAGAAGTTTCCCCTCGGAGCCTGGCAGAAGCTTTACTGGTAAAGACAAAAAACAAACAAATCCTTCCACTTGCAGGAGGCTCTTTCGTATCAATCGGATGCAGTTCGAGCCTTTGCGCTGAATTGCTGAGCTCAAATGTCAGCACACTTTAGAGTCTTTCTCTTTCAAAAGCTTTCAAACGTGCCCTTTGACCTAATGCTGCACCCTGATAACGCCAGTCGGCAAGTTCTTTTTTTCTGCCACTGGGGGGTTTCAAATAATAGTTTTGAACATCCTGGATATCGTAGTTGTATTTTTACGGGGACGTTAACATTACAGTCCGCAACATTACAATTGTATCAAATGTCATTCATTTGAGTCGATGAGTTGAAGCTGCTGGTTTATTTTCAAAATGGGCTCGTAGCAGACGTGTGTGACGTCATGCTGCGATCATGACGTCGCTCGTCAACTGTCGAAAGGAGACCGATTCGCTCCTCTTTCATCTGTAACCGCTTTAAACATCAAGAGTGTGTGTAGAAATGGGAAAAAAGATGTCTTGGCTTGTTCCGATTGTGTTCATGTTTTTTATGTTCTGTGTTTTTGAAAGCGCCTTGTCTTGAGATCTCCAATCATTCCTACTTTCTTTCCAAATTTCGCTGCTAAACCCACTGAAATGTTGCAATGTGTTATCTGAAATGAAGAGAATGATTTTTTACGGTGTGCTCTTTAACCGAGATGAACCTTTTGTATTGTGAACATTTCTGGGTTAAATTTTGCCCACTGAGGTCCGGATGACGTACTTGCAGGCTGGTTCTCACATGTCATGCCTGGCATTGAAATGTTTTTTTCTTTCTGTCCCCCGCAAAGGCATGCGAGCCCATTCGCAGGTTGTCGGAGAGCAGCCTGTCGGCGGCGGCTGCGGCGGCGGGCTCGGTGCCGGCGAGCAGCAGCACCTCGACCACGCCGCTGTCCCTGGAGACGGGCTACTCCAGCCTGAGGCCGGACACCCCCCAGTCCCAGGGGACGCCGCGCCAGGCAGGCACGCCCTTCTCCCAAGACTCCAGCTACTCCAGCCGCCAGTCCACGCCCGCGTACCAGTCAGGCCGGGCGGAGACTTCGGGAGGCTACAAGTCGCGCCGGCACGAGAGCAAGTTCCAGGATGCGTACAATCGCAGACCCGAGAGGCCTCATTACCGCAGCAACATGTACCGCAGCGCCACGCCCGAGCACGCGCCCTTTAAGCAGCACCACCTCACCCCGCCTGAACCCCCGCCTTCGACCCCCTCCTTCTCCTACACGGCACCGCCTGCCGCCACGCCCAACTTCAAGTCGGCTTTCTCGCCCTACCAGGCTCCCTTGCCTCCCGCGTTCCCCGCGTCCGAGCCGTTTTATCACCCGTCCCAAAGGGAGGGCGAGTACCAGCGGCCCCCTCAGCCGCCGCCGGCCGCACCCACCGACTTTTTGCCCTTGAAGGATGGACCGGAAACCCCTCCCATGCCAGAGCCTCCGCCGCAACCGGGACCCCATCCTAGGACGCCTCCTCCCAGGACGCCCGAAGACTGCCCGTCGCCCGGCTCGCCCGCCGCCGATCCCGAGCGCAATAGCCTGGATTCGCGCATCGAGATGTTGCTGAAGGAGAAAAGGACTAAACTGCCTTTCCTGGCCGAGCGAGACTCGGACACGGAGGTGCGAATGGAGGGCAGTCCCATTTCCTCCTCGTCCTCGCAGCTTTCCCCCATCGCGCCGTACACGGGCGGCGCAGCAGCCAACTCCCGACCCTGTAGCACGGGCTTGGAGGACATCAGTCCCACGCCGCTGCCGGACTCTGACGAGGACGACGAGGCCGTTCCCGGGACCGCCTCGCTGGTCAAGACCAGCTGCTCTCCCCTCGACCACGAGAGCAACAGACAAGTCAATGAGGAGCATCCTCGAGCGGACAAAATGGAGACGGTAAGCGCCGTCTTTGCGATGGCAAAAATGCTGACTTTTGAGTTCGGAACTCCGAGAGGTCCATTTCAAAGGGTTCGCTTGTTAAAAGACTTTAGGGTTGTTCATGGCACAGATTGCGGTAGAGCTGACCTGGCACCATTCTGCACATGTGCACATGCCACGCCCACCACCGCCATAAACAAATACTTATTAGCTGAGAAGTGTTGACACGCATCTTATTAATCTTGCTTATTTTGACTTTAAGTGCGACTACAATTTCATTCCGCCTTCACATGCAATTCCTCCAGAATTTGCATTTTCTGGTCATTTGTGTTGTGTAAACAATTCCGCGTAACACGGCGCTTTCTCGAAGGGGTTTGTTATCTGCTGCACACGACGCGGGTGCGATGAAGAAGCTCGGCTGCTTTCCTCTTTTCAACACGGTCTTGCCGGAAAAGGAGGAAAACCCAAGTTTGGCTGTTGGCCCGTCCAGTGGCACACTTCCTGCTTTCGCGCGTCTTCTCACATTTCAGTTATTACAAAGCAAACACATCATTTGTGTAGCCGCGCCACTCCTGCACATTGTTGCGTTCACAACTATTTTTTGTTCTAAATTGATGGAATGTTTTGAAGTAGTTTGTTCTTTATTTATTTTTTAAAATGGTGTCATATTTAACTGAAAAATGCTAACTTAAATCCTTAATGCTCTTCTTTTGACTACTCTGTCATGTTTTGATCGTTTTTGGGGTTGTGGGCAGGAAGTAGTAGTCACGGTTCACGTGGTCAAGAAAAGGGATCCTATTTGATGACATCATTTTGAGGAAGTGAAAAGAGAACTTTCCCTTGCACAGTTCAAACGAGAGGCGAAGCGAGCTTGCTAACTTACTTGAGATTAGTTGTGGCGTAAAGAGCTCCAGAGATGGGAAATATTGTTTGAGAAAGTAAAAACTTTGGCTGTAGGTGCGGGCGCTTCGTGCCACTCACCCAAGCTCGTTTGCCTGCTAGCTGGATAGAAGCTTCTGTGGCTAAAGCCAAACTGTGGCCGGGTTTTTACCGTACTTTCTGGACCTGAATTTCCCATCTCTGATGAGCTCTTCTTTTCTTGTTAGAAGGGACGTCAAAGCAGGGCACAAATACGATTAGCTGCTTCCAGAGTTGCGTCAACCAGCTGCCTTTGCCTCCAATTAACCATTTTTTTCTCCTCCTTGGCGATCAGAGAGCTGGGGGTCCGAGGGAGATTAGACAAAAGAGACACAGTGACACAGATGACTTCTGGTTCATGTGCATTGTCCATTTCAAAATACTAAACATTGTGCCAGTGTGTACTAGTTAACCCCAAGGACGACATAAGTAGCCCACGGGTCTGTTCTAAAAATAGCTCACCAGTGATGGGGCACTCTAACTTGCTAAGAACATTTATTTATTTTATGCAATTAATGTACCAAATATTCAGTATTTTGTTTAAAAATAGTGTGTAAAAAAAAGAAGAAGTCTTTAATTTACTCAAAATATTTCCAACATGTCATTTTAATAGCGTGGCAGTGGCGGTGGTGAAGAACCGGTTTGTGATGACCTCTCTTCCATTTCCCCCCAGAGTCATCAATCGTCCGGAGAAGACATGGAGATCTCAGACGACGAGATGCCCGGCACGCCGATCGCCGGCGGCGACTGTAGCAAAGGCATCGTGGTCAACTCTGCCGTGTCCCCCATCCCGACCCTGGCGCTGCCGCCGCTTGGCTTTTCCCACCTGGCCCACCAGGCGGGCTTCGCCATGCCCCACCACCACCTTGGCGCCGTGCCGGGGCATCCGGCTCACCTGGCCGTGCACCCGCACATGCTGCCCCACATGGCTCACTACGGGCCCGGCATGATCCCGATGGTCCAAATGGAGCTGATGAACTGTTTGCGCTGGGAACAGTGGAGCACGGTTCCCATGTCCTTCCAGATGCAGCAGCAGATGCTGAGCCGCATGGCGCAGACGCGCGGCCCTTACCCGTACCCGCACTTCCTGGACAGCGCCGCCTCCGGGCCCTTTGCCGCACCGTACCAACATCTATCCATGGGGGCCGCCGCGCATGCTGGCGCCGCGGGGACGGCGGGACAGCAGTGGCAGCATCCCAGCATGCCCAAGTTCAACCCGACCGTCCCGCCTCCTGGATACGAGACCAAAAAGGAGGACCCCCACAAGGCCACCGTTGAAGGCGTGCTGCAAGTCATCGTCAAAGAACTGAAGGCCATCATGAAGCGGGACCTCAACCGCAAAATGGTGGAGGTGGTGGCTTTCCGGGCCTTCGACGAGTGGTGGGACAAAAAGGAATGCTCGGCAAAGGCAAGTCTTTTTTTCTTAATGCCTTGAAATTTGCTTTTGTGCCCAAATATTGTTCAAGTTGGGGCTGCAAAATATATCGAAAAAATATCCATCCCGATACTGGCCCGTGCAATATGCATATCGCAAACACATGCCATAAGTTTCATATGGAATTTTGCCAAACGTTCTTGTCGCAGGCATCCTCGACTCCCGTCAAAGGTGCGGAGGGCAAAGAAGAAGAGCGGCCCAAACCCAAAGAGACCATCGCTTCAAGTCTGCTGGAGAACTGGCACAAGGGCGAGGGCTTGGGGTACGAGGGCATGGGACTCGGAATCGGCTTGCGAGGGGCCATCCGCTTGCCCTCCTTCAAGGTAGCTCAAGCGGTTCTGGGCTTTGGTTTTCCCAAACTCGTCCGCAGCAGCGTTTGGTTTTAAGCCTTGGAATGTGGCACGCAGGTGAAAAGGAAGGACCCGCCAGAGGCCGTCAGCGCGGGGGAGAACAAACGAGCTCGGCCCTCCACGCCCGTGGATGACGAGCTGGAGGATGAAGGTACTTTTTTGTCGTTGCTATTTTGGAATTGCTGGATTTTGGTCAATAATGTTATTGCTCGTTTATCGCCATCAGAACGCGATCGAGATCCGACGGAGCTCCGCTTGGACGACTCCAAAATGGACGCCGACGGCGTTTCGAGCAAGCGGCGTCACTCGCGCCCTCTCGACCTGGACAGCGAGGGCGAGGAGGAGGCGGACACATCAGGGAAAGAGGAGTCGCTGGGCGACCTTGAGGAGGAAGCCGACGAGACGGCGCCCACTGACAGGCCGTCGCCAGGAAAAGTACGTACAGTGACATCGCAATTGTGGATATTGTAACCAAAAAACGATGTAAAATCGCAAAAAAAAAAACCCATTATGGGATGAATTGAATCATTGCGTTTTAAAAAGAAACCTGACTGTAATGACAAGTTTCCATATGATTGATGTGGTTACTAACATAACCGAGGTGTGCACGCATGCCGCCATTCTGCGTGCTCACTTAATTGCCGCTTGCTCTCTGCCGAGTGAAGCCAAATGATCAAACTACTAACTTAATTAAACAATAAATCATCGCTATTTTAAAGTGTAACGATTCGATTCACTTTGTTTGATCCATCAAAAGCAATTTCCGGATTAGAATTCTTTTTGTTGCACCACTGATAGATGTGTAGATTGGTTGATTGTTTTTTTTTTGTTTGTTTTAGCAGAGCGTTGACGAGGAAGCGGACCGAATCTCGTCCAGTGGGAGCGCGTCGTCAGATTCCTCCGATGATGGTACTCTATTGACTTGTTATTGATAATCACATATTGGCATTCTTTTCCTGCTGTTCGGCACTTTATCATCTCACCGCGTCGTCTTCCGCAGAGTCGGAGAGTTCGGCGTCGTCCAAGAGCAGCTCGGACTCCTCGTCGACCAGCAGCTCGGACTCCTCCGAGTACGAGCTGAGCTCAGAAGAGGAAGTCTCGGAGGTGGAGACGGAAGACAACGATGCGGGCAAAGCCACCAAGACCTCCTCGTCCTCTTCCTCGTCTTCATCTTCAGCGGACGAGGGAGAGACGGACTTCAAGCCGCCCAGTCCTCCTTCGGTCTCTGTCGGGGACGCTACGGAGGAGCCGAGCGGCAAAGTGAAACTCAGACCAGCAAGTCCTGAGGAGACGATAACGAAGGAAGTGAAGCCAACGTCGCCCAAAGTTGTTCCAGGTGGGATCGCTCGACCGACATTTAGCACAGCTGAAATAAGTCCTATTACGTCTGTTGCATTAAAAAAAAAAAAAAAAAAGAAGCTGAAAATTGACTTCTTATTATAATGGCAACAACTGGCTTTACAGCATAACATCAATCTTTGCTGGAACTTTTATTTTTTATAGTGCTGTTATTATAAAAAGCTGATGCACTAGAGGGGAGAAAATGAAGGCACATTCTGAATCAGCACAAAAAAAAATTCAGGCTTTGAATAACATTTTATTTTTATTTTTACAAATTTGCTGACCAAATTTGATATATTTTCACAATATTGAAATTGTAGTATTTATCATTCGCACTTTTTCCCCCCCTTTTTTTTTTTCCTTGCATGCAAACCGTTTGCTTTTTTTACCTAAATAAAGGACACAAAGCTTCTGATTTTGCAGCCAAAGAGGAGAACATGAGCGGCAATGAAAGTCGCACCGTGAAGTCGGAACCTCGGGAGAACCTGCGGCCGGCCACACCAACGGGCGCCCTTCCTTCCGACAGCGACCAGGAGAGCAAAGCCAAAGGTAAAGCGGAGGCCGAGGGAGCGGCCGCGACGCCGGGCGGATTAACCCCGCCCCACCTCCATCCCAAAGCCCCCGCCCCCCAACCCGCTCCCGCCTCCTTAATGCACCTCCCTCTCCCGCCTCGCCCGACAGTAGAATCTGGCTCCCTCCTCCACCCGCCCTCGGACCTCCACCCGCGGGCTCGCCTGCCCACGGACGAGGACGTTCCCAGGACGCCCGGTCGAGACCTGATGGAGCGAGCCCGCGGTCTGGGCAAGTCCCAGAGCACGGACACGGTGCCCAACACGCCAGGTAGCGACGCCCCGCTGTCGGGGAGCAGCCTGATGCTCAGCTCGCCGCACATTCCCGGCAGTCCTTTCTCTTACCCTGCTCAGTCTCCTGTCCTCAGCGCCGGAGTCCCTCGCACTCCGGGCCGAGACTTAACCTTCACCCCTGTCTTCCCTGACCGCGCCGCGCTTAATCGGAAGATCTCCTCCGAGAGCCTGGACGATCGTCCTGTGTTTAAGGAGCCCCCCGTCAGCGTCTTAGCTAACCAAGCCTCGTCAACAGGTACGGAGCATCCGGCCGGTCTCTCCGGAGACATTCCCGCAGGCTTCCCGGCGGGGGAAGCCGAGCTCTCGGACGGCATGCAGTCCAAACGGAAACCCGGAAGACCCAAAGGGAAAAAGGTTCCCCTCCTCTCCGAGTCTTCGGAGGTGTCGCCCGGATCGACTCCTTTGCGAGATGTGCGAATCTGCGCCAAGTCTCCCGACGGCCTGAGTCCCGACTTGGGAGCGGGGCCACCTCAGACCGCGCTGCTGCCCGAAGCGGAAGACGGCTTCCTGTCCTACGAAGAGGAGGCGCCCGTGGCCGCCAAGCCGGCGCGGCGGACGCGGCGAGGCTGGGAGGAGCTTCTCCTGGACAGCCTGTCCCCCGTCACCACGCCGCCACGATCCAACTTCTCCAGACGCAGCGACTTTGAGGAGATGACCATCTTGTACGACATCTGGAACGAGGGGATCGACGAGGAGGACATCCGACTCCTGCAGGTCACGTACGACGAGATGCTGCAGCAGGACAACGGCTACGACTGGCTCAACGACACGCTTTGGGTTAATCATCCGCATATCCTTTACTGCGCCACCGACCGCCTGGTGACGGCAAACGCGTGAATGAAAGGAAGTCCAACACACCACCGCTTTTTGGAATGAGTGTCACGAAAAGAAAAAAGAAAAACACTACCATCAAAAAAGAATTAAGGAATAAAATAGTAGATTTGTCAGTAAAAAGTCTTCATTTGTAGAAAAATCAGCTTTTGTGTTTTTTTGATGAAATCGTAATTAGATGTTTTTTTTAGAATAAAAAAAGTTTTACTTCATGATTTTAGGAGAAAAAAATTGTATTTGTTTATTTTCATGAAAGTTGATAAATGTTATCTTTTTGAGATTCAAGTAGTAATTTGCCTATACCTTATATATTTTAGATTGAAAGTCATGTTTTTAGATTAAAACTGAAATATTACAAGATTATTTAGTAGTTTAGTAAAGTTAAGTAATAATAATTTTAAAAAAAATCTGTATAAAAGTTGTGATTTAAAAATAATAATAATAATCATCATCTTTTCAAGATTAAAACCAAAAAAAAAAGTGGAAGTGTTTTTTAAAGAGTAGTGTGGGTTTTTTGGGCACTCAATTGTGCATATATTTTGGGTGATGACGTATTTTGGTATGACGTTTCCTCAAAGATGCAAACCCTCCCAATTGTGCCCAACTGCTTGGTCATGTAACAGCGCCCCCTGTTGGCAGCAGTAGCGAACCATTCGGTTGAGTGCATTTTGCTTCCTGCCGGAGCTCTGCGGCCCAAAGACTTTGTTCCTTGACCGCCCCACACAAACCAACATCCCTCGAGTGAAGAAGAAGAGGCGAGATGACGGAATGAGGGATCACATGACCGGCTGCGCCCGAAGCGAAGGTTACTACAAGATCGACAAGAAGGACAAGATCAAGTACCTGCAGAGCACGCGGCTGCAGTCGGAGGAGCCGCCTGTCGACACGCAGGTCGGGCGGCCGCTAAGCCGTTCTTTTCATCAGCAATTCATCTGATCGATCTGATTTCAAATGAAAAATCGGTTTGAATTTCCATCCCTCTGTTCTCAGGGCATGAGTATTCCCGCGCAAGTCCACGCCTCCACCAGGGCGGGTTCCGAGCGGCGGTCCGAGCAGCGGCGCTTGTTGTCATCGTTTGCGTGCGACAGCGACCTGTTGAAGTTCAACCAGCTGAAGGTGAGCACGCGCGCACGCACGCGCACGCACACGCACACGTTTGTCTTTGCATCAGAAAATCGGTTGCCGACAAATGTCCGCACTTCCAGTTCCGTAAGAAGAAGATCCGATTCTGCAAGTCGCACATCCACGACTGGGGTCTTTTCGCTTTGGAGCCCATCGCTGCGGACGAGATGGTCATCGAGTACGTGGGACAAAACATCAGACAGGTGAGACCGTCACAACACCTGATTTGTCAAATATCCCATACGGAGCTAATTATGCACACCTTTATTTTTATGATTGAAGTTTGCTGCCTCTGTTCTGGTAAACAGCAAAACAATGTGAGACGGATTTTTTTTTTTGGGGGGGTCGCGGGATTTTACAGTCATACATTTTCACTGATATTCTTAATATTCTGAAAGTTGTCTATTTTGTCAAGAAGGTTTTCATTTTTTAGGGTTAGAGTTGTGACAAAGATTCGCTTTGTGTATTTTCACGTGAAAAGCTGAATATTGTTTAGGGGGGAAAAAAATGTCATTTTATGCAAATGAAGTTGCATATATTTTTTAATAAGAACATGAATATTTTTAGATTGTTTTGCATGAATGAAGTTATATTTTTTTAAGTTAAAAGTTTGATATTTTCTAAGATAATAATTTTATATATTTTTTTTTTGACGTCGTAATTTCAGTTTATTTAATTTTAGTTTGAATTGTTTTTTTCTTGTAATTTTATTACTTAGACAAAAGATAAAGATAATAAAACTGAAAAATGTATCTATATTTTCTAGAATGGTCATAAATGTTCAAGCATTTAGTTATACCATAATTTTATATAACAAGTTGAATATTTTTGAAACGTGTTCCTTTTTAAGGAAAAAAAACATGCATATTTTATTTACATTAGTTGTAATTTTATGAGAATAAAGTAGGATACTTTGTATTTCTGGGGATGGATAAAAAAAAAAGTTTTTACTTAGTCGTATATTTTTTTTTAGATTGAAGTTGAGCAGTCTTTTTTTTTTTATGATGAAAAGTTGACTTTTTTGTAGATTGAAGTTGACATTTAGGAGGTTAAAATGATTTGATGCGATGAAAGTTGCCTATTTTTTGGACAAAGTGAGTATTTTTGAAGCCCAATCGTGTGTTTTGTTGTGTGCAGGTGATCGCGGACATGCGCGAGAAGCGTTACGAGGAGGAGGGCATCGGCAGCAGTTACATGTTCCGAGTGGACCACGACACCATCATCGACGCCACCAAGTGCGGGAACTTTGCGCGCTTCATCAACCACAGCTGCAATGTAAGTCAACAAAACCGCATGACGGCGTCCTTCTGGACGAGCGCCGTCTTTCCTTTTGTCCTCCCTTCAGCTTTCCTTCCATCCGACCTTCCAATCTTCCTTCTTTCATTCTTTCACCAGCTGGACCTGAAAAGTGGCCAGAAAACCTTTTGCTTCTTTTCTCCTCCTCTTTGTTACTGCCATTCCTTTTACACCGTCCTAATTGTTCCTCCCTCCATTCATTGCTCCCATGCGTCCTTCCTCTTACACATGTCAATTATGTTTCATTCAATACACATATATATATATATATGTGTGTGTGTGATTTTGTTTGCAGCCCAACTGTTACGCCAAGGTGATCACGGTGGAGTCGCAGAAGAAGATCGTCATCTACTCGCGGCAGGCCATCAACGTCAACGAGGAGATCACGTACGACTACAAGTTCCCCATCGAGGACGAGAAGATCCCCTGCTTGTGCGGCGCCGAGAACTGCCGGGGGACGCTCAACTGAGGACAAAACGGCCAATGTTGACGGTTTACAATTTCTGGTGCTGTTTCATGCGTTTGACTCGTTTTCTTTGGCTGCCCCGCTGGCCTCGTTGCTCACAAAGGGCCACCAGAGGCTCAAATCCATCGCAAAAGAGTTGACCACTTCACCTAGAAGGACCTCTGCCAAGGCATATCCATCCTGATTGCGATCAGGATCTCGATTAACACTTTGTCTTCGAGTCATTACAAACACCCAAATTGAAAACAAACGCACGTTGCCAATTTGAGCAGGACAGCCGTTGCGTGTTGTCACTGGCGAAAGGTGACGCTTTTGGCATAACAACAGTGTACCCGAGTGGAAATGTTCCCCTTCAATAGTATTTGTGTAGGTCAGGGATGGAGGTCGTAGAACCCACAAGAGCACTAATATCGCAACAAACAAATAAAACCTCAGAAACCGTTTAAAGGCAACACCCAGAATGCTCATAATACAGAAGATTTTTTTTGGACTTTCCATGTTCACGGCATAAAACTCAACAACCATCAAAATCACTTACAAAGGCTCAACTTGAAGCTTCTGTGAATCATTTCAGAATTGATTTGGCTCATTCTGAGGCATCGGTGAGCTCATCGCGTATTATCGTGTCAGTGTTCAAACGGTTCCTGCGGTAGCAAAAAGAAGAAGAAAAAAAACCATGTTGAATGCACTTCCGCGTTGCCAGGCAGACGCGGCTTCTCATTGGCTCGCTGTCACAATACTGGAGAATTGCGTTCTGTTTATATTGTAAACTTGTACAGAAAATCTGCCATTTTTTTTATACGTCAACACGGGGTCTCACTTTTAAGATGTTTTCTAGGAGAGAAAAAAAGACTGAATATTTAAGAAAAAAAAAAGGTATTTTCAGGGATCTGTAAAAGGAATGACAATTTTAAGTCAAAGGAAAAGAAGGTCCGCTGTGTACAGGAAGTCCGTCACCTTCCATCGCCCCCTTTTTGGAAAGATTGTTTCTTGTGGAAACGTCTTCATTCCTCTCGCCTGTTTCACACCTGTACATAAGCTAACTGTGAATATGATATGAATATATATATATTTTTGTTCCCTGAGGATTTGCTCCACCATCCGAGCTCCAAGAGCTGCGTAACACGATGCGAGCGGTGAGCTTGTAGCGCATTTCAGCTTGTGTCAAGCTTTGCTTTTTTTCTTTTATTTGTATTCATTTTTGTGTTGTAAATTCTATGAAAAAAAATCATTTTGCAGTGTGGGAGAAAGCGAGGTTGAAAAAAAAAGTGCTGAATCGGCACAGGAAGAGGATTTGAACAATCAGCCTCCTCCTCATGTCTATTTATTACATGACAAATGTATGAACATGTTTGGGGGAAATAAAGCAATTTTGCATACATCCATAAAAACTTTCCCATTCCTCTTATTATATAAACATGGTCCTGTTTACAATCATTTAGCCCACTTTCTTGAAATTGCTCAATGACGTTTTATTGCAAATAAATGTTTTTACAATTTATTCTAAACAATTAAATTAGGGGGAAGATAGTTCTAACATGTTTTATTCTGATGAATAGATTCATTGTAAATGATTTGTCTCGTAGTGTCATTGACCAAATTGTCTTAACTTAAAAAAAATATATATATGGACTTTTGTCTTTATTTTTAAAGTCTAATTATGCCTTCCTTACACAACTACACCGCTACGCTACAAAAATAATAATTAAATAGGACAAATCGATTTTTTTTAATCATTACCATGAACTATTGACGATTGATAATATATTTAAGCCAAATGTACGCTTGTTTAGACAGACAGTGGCCGTGAAGAGACAAACAGGAAGCAGAGCTGTCCGCGGGAATGAAGATTGTTGTTGAAGTGCGCTATTGTTCTAGCCTTAATTTCCTATCCAACAATGAATTCAAATAATAATAAATAAAATATTAAAGCGAAATGACACATCGTGCCGCTAGATGACGCAAGTGCAAAACGAAACGTGTGCATTGCTTCGATTTACTTCCGGTTCGCGGAGGGTCGCCGTCACGACTCGCCGTTTTGTTGTATACTAGCGTGCGTGATACGTTTCAGTCTTTAAAATAAAACACTTCTTCTTTTCTTTTTTTTTTTTGTGCTGTAATATTTTTGTGCGACGTTTATTATCACAATGACTGAGGTAGGACAAACATTTGATGCTTTTCGTGGCTCTTTCGTTGTGTTCGCTCGTGCGCTCACACGCGGGGCCCGACTAATGTCTGGCGACAATTACACAGTTCCGATTCATCACTTTTCCCTTTTCGACGCTTCATATTTGTCATGTTTTGATAAAGTTTTAAATATGTTTTGTGTGTACACAGGACGTCCAGAAGCACTCGGTCCACACGCTGGTCTTTCGCTCGCTCAAGAGGACTCATGACATGTTTGTGTCCGACCAAGCCAAGTACATTGCATTGGACGAACAAAGGTAAAACGAATTCAGTGAGCACAAAAAATACTTGAGAATGCAAAAACAAAATGTCTCCTTTTTTTTTTGTGGCGAAGATGGCCTGTAATTAGTTTCATTTATTTACACTCTGAATGTAATGACCTGGCCGAGCTAAAAATGGGTAAATAAGTCATTAGGTAGACATAGTGGATATTTTGCGGTGAATCGAGCTAGAACTACAGGCTCAAATAATGCGGCGGGGTACGTGCTCCAGCCCGGGTTCGGATCCGGCTCTGTACATATACAGTATTTTTAATTGTATATTTTGCCACACTTTAATGACACCGACAGATGATTCCAGTGATGTCAATACAGCGGTGTCTTGAGATATGAGTACCCAATTTAGAATTGTTTTGGAGATACGAGCTGTCATTTGGCGGAGTTTTTTGTTGTCGTTGCTTTGACTCGCAACCGTCAACTTGAAATATGAGCACTGTATGGTGGCAGGAAACTCAACTGGACTCTTTTCACAAAGCAATCATCACTTTGGCAAATAGTCAACAATTGTTTGTAAAAGATCAAAACTGTTGTGCGCGGTGGTTCACTACACAACATGTAATTGTGTTGTCGGTTGTTTCCGGTTCACATTGTTGTTGTTGTTGTTGTTGTTGTTGTTGTTGTGCTTGTGAACGCGCAGTCACAAGCTGAAGATGGCGGTGAAATTGAAAGCCGACTACGACGCCGTCCTGCACATGCCGGTCTTGAAGGAGGTCAAAGAGCGCGTGTCGCAGTCTGCCGGCAACTCGCAGCTTCAGCTCGCCTACACGCAGCCTGGTGAGCGCAAATAAGCAAACGCCGGCATCGTGCGTATGCAGGATTGGCGCTCATTTATTTAGCGAATGCTCCATTTGATTTTCTAATCTAGTGTCCGATGACCCGGAGTACGTGATCACCGGGACACACGCGTACCCGTCTGGACCAGGTGAGTTTGAAACTAGCTTGATATGCTTAACGGGAGGGGAAAAATAGAAAATACAGTGACACCTTGACTTAAGAGTTTTCCATATAAAATTCAATTCAAATTTTGATTTCACTCTTTAAAGAAAAAAAAAAGGAATGAAACGAGAAGGAAAGAAGTCAAACTTGTGCTATCGAGCCCTGAACAACGCAACAAGAATGACAGCAAGCTGGCAAGGCTCTTTCAATGTAACAATTCAACAAAATAATTCAACGGCATGATTTTGTGCTATATACATTTTTCCACTAATTGTGCGTTTTAAAAAAATACAGATAGACTTGAGATGATTTTGTTTTATAATCCAGATTGTTCCACAAACTGACACGTTGAGTTGAAATACATTCTTCTTTCTTTTATCTGTTCCTCTTAATTCCTCTTATAGGCTTTATACATTCTTTTAAGGTGCTTAAACTCCATCAATTTGTTCAATTTAAAAGTTTTTAGTTGTGTAAATATTGTATTAGTGTGATCTCCGTATCCGCATCCGAAAATGACACGAATAGCACGTTCCTGTACAAGGAAGATAGCTTCGGTGTAAGGTTTTTTTTTTAAGTGTGTGTGGTGTTTTTAATCTGTAAATGTATTTTTTTTTATTTTATCAAATCCTTAGATTTTATAAAACAACAGATTTAAAACAGGTCCATTTGACCCTAACGTAACAGGAGGGCTAGATGGTGTTTTCTTAAAAAAATTTTAAAAAAAATGGAAGGGGAGGCGAATTTCTACTTTTCACATTTTCAGTATTTTTAACAAAATCCACAAGCAAAATCCTCCAAATGTGTTTGTGTTCCGCACTTGTTCAGCAAACAAATCAAACTGGCAAGCGAGGCCACCGCCGTTTTATTGAGCCGGTACGTTGCAAGTCTTCCTAACGTGAAACGAAATGTTCAGGAGTGGCGCTGAGCGCCGACACCAAGATCCACAGGAACCCCAGCGAGGCCGCCGTCCACTCCATGGCGTTGGCGCTGCCGGCGTCGCAGGCCAGGTGAGTCGCACCTTGGGGTTGGCAAAATCAGCACATCAAATCACATATTTGCATCTTTTGATCTTCTCTGACATCTTTCCAACTGACCCAACTTTCTGGGTTGTTTTATACAAAGTATAGTGGGGGGGGGGGGCATGTGGTTTTAACAAGTACAAAATAAAATACAATCAAAAAAACAATTGGACGGTATTTGCTAGCCTGGAAATCCCGACTCAGTGGCGGAGAGTGAGTCCGCTCAAGCGCCCCATCAGTCGCATTTGCGAGGCGGGGCAAACCTCAGCTAACAGACATTGGGCTGAACGGGCCGAGGGCGGACGTGACGTCACAAAAGCCACTCGTTGAAGTCTTTTATTCATGGCTTTTTGTGCAGAGTCCAAATCCAACAAGGTCACGAGACGAAGAGAGACAGTCGCGAACGACGATTTGATTTTGCCGTCCTGTTTTCGGACGGAGCCGATTGGCTGTCTATGGCCGCCTGGCCACACCCACTTTCTTCTTGAAGAAAGTGGGTGTGGCTTGCCAGGCTAGCTTTGAAGACTCCCTTTTTCTTTTATGGCTTAGTTCCTTGGACCCCAATATTAGATTTGGCAGAGGCATCTTTTGTTGAATTACAGTTCTCATTCTTTCATAAAAAAATATACAAGTTTCCTCCTGTAAGCATCATTAAGCATTCATGCATGTATTTAAGGCAAGTTGTAAAATGTCTGAAGTCCTCTTGTTTATGTTGAACAAATTGGAAACATGATCGATCTTGCTGTTTCTACTAAGTTCGGTCTCCAACTTCGGGCACTGTAAATGTATTGGATGAGAAACGTTTCTTGGGAGGAGCAATATGGCGGCCTGGCGGCTTCAAAGTCTTGGCCTATCCAGCCATATATCAGTGATTTACACTAAAAGAGCCATTCCTTGACCCTTGAAGTTTTTAATATTTTTGTCCCAGCTGTTTTTAGAGCGTCCAGAATCTTTTCAAAGCTAACAAGCATCTCGCCAAGTCGGCAACTTTGCCGTAGCAAACTGTCTCCTCTCTGTCGGCAACCATCTTGTTCAACATCTGGGATGCGCTTTGAGCTTGGAAAGCCGCCGACGCAACCCTCTGAAAAAAATGCAGTTTGTCTCCCGCTTTGTAATCAAATGTGCCCACTTGCAGCCAAGATGGCAGCCGCACCGCCGCCAGCGTGGCAGACATCCATCGGCACGCCGGGGCAGCGGAGCGATCTCAGCCGCCTTCCACCGCGCTGGTACGTTGATTGACGGCTGGATGAAGATTCCTTTCCGGGCCGGCTGCCTCTGGAACTCTTTTGTGATTCTCTTGCAGGCAGTCACGGAAATCGGCATCGGCGGCGGCGGCATCGGCGGCGGCAGCAGGACGTCTGCGCTCATGAGGCGAGCGCCCACCATGCCCAAGCCTCAGTGGCACCCGCCATGGAAACTCTTCCGGGTGAGTGCGTGCGTCGCTCCCGCAGGACACGTGACGATTTCCATGTCCCGCTTGTGGATGTTTCCTTCCCGTGCCGCAGGTCATCAGCGGTCACCTGGGCTGGGTGCGCTCCATCGCCGTGGAGCCCGGCAATCAGTGGTTTGTCACCGGCTCTGCTGACAGAACCATAAAGGTGACTCGACCGCTTTCTGATATATTTGCAGCGCCGCCTTGAGATGTGACTTGAATTTTTCCCGCGATCGCGCTTGTAACCAGACCTGGAATAAGCCACAAAAAAAAAAAATCTGCTGCCTCCGTTAAACAATAAAATCAATTTGTATGTAGTGGAAATCCATATTTATTTGAAGCTCATTATAAATGCACTGAAAAAAGTTTCTTTTTTTTTTATCCCCTCAAGATCCATTAAAAAAATGGAAATATGTGATCATGAAAAATGGGTTCATGCCCCTACAAAAAATAAAAAAATATATATATGTTGTTGTTTTTTTAGAGCTGTCAAAGTCGACAACTATTTTAGTAATAGCTTCTTTTTTTTTTTTCAAATTGTCCAAATTCTCAAATTTCAGCATATCAACAGTTTATTGATTTTTGTAGTCCTTCATGAAAGAAGACTGATTATCTTCTGTGTTGAATTAAAATAAGACATTTGCAAACATCTGTTTTTACTTTTACCTTTTTTTTTAATCACTATATAAATACGAAGTAAGAAATAATCAATCACTAGTTAATAAATAGTAATCGTGGGAAAAAAATGTTTTTGTAATACACTTCAATGCAAAAATCAAATGAATCCGATTAGTTGATTGATTTTCAAAATATTCGATAGTGGCATCATTTATATTTAATTTTTTTTTTTTTTTTTTTACGTAAATCTATTGTGTTGACACGTGTCCTTTTTGTGTGTGCTGGCCAACGCGTTTGTTGCGTGTGCAGATCTGGGACTTGGCCAGCGGGAAGCTGAAGCTCTCGCTGACGGGCCACATCAGCACCGTCCGCGGCGTGGCGGTCAGCAGTCGCAGCCCTTACCTGTTCTCCTGCGGCGAGGACAAGCAGGTCAAGTGCTGGGATCTGGAGTACAACAAGGTGGGTCGGCGGAGCGCCGCTTGGCCGTCCCAACTGTTTGGCCGGCATTTGATGCCGGACGTTTGTGTGCCGGCCGCCAGGTGATTCGCCACTACCACGGCCACCTGAGCGCCGTGTACGGCCTGGACCTGCACCCCACCATCGACGTGCTGGTGACGTGCAGCCGAGACGCCACGGCCAGGGTAAGCAGCGTCTCCGCTGCCGCCGCCGCCGCCGCCATGTCGTCATCGCGCTTGCTTGCCACATTGTCCTCGTTTTTAGGTGTGGGACATCCGGTCCAAAGCCAACGCGCACACGCTGACCGGTCACACCAACACGGTGGCCACCGTCCGCTGTCAGGCTGCCGAGCCGCAAGTCATTACCGGTACGACAAATTGGCCGCCGATTGGAAGATTTGCATCATAAATGAGATGTGACCTCCTGCAGGGAGCCACGACTCCACCATCAGGTTGTGGGATTTAATTGCCGGCAAAACCAGAGCCACGTTGACCAATCACAAGAAGTCTGTCAGGAGCGTCGTGCTGCATCCTCGACAGTAAGTCAGTCGCCGCGTGAACGCTCGCATTTCCACATCGCTTTTCAACTGCGTCCGCTTCTGACTCGGGTGCAAATTGGCAGCTACGAGTGTCCGTCCGCCGTCGAGCCGCCATTTGACACTTCATAATTCTCCAATTCAATTCTGTCCCCAACGTGGCCGTCACGTGTCGCGTCCGCCAGGTACACGTTTGCCTCGGGTTCGGCCGACAACATCAAACAGTGGATGTTCCCGGACGGCAAGTTCATTCAGAACCTCTCGGGACACAACGCCATCATCAACACGCTGGCCGTCAACTCTGACGGCGTTCTGGTCTCCGGAGGTATCGACCCCGAGCGGCCGTCGCGCGCCGACACTGTACGCTGAGCTGACGCGACGTGTGTGTGTGCGTGTGTGCGCGTAGCGGACAACGGGACCATCCACATGTGGGACTGGAGGACGGGCTACAACTTCCAGCGCATCCACGCCGCCGTGCAGCCGGGCTCCCTGGACAGCGAGTCGGGCATCTTCGCTTGCGTCTTCGACAACTCCGAAAGTCGTCTGATCACGGCCGAAGCCGACAAGACCATCAAAGTGTACAAAGAGGACGACGGCGCCGTACGTCTCGTTGCTCGCGTTTCTCACTTTGGAGCGTCACGCTCACTTTTGCTCCAATTTATTGAGCCGACTGTCGAGGCGTCAAGCATTTGAGTCGGTGGCAACGCAATGTCGTGGCTTGAGTTGTGCTCGACGCATCTGACGGTTTGTTTTGTGTCTCGCAGACGGAAGAGAGCCACCCGGTCAACTGGAAGCCCGAAATCCTGAAGAGAAAGAGATTCTAAGACGACAGCAAAAGTTCACCGCAAAGACCAAATGTCTTTTTCTTTCCTCAGCTGCAGTCGTATGTTGCGCAAGCGTCTTCTTTTTTGTACGGACTCTCACAAATGTGATTCCTTCTTTTTGCAAAGTTATTAAAGAGCTTTGTATTTTGTCTGAAGTGATTTTGAGGCTTTCCTGCCGCTGCCAGGCCAACCTTAGCACAAAGTAGATGGAATCGGAAGAAGAATCGAGCAAAACTTCTTGAAGTGTAAACAAAAACTACGACGTTTGCTCTTGATGACATCATTTCTCTCTCACGCTCCCTCTTTTCCTGTTTACGCTCCTTGTTTTTAGTTTTGCGTTGAAGCTCAGACTTTAGCTTGTGACTTTTGGCACAAATCTCACGGGTGGGTGGGCTTAATAGGGAATGCATTTTCATTAGCTGATTGTTTTTGAGTGACAGCTCAGTGGGCCGGATGTAGCAGATGCAGCGTCACAACACCGTATTGCGCATGTGCATGAATTTTACAATCATGTATGCTTTGCAAACAGTAAATCAGGTACCTACGCTGTTACTCATTACAGTACTGAAGTTTTGCAAGTACTTTTTTCTTCTTCTTTTTTTAAAACTCTTACTATGCACTTATTTTAACTTCTAGTTTAATTTTCCAACGTACCATTACTCTTATTTGAGTATATATATTGGCTACGCTGCACCTCTGCCTTTGACATGCGAGTCTGTCACAGACTTTGTCAGCAAGCCATTTTGTTAAACATAAGAAGTAACAAAGACAAATGTTATATTTGTTTGTTGTTAGGGACTACGCGGGTATACGGCGTAGAGTCAATACGGCGTATTAGGGCCACGTACAAATATATATTTTTTAAAGGGCGGGGGCAACATTTGCGAGTTTATGAAGTGGCAGATTTGCAAGAAAAAAATCTGAAACGAATACGCCGTCGTAATTAATAACGTGTTTGTGTAGTGTTCGCAATTTGTTTGTGTATTCTGTTTGAAATTGTTCAATAAAGTTGTATGGAGAAAGAAAAAAAAGACTTGACTCCCGCTTCAAGATGGCGGCCACGCTGTACGTCGCACACTAACTAGCTTAGCTTGCTACTTGCTAACTGCTGAGAAAGGGACGTGTTTGTGATTGCTCGTCCCGTCCGTGAAAGTGGTGTGAAAATGTGCGCGAGAAGGACAGCGGAGGAACTTTGCGAGCCACAAGACGACGAGGAGCCTCAACAACGTCGACAAGCGGAAGTTGAACGACTCGACGCCGTTTGCGAGACGCAGCAGCCAAGAGTTGCGCTTCGCACAGCAGGTTTGCTCACTTCTTCCTCTCGCGCCTGTTCTACTTCTGCATTCGCTTCAATGGACTTAAACCTTCAGCCAAAAATGAAGACAAGGCAGCTTCGTGCTGAAGGTCGCGCATCATAATAAATTGTAGTCATGAGATTATATTTCTACATGAAACGTCAGCGGGGTTTAGAAAATGTAAATGTTCTTCCATTGGGTGGCAAAAGGTCCATTCAGCCTGTTGGCGTTCATCCAGCAGAAGATGTCATGAGTCCCTGAAAAGATTTCAGCCTTGGGTTCAATTAAATAAGGCCAGATTTCACACAGTACATTTGTGATGAAATTGACACACGGTCATGATGTTCATGCGTTTTGTTTCCCGTCAGATGTTTCTCAGTCATACCTCAATATTAGAAAAATGCACAACATGAAAAGTATCACGTGTTTGTGTGTCCTGCAGGCGTTGGTGAAAAATGTCCTGGTCCTGCCCAGCAGGAGGCGCTGTCTCTTCCCGTTCAAGCGGAAGTGGAGGAGCAGGAGTCGCCTCGCATAAAAGAAGAAGAGACACAAGGGCCTCGTCACATCAAGGAGGAAGAGCAGGAGGAGGACGTCACCAAGTTGCCCCCTGCTGCTGTCGCTCTCAAGAGTGAAGATGATGAAGACGAAGAAGATGAAGGTCCGAGCAGCAGCAGCTCGACAACAGAACAATCACCGGCAGAAGAAATGTTGGTGCCGCTGTCAGGCGATGACCACGCAACGTCCAACTCTCCTAACATCCATGATGATGATGATGATGATGATGATGAAGAGTCCGAAGGTGGTCATGTGACGTGCCACACCGACGACAAACGCTGGAAATGTTCCCAGTGCGAGAAAACGTACGTCTACAAGGGCAGTTTAAAACATCACATGAGAACGCACACCGGAGAGAAACCTTACGCATGCTCACTTTGCGCCAAAAGATTTTCCAAGAGGAGACTCTTAATACTGCACACAAGAACGCACACTGGAGAGAAACCTTTTGCCTGCGCAGTTTGCGGTCAAAGTTTCTCCCAGAAAGGAAGTTTGAGCACTCACATGAGAACTCACACCGGAGAGAAACCTTTTGCATGCTCCTTTTGCGGCAAAAGCTTCTCCCACAAGAGAAGTTTAACGACACACACCAGAACGCACACCGGAGAGAAACCTTTTGCCTGCTCGGCTTGCGGAAAAAGATTTTCCGAGAAGGGAAGCTTAAAACGACACGCCGCAACGCACACCCGAGAGAGATGGTTTGCCTGCTCGGATTGTGGTCAAAGGTTCCCTCACAAGGAAGATTTAAAAGTGCACGCCAGGACGCACGCTGGCGAGAAACTTTACACGTGCGCAGTTTGTGGCAACACTTTCTTTAATAAGGGAAATTTGACGACGCACAGCCGAATACACGCCGGCGAGCGACCTTTTGCCTGATGGGCTTGTGGCCAAACGTTGAACTGGGAGCGAGCGTTTGGCGAGCCGCGCGACAACACACGCACACACTTTGGGCCTGCTCAGCGTGTCAACAAGGATGGCGACGCCCACGCATTGATCGCGGGAAGGCTTGATTTGGATCAATCTTGCTTCTGGTGGACGAATGCCAAGAATTTGCACTTTGAAACGCTTGAAGCAATCAATGCATCTTCTTTGTTCAATGTTTGCTAACGAGCGAATCAAACTCGTGACTTGATGCGCCGTCAAGATGGAAACGCGTTAACGTGAGCCGAAATTAAATCGAACTCTTCAAAAGACAAACTCATTTTTTACTGTTTATGAAAGTCTGCGCAAAGTGGCAGTCGATTTTCCGTCTTCAATTGGACGCATTGCAGGTAAGAGTGTTAACAACACTGGCACATTTTAAATGCTTAATTCCAAATACGGCTTCAAAATGTCTGTCGTCGTCGTCGTCAAATGTTTTTAAAGCTTTTAATGTATTTGGACTGTGCTGGTTTCACAACAGATTTACGGCAAGGAAATAAACACAAATTTTCCAAATATTTTCATTAACAAAATAAAATTATGAAAATGCTTAAGAAAACTGAAATGACGTTTTAAATTAGGAACAATAAAATAAAATAACAATGAATTTAATCTTTTGTTGCACGTCAGGTTAAATCCTTTCAAAAAGTCTAACTTTAAGCATTCAGTTAGGTTTGTTTTTCATGACATAAAAAGAAGAAAGAAATGCTTGAGAAAAAGAAGTACGTCAATACCAAGAAAAAAACAAATGTACATTATAATAATGAAACTGAAAAACCGCAAGGCGCCAGGTTTGATTCCCCCAACGGCGGGTTGCGCTCCTGCCTGCCCGCTGGCTCCATCTTGTGGACACAATTGGTATTGCTCCCTCTGCTGACTTCAATATCTACTGAACTCAATTGAAATGCAAATGAATGGCAAATGGACTGTTTGTGAAGAGGTTCAAAAAGATTGCACCAAAATAAACAGATCATTTAAAAGGATTTCATATTGTACGTAATCTATTTTTCTTGATGAATGTCGCACACTGGAACAAAGAGAAACACCACAGAACATTTATTTAGCTCTTATTTGTTCGTTTAATGCAGTTATTGTGTTGTTGTTGTTGTAATTTTATTTAAGTTGCTGTTGTAGGTTCAATTTTATGTCCGTACGTACTTGAGCGCCACGTTAGCATCGCGTGTTTGTGACCGTCGAAAGTTTGACCATCTGTAGTTGCCGTACTTTGTGCACTGCAGTTTCGCGCAGTCGCACACGCCTTTTTTTTCTTTCCCTTTTGTAAAACTGCTTGCGCTTCAGCGGACTTTGGTCAAATTCGTCAAGTAACTTCATGAACTCACCGAAGCTTCGACGCTGGACGTCCGTCACTCTTTTAACAAGTGGACGGCATTTGTTCGTCGGTCTTCGTGTCCCGTTTTAAGTCGTCTCTGTGCACTTTGGAGCGTCTCAGGCTATCTTAGCCTAGCCTAGCTCAGTTTAGCAGGCTAGCTGCTAGCAAAAAGACGCGTTTTGGGATTGTCGAGCGAAAATGTGCGCAAGAAAGACAGCAGAGTACCAGGAAGAAGTTTGTGGAGCAAAAGACGACGGCGAGAAGCTACCACGCACCGCAGGTTTGGGCACTTAGTTCGAACCCTCACTTGTTTACCAAATGCTTCTTTTTCTATTCTGACTTTATTCACACGTCAAATATTACAGTTGCATCATTTGATCCGACATCCTTTTTGGATGAACCGTATTGTGGTGGCCCTGCACACTGGTTTAAAAAAAAAAAAATAAATAGGGAGGGGGGGGGGCACTGTCCTAGCGGTATTCTATCGTGAATCTCTCTTTTTTTCTTTTTCTTTTTTTAGCATTTATTTATTTGAAGCATATATTTCTATTGCATTGTTTTTTAAATAGATATTTTACTAGAATTTTTATTGTCATTGTTTAGCTCTTGCCAAGTAGTTAAAATGTCAGTGCTAAATGAATATTTTTCATAATTTTAGGTAGCCATAAATGTAATGCTACTAAAACCTGGCATAATAGTTTCTTTCCAGTTGTGGGCCAAACTGTTTCTTTTCATCCCTAAAAAAAACAACAACAAAAAACATAGGTCTCTCTCATTTAGATGCTGAAATCAGTTTATCGGGCTGCTGCCTTTTGTTGCAATCAGCTTCAAACAAACTTTGCAAGAGTATAAAAGTGCAGACCTTTTGGTCCACGTCTGTCACCGCAAACGCAAAGCAGCCACGAACGACACCTTTCTTTCTTTCAAATTGACTTTCTTAAATTGGCCGCCCAAAAAATCGAATGAACAAATTGATATATCGCCCGGACTTACTTCAGCATCAACAACAAAAATGCAAACCATCATCACAGTCACAATGTGAGAATGAACTTGAGCAAGCCATGAAATGTGTCTTTTGTGTGTCCTGCAGATGTTGGTGAGAAATATTCTGAAACTGGCCAGCAGGAGGCGCCGTCCCTTCCCGTTCAAGGGGAAGAGGAGAAACCAAGGCCTCCTCGCATCAAAGAAGAAGAGGAGGAGGAGGACGTCACCCAGTTGTCCTCCGCTGCTCTCACTCTCAAGAGTGAAGATGAAGATGAAGGTCCGAGCGAAGGGGCGGAGCCTCCGAAGCGCAGCCGCAGCTCAGCACAAGGTGGCGGGCCATCACCGGCAGACGCACTCTTGGCGCCGCTATCAGATAGTGACGATGCAAAGTCATGCTCTCGTCGCACTCATGACGACGACGACGACGAGTCTGAAGGTCACGCGAAGGGTCACGCAGACGACAAACGCTGGAAATGTTGCGAGTGCGGCAAAACGTATTCTTCCAAGAGCAGTTTGAAACAACACATGAGAATGCACACTGGAGAGAAACCGTTTGCATGCTCGCTGTGCGCCAAAAGATTCTCCCAGAAGGGAAGCTTAATCATACACACCCGAACGCACACCGGAGAGAAACCGTTTGCGTGTTCGTTTTGCGCCAAAAGATTTTCAGAGAAGGGAAGCTTAAAACTGCACACGCGAACGCACACGGGGGCGTCGTCGTTGGTCTGCGCAGTTTGCGGTCAGAGATTCGCTCAGAAGGAAGATTTAAAAGTGCACACGAGGACGCACGCTAATTGGAAACCTTATTTGTGCACAATTTGTGGCGAAAGTTTTGCCGCAAACAAATATTTGAGAGAGCACTCCACAACGCACACCGGCGAGAAACCGTACACGTGCGGCGTTTGCGGCAAAAGCTTCTTCAATAAGGGAAATTTGATCACGCACACAAGAATGCACGCCAAAGAGCGACCTTTTGCGTGCTTAGATTGCGACCAAAGATTCTGTCAAAAGGAAGATTTGGAAGAACACGCGAGGACGCACGCCGGCGAGAAGGCGTACGCGTGCGCCGTTTGCGGCAACAGTTTCCTCAACAAGGGACATTTGACCACGCACACCAGGATCCACGCCGGGGAGAGACCCTTCGCCTGCTCCGACTGCGACCAGACCTTCACTCGGAGAGACCATTTGGCGAGCCACGCGCGAACGCACGCGCGCCAACCCGCGCTCTGACCCGCTCGGGTTGGCGGCCGTCGGCGCGGCGGGACTTGGACCGGCTTTTGTTCTTCAAGGCTCGGCGACAAAAGCGCTCTCGAAAAGCCCACGGCGACGTTTCTGGCGAACTCGCGTGTGAGAAAACATTCAAGGAAGGCCGACAAAAATCTCATCTGGATTTTTTCATTCATTGTGGACGATCAACATTTTAGTCGACATCATTCCAAAAAAAAATCGTGTACAGGAATCCATAAATGTCACATTTAGCAACTTGTGCATAAGTTGCTAAAATGTCCCAATGAAGTCGTCAATTTAGCACAAGTGGCCGAAAGCTGCAACAAGACGTCTTTTCAAAAGTTAAGAACTCCAAAGAACGTTTAAAGTGAAACAACAGCAGCTTTTAATGATGTAAAAGAAGAGTGTTTTTATTTCTTTATTGGCCACATTTCACCGTTGAGCTCATTTTCAAATTGTTGATTTTGGGAGCGAATGGCGACATTTGGGATGAAAAATGTTCACGTTTGGAATGAGAAAAGTCATCGCTTGTCAGCAATGGAGGATGAAGTGGAAAAAAATGTCGCTTTGTTTTTTAACGGTAAAAGTTGGCCGACGTTGCAGAATGCTCGTCATGTTGTACACAAACTTTTGGGAATTGTGCAAACGTGAGATCCTTTTGGAAAGATTGATTTTAGCTGAAGGAAATCAAATTGCACATTTCCATGTGGGCTTGAGGAGGAAGAAAAGACAAAACTTGAAATTCGTCTGCCTCTCGGAACGCCTTCGCCACAAACGGCAACAAACCGGAAGCGCCGACTCACAAATGGTGGCCGGACGCTTGAAAAGGAAAGAAAAAGATCACAAGTGGACAATGTATGCTTTTCAAACATGTAAGAAATAAATGCTAGAGAATGAGTTTGTGTTGTTGAATATTTTTCAAATCTAAAAATGGTAAATAGTTTTTATGCCCTTGAAGAAAGTCCGAATGAACTTTATTCCGAATTCATTTTTCACAGACAGGCAAACCTTGTCGAGTCTTGTTCTGCTAGCTAGCTAGCTAGCGTTAGCACTGCCAAACGTTCCAAAAAGAAACAAAGCAAACTCGGAGGGCAGGCACAAAAACGTCATCAAAGTGTCGCGGGAACTTGCGAAGAGACACGTGAAAAAGGTCCCGTTGTCTTGGATGGCCTGCAAACGTCCGCCGGCTCAGAGCAGCTCCCACTCGAGATCCCCGTAGAAGTCGCGCCTCCGCAGGGCGATGTCGTGGATGATGGCGTCCAGCAGCAGCCTGGCGGAGTTCCTCTTCTCCAGCGTGTTGTTGACCTCGGCCATCAGCCACTGGAAGAAATTGACCTCGATGTCCCGCTCCACCGGGTCGTAGAAGTAGCCGTGACGCCGCAGCGAGGCGAACACGGCCGGGAAGAGTTTGGAGAGGAACTGCTGCGCGCAGGCCTGAGCGGCGATCATCTCGGCCGTCTCCTTCTCCTTGCGCACCGCCTCCTTCTGCTGCGAGATGCGGCACTCCTTCTCCTCGTTGCGCCGGCGTTCCTGCTCCTGCAGCCGCTGGACCTCGGCCAGCTCGGCGTTGCGCAGCTGCTCGAAGGCTCGCTGCTGGGCCCGCAGGCACGCCAGCTCCTCCTCCTCCATCACCTCCAGCACCGACTGCTCGATGGTCTTGCCCACCAGAACCTCCAGCACCGGCTGCACCTCGCGGTCAAAGTCGAAGAGCTCGCCCTCCTCGATCTGCGTGGCCACGTCTTCGCCCGATTTGGCCGGGATGAAGAGGGGCGTGGCCGGCCGGTCCAGGAAGCCGTCGGTCTGCGAGTCCATGTCTTTGGTGGCCAGGATGAGACTGAGCTCCTCCAGGTAGGACTCGGTTTGCACGTCCACGTGCTTCCTGCCGGGCAGCTGCTCGGGATTCTTGAACCACACGTGGTCCCTGGACCGCAGGAAGTCCACCGACCTCCTGCGGAATCCCTGCTGCTGCTGGATGTCGGCCATGTGCATGGCGGTCTTGGTGGGCAGCGGTTGCTGCGCGTTGCCGCGGATCACCCGCCGGTCGTACATGATGTTGCCGTACTGGGGCGTGTCCGTGGGGGACGCGTTGAACCTGGAGCGGCTCTCCACCGGCCGGGGCCGGCTGGCGAACACGTACGTTCCGTTTTTGTCCCGTTGGCCGTGAGAAACGGAAGCCATGCCGCCGACCGCACGCGCCGATTATCCGGTTATGCCATCGTCGGGACTTCGCGAGGACCCGCGCTTCCGATTCGAGACGCTTGTGGACGACGCGTGCTCAATTCCGCTCCGTTTGGTTCCAGGTTTGAACTTCTTACAGCAGACTTTGAGTTGATGACCTCGAAGCAAAGACAAAGTTGAAATGAGTACCAAGAAAAAAGAATTGGGGACGGTTTGTTTGTTGAAGACGTTTCCGCTGGTTCAGTCCTAAATGGATCTTATCTTATCTTAAATCTCAAGGTGTGACGTTTCCTTGTTTATGAGTGCTTATACTTATATACAAGACAATAATTAGCCAGCACTAGTTAGCGGTCGGATTAACATTATTGCTAGAATGTTATAGCCATTGGATTAGAACTACAGTATATTTTTCTTCTTCTTTTTTTTAACCTTTGACCTTGAATCCACCTCCTATCCGTCCCATGTGTTTAGGAATGTTGCACTTGCTAAGTGCCGATTTGAAAGTGTACGTCACACGATGAGCAGAAACACGATTCTACAAAAATAAATCTTATCTTATCATTTTTTTGTTTTCATGAACTAAAATGTCCACCGATTTTAGTCCGGTTTTTACGATTAGTTGACGAAAATGCATATTGATTTAGTCCCACTTATTGTTCATTAATGAGGGTTGTAGTCTAGCTTTAGTCCCGTGACAAAAATGTGTTGACCAAATAATTTTGCTTTGGTTTTCTCTGACGAAATGAAGACTTTGAAATCGGGCGACTCCGCAAAGCAACCGTTGCAGCACAAATGGAATCAAGCGGCGACTCTTATCAGAAGACGAAAGGACGTTGGTTCTTTTGAGCAAAACAAAATCCTCCAAATCGGCTGCTTTGAAAATGTCATCCGTGCCAAACTCGAAACGGGTGATTCGAATTCAGCTTTGTTTGTCTGCCTAAAAAAATGTCAAGCTCGTCCACGAAGTGGCCGGAAAACGCAAGCTGCTTTGCCACAAGACATTTGGGTCTTTTTTTTTTTTTTTGTTGCATTCAAGCCGGTGAGAAACTTCAACAAAAACTTTCCACTTGCCTTGAGTCAACGTTCGCGTTGGCTTAACCTGAACGTCACCGACTTGACAAGCTAGTGACGTCGTGCATCAGCGCACTTTTGCCTCTTGATGTCCATTTGTTAAATAAAGCAATTTAAAAAAAAAAAAAGAGACAACGACTGCAAAACCAAAACCCATCACGTACCTGCGGCGTCGCCCAAATTCGAATCATCTCAGTTGGTCTTCGTCTTACAGAATCCATCAAGACGACGCAAGTGACGTCATCGCTAAACCAACCTTGTGACCTCATTTGTTTCGTCGCATCATAAAGGGCAAAAGCTTGTGACATCATTTGTGGCGTTTCTCTGATTGCCTTTGTTGGTGCGCGCACGCTCACAATTGTCAGTCAATGTTCTTGTGAAGGGCGCGCAACACGAAGTCAGGTCATGTGACCACATCTCGGTCACGTGCTGTGGAATTTGCTCGTTTCTTTTCTTTTTACTTGACTGGCTTGTCCACATTTGAATTCACAAAACAGTTACAATTTCAGCATCCAAATTGGGCAAATAATGTCGATTTTCGTTTTTTTTTTATCCAAACGCTTCCTATTCAAGTAAAAAGTTTGACATTGAAATAAGTTTGGTGTATAAAATATATCATTTTGACTTTTCATCCAGATATTTTTTGTTTCTATGAGCATGACAATTATTGTTTGATGTCAAACTATTTTGTATTAAAGCACTTGTTCTAAAGGTGTTCTATTGTTTTGAATATTTAGTTTGTGGTAGCAAATTGTTACAGTTGAAATGTATTTACTTAAAAAAAAAAATACAATTACTGTGGCATTGAAGCTAAGAATCTTTGGCGACATCTGCTGGTCACAGCGGGAACAAAAATATTGAATCCTTTTCAATTCATAATCGATAGCCAAGTTGTCATGTATGGAAAGCAAAGAATTTCAAAAAAATTCAATGTGTCACATTACAGACTTTCACTAAGTAAATAATTACTTTCATGCTTATTATTCAAAATAATAATTTCTCAATATTCATTTATCGTTAAATTCTTTTGGTATTTAGCTCAATATTTGACTCTGTAATGATTTCCATATTTGGCTAATCTTGTCACTCTGGAGGTCCAAGATTAAATAACAAACATCATCGGTTAAGGGTTCAATATTGAAATCAAATGTGAGATAATTCATTTTTTAAAATACATCAGACGCAAGACAAGCATTTAAGCAGCAGACATATTTATTTCTCATATAATAATCATGTTGTTGATAATAATAATAATAATAATAATAATAATAATAATAATAATGCTGATAATGACCAGAGCAAAAAATTGTTAGCAAAAATGGAGAGTTTTTTTCCCGTCATCGTCGTCGATGCTTGAAAAAGTTCCAGAATCTTCACTGGCCACCATCTTGGCGGCTAACGCTAATCGCTAACGAGTGACAACTGTTTTGTTTTGATTGGCCGGTGAGCTGTCAATCATCTCTCAACCGTCTTTATTTTATTTTTAAATTAACTGTGATTATTCGTTGAGTCTGCTTCCCTCTACTAGTACCATTTTGGGCCAACTAGTACGTCCTCAAGATGGATTTGAAGGATACGGAATAGATGGACCATCCTTGATGTACTAGTACGATCTATGGTCGTACTAGTAGAAATAATGACATAGTAAGTAGTAAGGCAAAAGTGTAAACTAGTTGAATCTGTGCACTTTTCATACTACTCGTGAAATGTCACCATCAGTACGAGTAGCAAATGGTTGTCAACTAGTGCAGATTTGTACATTGTACACTTTTTCCTCACTAGCAAGACAAAATGTACATATTACTAGTAAGCCAAACTACTAGTAGACATTTGAGTGCTCTTAGGGTCCATAAGGCCACTCGTAATGTGACAGTAGTTGTGCCAAGTGGTGTTACTAGTGCAGCATAGTCATGTAGTTGCGCACACCATGGCTGTCGTAGTAGTTGTTTTTTTGTTTTTTACTGTATCCTAGTCAACCTACTAGTGCGCTGGATTGTCGAACTGAAGAGGACAAACGTCGCATGTGATCGTCAATGCTCGGCCTGCCAACATTTAGTCAACATCAAGGTCATGCTCCTCAGGCACTAGTAGCAGAAGAAATCTTACCAATAAGTTCTTCTACTACTGCGGATAAAGCTCGTTGCATAAATACTCAAATATGAGGCAGTCGTGGAAAAGACGTGACTAGTAGCAAGACAGTCGGTCAACTAGCGCGCTCAATTCTGACCAGCGGAGAATTTAAGTCTTACTAGTGAATACGAAGAGGCTACGACGAGTCCATCGAGCTTGAGCTGACGTCTGCTTGAAAGCCATCTGAGGAGCCAGAAGGTGGAACTAGTAGGCCAAATGTGGCACTAGTAGCGGCGGCCATTTTGGGACACCATAGAAAAGGTTGGAATGGAACCGTAGCAAGAAAACGGAAAAGAAAAGAAAACCTGGACTTTTATTGACACGTGACGTCACATACGCCTTGATGTGACGGGGGCGGGACCGGGGCCAGGGGCGGGGCCGGGGGCGGGGCCGGGCGAGGCGGTTCTTAGAAGGTCTTCCTGTGGATGGCGCGCGCTCGGTCTTCCTCGTACTCCCGCTTGGACACCCACATCTTCTTGAAGGTGTCCAACGACGCCAAGATGGAGCCTCTGCGGGTGACGGCGAGAAAAAAAGATGAGGCAATTCAGACACTTCAAAAGGACAACAAATAAAGCAAAGTCATGTCGTACCCGATCCACGTGGAGTACAGTCTCTCCTGGGGGGCGGAGATCTGCACAGACGAGAGCGCATGAGACAAGAAAAAAAGCAGAAAAAAAAAGGGGGGGGTGGCGAGCATCTCTAGAGAAAAACGGAAGCGAGAAGTCGAACCTTGATCTTGACATCTTTGGGCGCAAGCTTCTTCACTTCAGTTAGTAATCGCTCTCCAAAGCCTGAAGAGGGCGACAGTGAGTGACGCGGCATTTGGCAAAGGCCCGACGGGTCGACGGGCCGACGGGCCGACGGGGGCCTCCCACCTTTGATGAGCGTGGACCCCCCGCACAGCACGATGGTGGAGAAGAGCGTGCGCCGCAGGTCCATGTCGGACTTCTGGATGGCGTAGGCCAGGACCTCGTGGATGCCCGAACTCTCGTCGCCCACCAGGTCGGGCCGGAACAGCAGCTCGGGGGCGCGGAAGCGGGCGGGGCCGATCTGAACGCCGCAGCGGGATTGGTCAGTGGGGCGGAAGGGGGCGGGGCTTAGCCGGGAGACGGGCGCCCACTCACGTTTAAGGCGCTCCCGTCGGGGAGGACGTACTGAGCCTTCTCCGTCTCCAGCGTCTCGTCCTTCTGGGGGTTCAGCGACAGGTAGCACGCCCTCTGGTGGCGAAAGCGAGCGCTACGTCATCGGATCACATTTTGTCCAATGGAATCGTTTGTGTCAAACGACGGGTTCCGAGAAGCCACAACGGCACTTGACAGAAGCGTTAGCATTATGCTACCGTCTACGCTAATTCCCATTAGCCCCTGTATGGAGTTTCGCTTTATACGTTAGCATTAAGCTAATTGGCTTTTGTTTGTATCGGTGCGTGTCTGCCCGCACAGTGCCTTGACATACGAGTGACACCACTTTACACGAGCTGACTTTTTGTTTTGACTTAAGAGCAAAAATCTGAGATGTGGGCTTGCTGTCCAACTAATAAGAAAATGACACACAAAGCTTCAGCTAACGAGTTCATTTAGCTTAATGTTAACCAACAATGCAAAATGCTGGCGATGAGCATCAGCGTCATGTGACCTTCTGACACAAATGGGGCAGCTCTCGTCTCTGTTATGCTGCCCCCTGATGGTCAAAGTGTGGAAGTGTTCAACTATTTAACAATGTCATGCCTGTGTGCGTTCAGATGATCTTAACGTTGGCCAATACGACGGCGACGCGGACGCCTCACCTCCTTGATGGTGCGCACCACCTCGAACTCGGCCGAGGTGTTGAAGTTGTAGCCTTCCTTGCGCAGGAGCAGGCGCAGGTAGCGCGACACGTCCCTGCCGGCGATGTCCACGCGCATGATGGAGTGCGGGATGGCGAAGCCCTCGTAGATGGGCACCACGTGCGTCACGCCGTCGCCCGAGTCCAGCACCACGCCCGTGGTGCGTCCCGTGGCGTACCTGAGGACGACGACCTCGTCATTCTCCACAACAGGTATTTCATCAGTCGTTTCGGTGGCATGCGGAAATGACCAAAATGCCAATTTAGTGATGAGGGGGAAGAGAAATTAATGAGTTGGTGATTCATAACACATTTAATTATACTGATTTTTAAAAAAATTTTTTTTAAAGCCGATTCATCAAATAATCATTGAAGAGGACTTGCAGGCCTTATGAAAAGGTTGCTTTTTGTCAGGGCATTTGGCTATTATATGACTTTGAGACGCGCTAGTCTGCGTTGGCGAAAGCTGGTTAGCACGTTAGCCGGTGCGCTTACAAGCTGAGCACGGCCTGCATGGAGATGAAGAGCGCGGGAACGTTGAAAGTCTCAAAGAAGACCTCGGCGGCCTTCTCGCGGTTCTTGCTGGGGTTGAGAGGAGCTTCGGTCAGAAGAACAGGATGCTGAGAAACACACGCAGCTTTACAAGCGACAATTTCCTCGGCGTTTGGTCAGGAAGACGACGACGACGAAGACGAAGATGACAAAGACGAAGAGCCCACCTCCTCGGAGAAGGTCTGCAGCTGCTCCTTGGAGTAAACGTATTGCCAGATCCTCTCCATGTCGTTCCAGTCCTTCACGATGCCGTGTTCCATCGGGTAGCGCACCGACAGCAGCCCGCGGTGCTCCTGATAAATAACAGATCAGTAAAATTGATCCCAGGATTGGAATTTGCCTGGTCTGACCAGACGAGGCTTATAACAAAACAAAACAAAACTCGTTCGCAGGTGCACTTGCAAGTCAATGTACAAGTGCCTCAACTTTTTTGCTTGTCGTCTCGGCATTACCTCTGCTTTGGGTCCGATAAAAAGGTCTCCCTCCAAGGCGCCCGCCATGACGCGCACATGTTTGGGACGACCAACACTGCAACGCACGCAAAGTATCGACATTTGCATCACAATCCGCACATCGAAGCTGAAGAAGAACGACGACGGTATGACTTACTAGTTGGGAAAACAATATTTGGGGATCTGGTCTCCAGCAAAACCAGCCTTGATGACTCCTGAACCCTGCGCGCGCACACACAATTATAAAAAGAAGCATGATGACGTGTGAGGAAGAGGAAGGTCATGAGACACGTCTGCAGGCTACACAACAACAGACGACGACTTTGTCCAACTTCGAAGAAACACAACACAAGCTGTGCAAATCAATCGCTCTCTCAAACACACACATACGATTTGTTTCTGCTACACGAGTCATATTTAAGGGTCTGTAAAAATATTAATCGATTCATCGATACGTTACAATCCTCAGAATTGAGAAACGGTGGGTGGGCAGTTTGCACTTTGGGTTTGATTTGTAAGAAACAGAGCAATTGGGCAAGTAACAATTATTTGAAGAATTCATCTGTCAATTTTGTTGATTCATCGATGAGTCAGATTTAAAAACAAAAACATTTTATTTCCATCCCTTTATTCCGAAACATGACATTATTCCAATTGATAGTGTACAAAATCAACATAAACTCAGAAGGATTCAGTTCATGGTTTTGGTCCACAACATGTCAGAAAACAGGCAAAAGTGTTGATAATCAGTCTGCATCTGCATAACGTGGAGTGACGGGGAAAAAACTGTTCAAAATCAAATGTCAAGTGTTGTGATGCTGTAGCTAAGTTAAGCTAGCATTTGTCATCTGTCACTTCTCTGGTTAGCTAGCAGCCGGTCGGCGAGCATTTAGGCACTAGCTTTCGCTAATGCTAACCGGCCAATCCAAACTATCTCGCGCTCGGTGTTACAGTCGCTTATGTACACGTATAATAATAACAATAATGATTATAAGGTGGCGGTGTGGGGAAGAAAAAGGCTGCAGCTAACTCCAAGACAATAGCGCGGCTAAGCTAACAGCTAGCCCGCGACGGCCTCGGTTTGGGTGTGGGTGAATGACGTCATCATACTCACGTTATCGATCACCACGGGCTGATTAGCTAAAATGTCATAGGACTCCATGACGGACAAGAATGTTGAGGCGCGCGTCTGTCCGTGTCCACTTTCGGTGCTGAATGACGTCCAAAGTGTGAAAGGAGAGAAAAAAAGAGACGCCCGCCCGCCGCTTCGTTCGTTCACTGCGCTGATGAGCAGGACGACCGAGACCGCCGCTCCACTCCACTCCGTCTCTCCTCCCCTGCAACGTTCCGCCCTCCAACGACGCCATACGTCAGCGCGGTGGTTGGCGGCCGCTCGGGCCAATCACATCAAGCCATTTGATGACAGACGGGTGTCTGAACCAATTGCAATTAGGACTAGTTTGTGGTCCGCGTTTCGATTCCGCCCAGTAGCCTGGCATGCCAATTACTACTGTAAAGATTTTCAGATGTCTGTTGAGTATATATATATACTTTTATACGAAGCCTAATAAAGGTAAAAAATCATTGTACAGTGGTGCCTTGAGATACGAGTTTGTATACTGTTTAAGGGTTTAAGAGAATATTGGCCGGGTAAAAGTAAACAACTGCGTTGTAATCCTGTCGGTGCCCCCCATGTTTTGTTTTGTCCTGTCTGTCTGCAGAAGGCACGTGACTAAAATCAACCAGGAACACCTCACCACCTTGTTTGAGAAGAGTCTGGCTGCAGACCATGGGCGAGTGGAGCTCTACCGGAAACACGTGACCTCCAATTCCGTCTTCCTTTTGTTTGTTTTTTACTAAGCCTAAACGTAACCATAACTACAACATAACCATAATCTTAACTTAAACTAACGTTAAGTAGCATTATTTGTATTTCTGAGTATATTTCGCTGTTTTAACTAAGACGACTACAGGAAACACGTGACCCCTATTTGAACACCAACGTTGTAGCGCAGCGCCACATAATGGCGAATGCAACGTAGCGTAATTGCAGTGCAACAATTCAATAAAGTGGATGGAATCTGATTCATGTTGTAATGGAAATATTAAGTAGCAAACGCCCTAGCCTCGACAGTTGAGGTGGGTGCTGAAGAAGTATTCTGTACATCCTTCTGTACTCTGCCGGAAGCTCCTTCCACTTCACAACACCTGTTATTTGTAATTGAAGATCTTTCGGTGTCATTAACAGGCACAGCACCTTTCCATTTGAAATCCCGCTCTGGCAAATTCAAGCATTTTAAAACTTATGGCTCAAATGAAAGTACTTGAAAACTTATGGATAACTCTCAATTAAGTACTCCTAACTTTTTATTTAGGTGTAAACAAATTACGCGTCACATGCAATTGAAAACAAGTTTGAGGATAACACCCAGTGGCGACACACATAGTGTAATACGCGTGCGTCGTTTGAAGAAAGAACACAAAGTTCAAGCCAACAACTTATTGGAGCTCACCTGAAAAAAAAATGTGGAAAGAAAAGCAACGTGTGCGTGTGTGTGCTGGGAGCGAAGCCGATCGTGCTGCGCGATGTGCGCTGACCCTTGACCCACACAGGTCACAGTTTCCTGTCCAAGGCTGATAAGACACGACACTTTTTCCACGGTCACATGACCTCCTCCCTGCAACAGGCCAACAACACGAGTGTCACGGGGTCACTTTCCCTCCCAGGCAGCCGCCGTGATTTTATTTCAATATATTATACCAATAATAAATGTTTTAACTTGGCATTGTTGTTTAAAAAATCGATTTTACTATACAAGGTCATTAACGAACAAAAAAAAACCAGCCTTACTATACATGGTATTTTTTTTATAATTAAAAAACAAAAACAACAACTAACTATAAATGATATATATGACGTCCCTTGTTTTCCTCTTGGTTTGTCCCTTGGGAAATAAAATCCCTTTTTTTGTTCCAACCTCCTCCAAGTCTGTCTCGCCTCCGTTTCCTGCTTTTGGGTCTTTCAACAATCCTAACCTGACAGGTGTGATTTGTTTGCGTGTGTTTGTGTGAGTATGCGACGGTCGTGTGCGTGTGACGCGGTTGTGCTTGAGCGGACCAATAACCCCCCCACCGACCCCCGCCCCAAGAAGACGTGAGCAGAATGCTAATGTCCAGGATGTGACGGCCACCCGTCGGAACATTCTCCCGTATAAAGTGCTCGCGCGGCATGCAGAGCTTTATTGCGGTCGCCATTTCCGGCCCGGTCAAGATGTGTCGCTCCTCGTGCTGTTTTGGGCTCGTGGTCGCCGCGGCGGCGCTGCTGACCTCGGCGTGGGGCAGCTTCGAGCCGCTGGGCCAAGAGGCGGCCCCGCGCCGCGCTCGCTTCTCCTCCAACAGCCCGGGTAAGACGCGCTTGCACGTTTGCGTGCGTGCTGATGATGACGTGGGTCGCGCTGATGATGACGTGTGTCGTTGGCCAGCGGACGTGGCGCGCTGCTTGAACGGCGCGGTGGCGGTGGGCTGCGGCTTCTTCTCGTGCCTGGAGAACTCCACCTGCGACACGGACGGGATGCACGAGATCTGCGAGCTCTTCCTGCACGCCGCCGCCACCTTCAACACCGAGGTGACCTCGCACGCACGCGCCTTGAAAATGGCTAACCCTGTTTGGAAACCTACGTTGAAACCTTAACTAGAGTTTGAGTCCCTCATTGAAAAGGCCCACCCTCCTACCTTGAAACCAATTTAAAACCCACACCCGAGGTATAAACTCTAACCCTATTTTAAAACCTACGTATACTTTAAAAAAAAAAAAAAAAAAAACTCTACCCTAGTATCAAAGCCTAATCCTTAGTATGAAACCCAAAATAGCCAGAGTTTGAAACCCTCATTTCAAATGTTTCCGCTAGTTTGAACTTGAAACCCCCCTTTTAAAGCCCATCCATACATTTGAAGCCCTATTTTGAAGAAACCTTCATGTGCAACCCGAGCCCTAATTTGCGGCGCCCGCGTGTGCTCATGATGTGCTTTTAGGGCAAAACGTTTGTGAAGAAGAGTCTGCAGTGCGTAGCGCAGGGCATCGGCACGAAAGTTTTCCAGACCATCCGCCGCTGCAACATTTTCCAGAGGATGATTGCCGAAGTGCAGGAGGAGTGTTTTGTGGCGCACGGCATCTGCGGCGTGGCGAGCTCCAACCCGGAAGCGTTTGGCGACGTCGTGCAAGTGCCCGCGCACTTCCCCAACAGGTTGCCACGACAACCAAGCCAGCGCGCGCCACACACCCACCGCAGCGTGTTCCTTCCTCAGCCGCCATGTTTGTTTGTTTTCCCGCCCGCAGGTACTACAGCACGCTCCTGCAGACGCTTCAGGCGTGCGACCAGCAGACGGTGGCGGCGGTGCGTTCGGGCCTGCTGGGCCGTTTGGATCCCGACATGGAGACCTTCCTGCGGATGGTCCAGAACAAAGAGTGCGAGGCGAGCCAGGCCGCCGCCCACTTCGACGACCCGTCCGGCTGGAGGAACGTGCCCGTCTTCAACATCCAGCCGGGCTTCCGGGGTCGCGACCCCACCCACCTCTTCGCCCGCAAGCGCTCGCTGGAGGACCGGGAGGCGGGGCCTGCCAGCCCCCGCCACTAGACAACGGCCGACTTTTCCTCTTTCCGCTAATTTATGCGCCGTGCGGCGTCTTGGTGCCGGTCGTCAAGCGTCGTAGTGCTACTTTTGTCCGCCAAATAAAAATATTGATGCATTGAGATGGTCTTTGCGTGATCCGTGTGTAAATCCCACACCGGCCACCAGAGGGCAACAAAAATATTGCAAAATGCCATTTCTACATTCATCACATCTTAGCACAAACCAACAAAAAAAACAACACCGAAAAACAATCACACGCGATGGCCGACTTTCACTTGGTTTGATTATTTACATCGTTGCAACTTGAAATTCTTCCAAAACATTTCATCCAGTAATGTTTTTTGTTCATATTCACAATTATTGACAATATTTACACACGTTATAAACAAGAAATGGCGCATCACCTTCCGGCTTTGAAGCTCCGCCTCCTGAACGGCCATGATGACGATGAACCACGAGCGTGTCTACGAGGGATTAGTCAGGGGCAGGAGCCCATTGGAGGATTCTGGATCTGGATGAGGGGGGCGGACAAGTCCAGGTAGTCCTGGGGACAAAGTCAAAAGTGGTTATTATGAAGATGCTAAATGCTAACTAGCTAACAATGCAGCAACAACAGAAAGGGAAGTACAGCTGCGATGCAGTTAGTTAGCAACTTAAGCTGCTAGCAATGCTAGCAGTATAAGCAATACTAGCCATTAGCAATGTTGGCAGCATTAGCTCTTCAATCAGTAATGGTACTTAGCAAAGCATTCTTATTATTATGGCTGGTGCATTAGCAATGCTAGCACTAGCTGCCGCTGAGCAGCGCTAGCGGCTTGCGCATCGCGACGCTAGCATCACAAGCTGTTGCGGCGGCGGTTACCTGCTTGGCCAGCGCGGTTAGCACCGCGTCCAAACGCAGAACGAGGGCCGGGAAGGTGGGCCGGCGCGACGGGACGGCGTGCCAGCACTGTTGCATCATCACGTAGCTGGCACAACACAAGAAGCGCTTTTAGCCACAACATTTATGTACAATACAGAGCAACTACGTGCGCGGCTGACATTTGTAATTGCTGACTCGACAAGAAAGCATCGATGCTTCACGGTTATTTTTGCCAAAAGTGAATTCAAAATGTGAAGAACCTTCGACCCGCCCGCCACGCTACTCACATCTCTTGCGTGCAGCCGTTTGGTTTGTCCATGCGGTGACCTTCCTTCAGAAGTTTGAAGAGATCCTCCACGGGGATGCCGGGATACGGCGACGCTCCCAACGTGAACATTTCCCACAGCAGGACGCCGAAAGACCACCTGACACACAACAAGCAAAGAAAAACTAGGTCCGGCCACGCGTCTTTTGAAGGGTCGCGCGTGCTAACATGCTAATGCGGCTAACGCTGGACTCACACGTCACTTTGGTGCGTGTAGACGCGGTCAAATAAAGCTTCGGGCGCCATCCACTTGACCGGCAACGGACCCTGGACAACACAAACACAACAAATGTGGTCTGGTCTGGTTTGTGTTCTGGAGTGTTCTAGTCTGATCTGGACTCTTCTGTTCCAGAGTGCTTTTGTCTGGGATCTTCATTGTTCTGGTCTCTGATCTGGTTCCGACCGACTGTGGTTCACTTCTGGTTTCAATTGTTTGTTCTGTTCTGGACTGGAATGTTTGCTTCTGGACCGTTCTAGACTGTTCCGGTTTGGATTGCTTGTGGTCTGTTCTCGACTGATCAAGACTGTCCTGGTTAGGAATGTTCTGGACTTGCTGTGTTCTCTTGTAGTCTGGACTACTGTGTGTGTGTGTGTGTGTGTGTGTGTGTGGTGGACTTCTCACATTGCTGGTCTTCTTGTAGTAGTCCACGTGGTGCACGTCTCTGGCCAGGCCGAAGTCTGCGATTTTGATGACCAGGTCGTGCGTGACCAGAACGTTGCGGGCCGCCAAGTCTCTGTGGACGCACTGAAGGAGAACCGGCAAACACGCGCTCGTTTTGGTTAAAGGGGAAAGTCGACTGGACCAAAAGCAAGACTTGACAAGAACTTTTAGCTTCTAATGTGTCGCTGGTGAAATGTTTGTCATCAAATCACCTTCTTTGACGCCAGGTACGCCATTCCTCGGCCCACCTGGTACGCCGCCGACACCAGTTCTTGGAGATCCACGCCGCCCCGCAACGCCTCGGCCGCCGACCGGCGCCAGTACTCCGAGTCGGACGGGCGGCGCGAGCGCAGATACGTCCTGAGGTTCCCCCGGGCGGCGTACTCCACCACCACGTACAGCGGCCCTGTCCAACCCAAACGGCACCAAAAACACACACGTCACCCGGGCTCACCAAGACCCGGGTCGTTGTCACGTCGACGGTGGTGCCGTGCAACAAGTCGAGTACAAATACTGTCCAATCTCCTTAAATCTCGCAAAGACGTATTTGTACTTGACTGGACACTCTAAAAAAAAAAAACACTTGGGTTCAAAATAACTCAATTTGGGTCAAAAATGGACCGATCCACTACTTGGGGCAATTTGAGGCAAATTTCTGGGTTGTTTTAAACCAAATGACCCAATTTCTTTCTTTTTTTTCACAAAACGAACACAATTTTGAGGTTGTATTAAAAATTTTTTTTTTTTTTTCATCCAATGACCCAATTTGTATTTTTCTTTTTTTTCACAAAACGACCACAATTTTGGGAGTTGTTTTAAACAAAATGAAAAAATGTATATTTAATTTTATTTAATTTTTTGTACAAAATGGCCTAATTTTTAGTGTTGTTTTTAAACAAAAGGACCTGTTTGTTTGTTTTTTACATTGTTTTACATAAAAGGACCCAATTTTTGGGATTGTTTTAAACATAAGGATCCTTTAAAAAAGGCCAATTTTTTAGGCAATTTTAAACAAAATAATCCAATCATTTTTAGGTTGTTTCGCACAAACCACCCAATTTTTATGTATTTTTTATTTTTGTTCTTTTGTACGGAATGAGCCAATGTTTTGGTTTAGTTTAAACAAAATGATCCTTTTTTCATATTTTTTTTTTAGCTGGGTCAAATTAAACCAAGTAGTGAATTGGTCCATTCTCAAGCCGATCCTTTTTAGAGTGGAGGATATTTTAGCTCACCGTCGCGCGTGCAGGCGCCAATCAGGTTGATGATGTTCTTGTGGCGACCGATGGTCTTCATCATCTCCATCTCCGAGATGAGGTCCATCAGGTCCTTGTCGCCGGCGTCCGCTGCTCGCCACGGGATGCGCACGTCAGACCGGGAGGAAAAGCGAGCGAGCGAGCGGCTGAGCGAGCGCTCACCTTTCAGCATCTTCACCGCCACCTTGGTGACGCACGCCGGACGCTCCTTGTCCAGACCCAGCACCTCCGCCAAGGCCACCTGTCCGAAGCAGCCCTCGCCCAGCGGCTTGCCCAGCGTCAGCCTGAGGATTAGAACCACAAACAGCACGTTTGCTCAATTTCAATTTTGACCGCATATAAGGCAATTTTTATCAATCACGTGGTCCTCGGGCACCTGCGACAGACAACATTCTTGTTGAGTCTTCAATCAAGCTAACATGCTAATGCTAACAAGTGTTTGTAATGTGCCCGAGCGCCCTGAGAAGCAAAAGCCACACTCGCCTGTCACGAGGAAGTTCCCACTGAAGGTCGCACGGCATCTGGTAGTCGGCGGACACGGCGGCCATGACAGCGGAGGTCCCGCGGGAGGGACAAGACGGACACACGGAAGACTTCTTGGAGAGGCCGGGCGACGAAGACGCCAGCGACACCTGTGAGGGACGCGGTCGGATGTTAGCATCAGTTGTTGTGGGATCTTTTTTTTTGGTCCAATCAGATTTCAGCTCTTATGTGTTGCCATGTAAACGTAATCTGCCCACGGCCTTCACAATCCCGAGTGCCTCAATTAAATCTTTTTTTAAATTTGACATTCACAAATCATTTTTCTGCTACACTTTGTTTATTGTTTCTGATCGCTTGAGCTCAAAATGTGTCGCAGAGATGAACTTACGGCAAAGTGTCTGACGTGCAAAAATCTGCGGCACTTGAAAGCGTCGTCACCTGTCTCTTGAGCGTCACGCTCTTGGCGAGCTTGTGGACGGCCAGCTGGCCGGCGGGGGCGGCGCCCTTCCTGGGGGCGGCGCACAGTTTACAGATGACGGCGATGAAAGTCAGCGTGGCCGCCATGAAGAAGCCCACGCAGTAGAAGAAGATCTGAGCGTAGCTGTGAGGAAGAGGCGGGCCGGGGGGCGGGCCGGGGGGCGGGCCTTGGGAACGCAACACAAATCACAACATCGCCACCATGCGGGAAGGAGGAGCACAGGCGCCGTCTTATGGAGGACCGAAACGGACACAATTTAAAATTAATGAATGACTAAACGTGAAAATAAAAACGGATGTAAAAAATATCATTCAAAAATTAAATGCAATAAAAAAATTAATATAAATGGAAATCAAAACAACAAACAATAAAATCAACGGGAAAAAAAATTAGATTCAAAAAATAAAAATAAATACAAATATATAAATAAAATTAAATATAAAAACGTTCTGCTCTCACATTTATGTATTTATTTCATGCGGCAGACGCGCTGTCAGGTCCAAATTGTATTCAAATGAGGGGGCGGTTCCAAGCGTGTTGCAAACTGCCTTTCATTGGTCGGCAAACGAGGACGTCTCGCCGGCTTGCATTGAGAGCGACTATCTTGATTGATATATATATTTATTTATATATTTATTTTTAATTTTGTTATTATTGTTATTTTTTTTAATCTTGATATTAATTCTTGTATTTATTTTTACTTTATTCATTTATTTTTTATTTACATGTATATTTTTTTTGTATAACATTTTGATTTCTATTTTTTATATCTATTTTCATTTTCACTTGATTCATTTTTCCTTTTGGCAGTTCTGGTCCTCCGTCCCATCTTGTCATCAGTGCACCGCGGAAGCGCAAGACAAACGGAAAGGGGAGGAGCCAGAAGAGGAGGAAGACGACGAAGAAAGATGTCGCGGAAGCGAAAGGCGGCGCCGCTCACCCTCCGGCACGGTGAGCCAGGCCGAGCGGTGCGCCACGCCCGCGTTGGTCTCGGCCACGCACGCGTACTCGCCGGCGTCGGCGGCGCTCACGTTGGTCAGCGTCAGGATCTGCGGGTCTTCGTCCGACGCCCCCTCAAGCAACGCAAGCACAAACAACCTCAGCTCAGTTGCACGAAACAAATGAATACAAACTCAAATGGCAAATCCATTTTTCATGAAGCAATTACAAATGTGAGCGCTTCTCCAAAAATGAAACTACATTTGATGCTTTCAAAATCATTCAAACCGACTATAATTTGAGCAAAAAAGCCTTTTCAAAACGTCAACTCCCAAAAATAGAAGCTACTAAAAAGTAAAATTTCGTGATATCGCGATCTTCAAATGACCACAATCTTGTCGTCATCACAATATTTTTTTTTTGAAGCAGTTGAATTCCATTTGTGCTGTTCTAGCTCCCTCTAGTGGTTAGTTTACTAGTGCAGTTTCATTTGAATTAGGAATGTTGTGTGGCAATTATCGCGCCCAAAAATAAATACCAGCAAATATTTGTTGATCTTTGTCAAAATAAACCAAAACATGACCTTTGTCCCACTTCAGTCAAACACAACATTGTCAACAACGGACTGAGCAGGATTCTTTGTCGGAACTCGACAAGCCAAACAATTTCTCCGTCAATGCTTTTCATTTCTGTACAAAAACAAAACATGAGCTTCTTTTTTTTGGGTTAGTTTTTGCTTCTTTACACGGCTAACCTAATATCGTGATATCCATCGTATTGGCCGTTGTTACATGCCTACTAAAAACAAAGTCCGTTGAGAAATCCCAAAGGATGGTAACCCCGCGAGGCCCCAGGGGGCGCCATCGTGCGTACGTCCCACCTTGACAACGGTGCCATTGGGGCGCTGGTGGGGTCCGACGCGGCGGGTGGCGCTGTCCACTTTGATCCACTGCACGAAAGGCTGCAAGTCGCTGGACACGCTACACGTGAAGTGCACGCGGTCGCCCGCCGCCGCCGTCTGATTGGCCGGGAGGCCGGCCTTGAGGCGGGGCCTGTCATTGGAGCGCTCTGAGGACGGACAGTCGCGTCGGCGTTGCGTGGACATGTGCTCGCGTGATCGTGTGATCTTACCCACGACATCCAGCAGGAAGTGGTGTTGGATGCGTCCGTGCGCGTTGCGGGCCACGCACGTGTAGTTTCCTTCGTCTTCGGGCACCAGCGTCTCCAGGGTGAGCGTCCACGCGCGTTGCCTGATCTGAAGTCAGTCAGTCAGCGGATCGGCCCGAGGGCCGCGCACCGATCCCAATATATGGCTGGACAGCCGATAAGACTTTTGAAGCCGCCAGGACGCCATATTGCTCCTCCCAAGAAACCTTTCTCGCCATTCGATCGTTTGAGACTTTGTAGAAACGGCACGATTGATCATGTTTTCAATTTGTTCAACATCAACAAGAGGACATTTTGCAAGTTGCCTTAAATGCGGGTATTAATGATATGCTTAATGATGTCACAGTAATCCAACAAAAGAAAACTAATATTGAGGTTTAAGGAACGGAGCGAAAGAAAACGGGGGTCTTCAAAGCAGCACTTACTTGCAGCACTTTTTTTTTTTACTTGTTAAAAACCACCTTTACTAACTGCTGTTGACATTGTTAACATTTTTACTGTTTTATTTTACATTTGACCTGTTTTGCATTTCATTATAGATGTGTTGATGTCGGTGTAATTATGTTAACCTAATATAAGCTGATGAGTAAAATAATGCTTTTGACATTCTTGCTATCTTTTCTACTGTTTTCCCAGACATGAGAAAGTTAATATGTTTCGTTTGTTTATCTCAGAAGTCTAGTTCCTGTTCGTCAGAAATCCGGTTTTCAAAAGTTCACGGACGATCTAGTATACTGGGAGAATGCAATCTGATTTTGTACCTCGCGGGAGGACGGAAGGCGTTTCCTGTTGTTTTGAATAAAAAGGCTGTGTGGGCAAAAGCGCACACACACATATTGGATGACACCGCTTGGGTGATATGCAATTGTGTGACCAGAGATCTCTGTAATAAATCAACCTTGCAAGGACCCTCTTCACAAGAATCTCATCTTTGATTTATTTGAACACGCAAAAGATTACAAAATAAAGCTAATATAAGTCTCATCTGTACGTACACCGTATAGTTTATACAGTAGTGTGCTTGCGAGATGGGAGGAGCAAGATGGCCGCCCTGTGACTTCAACGGCTTGCGCGGGCGTGGACGGACTATCCAGTCCGATATCCAGACGAGTGGGCCCGCCCGCGCCACAGGCGGCGTCGACTCACCTTGAAGCCGCCGAGTCTTTGCAGTCGTCTGACATCGTTTCCGTTCTTGTACCAGTCCAGCGTGGGGGCGGGGCTTCCCGTCGCCCGGCAACGGAAATTCACCCCATGGTATTGGGGACGGACGTAAAGCGTCTCCATCTTGCTCGGAGACGACCAGCCGGGGGCAGACGCTAACGACGATGCTAATCGGGAGAAAAGATAACAGCATCTCTTTTTTAAAAAAAATATTTGCAAAGCAGTTTTGCAAATCAATGATTTCACTTAAGGGGCAAATTTTGAAAAAAAAATGTCAACAAAGGTTTTGAAAATATTCTGAAGTTAAATTGTTGACTGACGTTGTTTTGTTTTGTTTGTCACATCGTCAGCGTGCTTGTTTTCCTCCGATGACGATTCGTCTTCATCTTCATCATCCTCATCCTCAGACGAAACGCTGGCCACAACAACTGAAAGGACAAACTCAAGGTTGACTTTTGGTCTGCTTTTCTCATTTGACTGTGATGACCAATCGTTGCTCATAAGGCGTCTTCGCTCTCAAAAAGGAGAACAAGGCGCACGCGCACACGCACACACACACACACATGCAGTGTTCACGTGTCGGGCCATGAAGTCCCGGCAGACCAACACCCCTCTGACAAAGAATTCTCCAAAACACTTTTGGAAGTTTCCCAAGTTGGACGCAGGAAACGATGACATTTTGTAGGCCTGCAAGCGACCAATCCCTGGACTGGTCGCCACACATTTTCAGGACACACATGTAGACAAACAATGGACTGGTCACATGTAAACAAAGGACTGGTCGCCACCTCTAAACAAAGTCACCTGGGGCTAAGCGGTGGTCATTGGTGGAGGGGCGTGGCCGCGCCGCAGGAAGTAGAAACATGAGCACCAATGGCAGCAGCAGCAGCAGGCGGCCGCACGGCGCCATCTTGTGTCCAATCGGCGTGCAACGGTCACTTAAAGTCACAAAGTCAAGATCAACATCGCAGATTCCTTAATAAATGTAAAAACACTCTTTGGGGATGAAAAGTGGCAGGTTAGGCCACACCCACACTTCGCCAGACAACCAATAGGAAGAGAGTGGGCGAAGACATCATGACGCAAAGGTCTGACACGCACACGCAAAAATATCATCTGGCACGCACGCGCGTCAAACTTTTGCCTAGCAAAACAAAAAAAAGTGACCTTCGCCGCACGAATGACCTCATTTGGTTTGTGGCTCCGTCGAACCCGAGCGAGGCCGAAGTTGGGTTCTGAGACGTCACGTACCTGAGCGCCGACGTCCAATCACCTGCGACGATGCGCGAGGCGCGTGCGGGAGGACGCGACTTGAACCTGGTGGCTTTCCTCCTCTTCTTCTTCTTGTCTCGCCTCACTTGACAAAGTTGCTCGTCATCTTCTTCATTCGCGAGTCGCGACCAACTGCGAGGAGGGAGCGACGGCGGGCACGCGCATGCGACGTGCACGAGAGCCTCCTTGGGGGAGGGGCTATCTGGCTGGCTGGCGTCCATCCATCTACAAAAGAATGGTTTATTTTATGAAAATGATGTAACACCATTCAAAAGGCTAAACAAATTTTTTTTTACTAAGAAAAGTATTTTTTTTTAATTCTTGTACATATTCAAAAAGGACTAGGAAGAAGTTTTTTTTTTTCATTCCTTCCTTATAACACTATACAATTTTTAACCATACTAATAATAATAATAATAGGTAGGAAAGTTCACATCCTTATTCCTGTAGACAGCAATACTTGTCATCATGAGTTGTTGGTGAAAGTTGTACCTATTGTGCAGAACAATACAACAATCATATCGTGCTCCTATTTTTAAAAGATGCTATTTGAATATTGTTCCGGCTGCTCGTGTGCTCTCCCTCCATTTTGTTGTTGTTGTTTCTCTCTTTCATGTAATCACCACCTTCTGTTCCCTGCTGCTTGATTGCAGAAGTTCTTCCTGGCTTTGGAAGGTTCTTGTGCTGATTGAAATTCCACAATGTAAACCTGCCTAACGGACTTTTCCAATTGCTTGTTTTTGTTTTTGTTTTTGTTTTGGCAGTGCGAAGTGCGGATATGTTGACCCAAACTCGTGTGCAGCAATTTCAGTAAGCAAAGCCCAAGTTGCACTTTTCTCCGTGTTTAGTGCTGCCTTCAGGGACAGTCCAAAATCACAGCAATCCAGCGCCTGCAGTCCTGTAAAAAAAAGAAAGAAAAGCTTAGCAGTGATAGGCGGGGCATTGTGATTTTCTAGGAATGTTGTCAAAGTGATTGTTTGAAAATGTACAAAGTGGCGGTAAAGTCTCGCACGTTGATCGGTTTCCAAATGATTGTGAGAAATCAGTCATCATCAGCGTTCATAATTCTGGGATCCAGTTGATGTGAATATGAAAATGTCTGTGACATGACGCGCACGCACGCGCACGCGCACAGAGAGGCGGATTGTGCAAATTCAATTGCGTGATTGTGCAAGTGAGCAGAAGACGCCTGGAAGAAGACAAAGCAAGCGTTGTGATGTCATCAAATGGCGACTGTTTTGTTTTTTTTGTTGACATTCGAACGTGTCCATACAGCAAAACATGTTTTTGGCACGCTGACGTCCTTCTTTTTGTAAGTCTTCCTTCCTGGCCGACTTTGTAGCTTTGGCGACTGTCTCGGTCCCGCACCGCAACGTGGACACGCGCAACATTCCAGCTCGCCGAATTCTGACCAACACTTCCTGTTTTGCAGGAGAGCCAGCGTTGGGCCTTCTCGTCCCAGGTCCGACTGGTCAACTTACTAGTAGCCTCCGCTTTGGCCTCGCCAGTAATGCAAATCAGTAGTACAACTACTTGTAACTAGTGTGGCTAAACGGTGCACTAGTTAACCACTGCATGCTACTAGTGACCTTGAAGTTAGTGTCAGCGGCACAAATGCATGGATTTTCTTTATTAGTTACATTTAGTTATCCTGTAACTATTACTTGTGAGGGCAAAGAGAGTACTAGTCCATGGACGACGACACGTTGCTCTTGCGCTACTCGATAAAAGTAAAATAATAATAATAATAATAATAAATCCTCTGTTCTTTGTTGGTATCAACGGTTGCCAAAAAATCTTCTTTTTTCCCGACAACAAAGCTTTAGAGTGCCTCATTGTCACAGAGCAGAAAAGTCTCTCATTGTCAATATTTTTGTCATTTCTGACTTATTTCCCTTTTCGTATTTAGCACACCTGGAGAAGGCGCTGCTTTTAATTGGAACAAGGGATGCGCCCGCGTGGATTTGGTTTGAAGGCCAATTCTGATGTTTCAAATACCAATCACAGATCAATTGGCCGATTAAATCATTTCCAAAAACGCACACACACACAACAGAATGGATGAAATAACTTGTTGGCCTCTTTAAATGACAATAACAAAGATATGAATTACAGGCAAATGGTGTTTGTTTCACTTTAAGATCTGCAGATTTCTTTTGCCTATTTTTGTGTTGGGGGTGTTTGAAGGTCATTATTGTTGACTTATGCTGTAACGGTAACAAATATATGTATACTTTTTAAGAAATCAACATTTTTAAAGCGCTGCTCTCCACTGGCCAATGAAGCGGCGCAGTCGGGTCACGTCATCTATCGCAGCGTTTATCTGATAAAGAAGTTGGACTTTCGTTGAACTCTTAAATTGCATGAAAAGCTTCCATTTTCTTAAGCGCTTGTCGGTCAATCGAATCGTCTTGAGAGTATGAAAATGCACACAAATGGAGGAAAGAAGAAGAAGAAAACCTGGAAAAGATCATTTGACACTGAATTTCACAAGACGTGTTCATGTGTGTGTGGCCGAGTCCAAAAAAAGCCACATTCCAGCGTTTGCGGTGTGGGCGTGCGCGTAGGGGGGAGGCTGCCGTGCGCGCGCGCGCGCGCGCATGCGTTCCTGACAAACAGAAGACATGGGATGGCGGGAATGTGGGCGTGTCTGAACATTGAAACGAAAACGAAATTTTGTTGTTGTTGATTTATTTAGATCTAGCACAAATAGTAGTTGCAGGCAGACTGAAATGCTGCCACTAGACGACAAGAAAGCACAAAATCAAGCTGCAGATGGACTTTTTGTCAATCATTTTGCCAACTGGTAAGATTATTATTATTATTTTCAAACGTGAAATATGTGCCTTGGATACATAAAAGGTTGCAAAACATTCAATAATCAAAATATCGCTCACATTTGTTTTCAAAAAATAGTCCTGAGTTGACTTTTGAGAAATGTTCTCAAAATGACACGTTTTCTTTTTTTAATGAACTGTTGTCAAAATTTTGTGCACTAAAAAAAAAAAATCACTTAGTTTTGCTGAAGGACCAAACAACCCATTCAGAAGTTGAACTGACATTAGTTTGAAATTTTGAAAATGAGTCTACACAATAAATTACATTTTGCTGCTATTCACATTCATGTGAATTCTAAAAGTTAAAAAATGTTTTCATATTTCAAGGTATCGGTACTCGCGACCCGGCTGCCCCCTTGTGGCCGTCTTCTGAACAGACCTAGAAAATGGAAGACTAGAAAAAGAGACGCACTGTGAGAGAGAACACGTGCGCACACGCACGCGCACACGCTTCCTGCTCACCTGCGTGACGGCGAACCGGTACGCCACGCACGCCCACCGACACGCCAAAGGCGGCCATTGGACTGACCCGGGACAGCGCGCGCTCCACCTGCTGCAGGCAGGAAGTACACGAGCGCACCTGACGCCACAAAAGAGGAAAGTCAGCCCCAACGTGCCGGCTCAATCAAACCATTTGTCCAACATGGCAGCCGTCTGTCGTCCGACTTGTCAATCTGTCGTAGCCATTTTGGGAAAGACGACGCGGACGTCGCTTCCTGTCTGCTTCTCATCCAGCCAGCGCCGAAGACACGACCGCAGGATCCATTTGGTGCAGCCTTGACGCCGGCACGGGTCAGCATTGCGCGCTGTGCTCGTCGCTCTCGGAGGCGAAACAAAAGCCGGCAGCGTCTGAGAAACACACACGCAACATCACGGCTCAATTCAATTGCCAACGGGAATCCTGATGAGGAATGCAATCGAATGTTTTCTTTTGTTTTCCTTTCAATGGGCAGAGAAAGGGTTTGGACAGCTCTGGTTTGACCATTTGGCAGGGAAACAACAACAACAACTGTGGCCAGCAGATGGCAGCATTGCATCATTTTGGGACGAGCTCAATGTTGCTCATTTTCATGCACGTAGCGACTCAAAGTGTTTGACATCTTAAATTTAGCACAAAGAGGGTCAAAAAAAGAGGATGGCGATGATTGACAATACATTATGATTAATAACTTGTTCAATTTTTGCTTTGTGTTGCGAGCCAAAACGTGACGTAGAAGTGAGCTTTAAAGACGGAAAAAAAACAAGTGGAGCAATTGAAGTTTGTAACTTCTGTCGCCCCCTAGGCTGGAATTTTGCATTACAATAACAGAACGCTTAACATACAGTACAGTAGTACTTGGGAGGAGCAATATGGCGGCCTTTCGGCTTCAAAACTCTTGGCCTATCGGCTTTCGGAGGGACGAGTGTATTTTAATTATTGAGTCCAAACTAACTCGTTAGCTGCTCTCTCGCACACAAGGTATGTGTGTGCGTTAAGTGGTGTTTTTGTGTCTCCCGAATGGAACTGGCGCTCGTGTCAACCTTCCTCCTCGTCACAGTCGTTCCAATCATTGCAAGTTACCCTCAGTTTTCCTTCCTTTCCTTACAAACAAATTTGAAATATTATAAACATTTTCTTCACTTTCTTTCTGAAAAGCAAACCACTTATATGCACCCAGACATGAAAACTTTTATTTCGAGACAAAATTCATGTTGCATGAAGTCACACACAACTTTTTATAACTGTAAACAAAGCAGCACATTGACACGTAGAAAACCGGGCGATGCGTGTTCACAAAAGTGCACTCTTGGCGTAGGCCAACAAACAAAGCGATTGATTGAAGGACGCCCGTAGCTCCGCCCATCCCGCCTCCAGCCGCGAGGAGAGGCGGACCAAGGCTTCCAATGCGACGGCATCCTGAGCCAGCGAGTGCAGGTGAAGCTGTCAACAGGATGGCAAAATGTGGTTCAACGTGACGGGCAGATCCAAATCAAAATGCCAACGCAGTACAAAAGGATTTGGACACAATGTCGGTCCACTAAACAAAAAACAAGTCGAGTGGTTCTATTCCCAACGCAGTCCCGGTCTTACCTTGAGAAACAGCGACAGGTAGGCGTGAGCCAGATCAAAGTCCCGCCCACTGGCCAGCATGCTGTCCGTCATGCCAATGAAGGCCAACAGGAGGCTGTCGGCTCCGCCCCCTTCCGGCGACAGACCGGCCAGCTCCACGGACACGGCCGACGGACCCAAACTTTTCAACAGCTGCACGGCAACGGCGACTGAACGGACGGCAAAAAACAAACGTCGACATGGAATCGCGATGGACGTCATTTGCGTCAATGCACTCACATGACTCCGTTTCAAGACCTTCCTGCAGAGCACAGCTGAACTTTGACCTCTGGGACGGCAGACTGCAGCTCAGCACCTTGGACTGACGCGCACGCACGCACGCACGCACGCACGCACGCACGCACACCATTGTTCACATGAGCATCGTGAATGTTGTCGCACGTCAACGTGCACGTGGTGCGACGCCAACCTGCGTTTCCCGCTGCGGGACGGCGAAGCGCGGCGTGAGGCCCGGCACGGTGGGCAGGAAGAAGGGCGCCGACGCTCCAGACACGGGCGCAGTCGGCGCTTTGTTCCTCCTCTGCAAACAGACCGTCGTCATGGCAACATCAAGGTTAGAGTTCACAAATCAACTGGAAAGTCAAGTGAAAAACATCTTTCGAACAAAATGAAAAGGAAAATAAACTAACGAAAAAAAATGATTGTAGCAAAAAAAAAATCCATCTTTGTCATCATACTTGTGCTCTTTGAAATGTATTGATTTCCATCATCCGAGCTGCAGAACGAAGGTCATTTATTGGCGAAGTCTACGTCACGAGCAGTGACGATTATTGGCTGGTTTGACGCATATCGACATTTTTTTTTCTTTTAAGCCAACAGTTGATT